>NC_142210.1:22718333-23030606 GCF_049639895.1 Pseudopodoces humilis | reverse complement strand
GGCTGGATGAGGCTTGGATCAACCTGGGACAGTGGGAGGTGTCCCTGGGACTGGAACTTGATGAGGTTTCAGGTCCCTTCCAACCCAAGTTCATTTCTGATTCCATGATTTTGAGGGCCTGGATCTAACCAAAAAATCTCTATTTTCTCTCTTCATTTTTCTTTGTCTGACACTTTTTTTAAGCCAAGGGAGTTAAGGTTAGACACGTTTCTAGTAACAGACTTTTTGACAGTTTTTAAAATGCTTTCCTAAAAAAAAAAGGGGGAAAAACAAACCCAGTAGAGCAGGATAATGCCGGGGATTTATCAATATAAATTGGCTTTCTGGGTTCAAATTAACTTGTCAGAAATGTCACAAGACAGTCACAGTGAAAAAGCTTTGTCCCAATTAGATAGAGTTTGCTCTTGGTCCTTATATTTAGGAAAAAAAAAAAAAAAAGAGAAAAAACCATATTTAAATCCCTTATTTTTAGACATGAATGGAGTGAGATAAATCAGTCTTTCAGAATCATTCATAACCATTTCCATCCGAAGGAAATGAAAAGGAGCACAAACCCCTGTAGAGTTTAGAGGTGCCGCTTTTGACTTGATTTGTGGTAATGGAAAACTCTATTGAGCAGTTCAAGCTGAGGACTTGGAAGGAACGTGGGATCTCCATCCTGGCCTATTTTTATCCATTACTAAGTTTATTTTTAGCTGAAGTTGAACTTTGCTGTTGTGTCTCTGCAGCCTTTTACTGTTATTATTTCAGGTGTGAAAATCTGTGAACTGTAGGACAATGAGATGTATAAAAAAAAGGGGAAATGCAGTGATTCCCAGTGATTCCCAGTGATTTCCAGGTGATTTTCCAGTGCAACAGACAGTAATGTTTGGGATGAGTAGGAAGTTACTCATGGGTGCATCTGCCAGAGTTTTGCTCTTTGTTATTAGCACGTGGCACTCTCTGTATTCTTTTGGGAGTTTTGGGTATTAACTGAGAGGTGGAGTGGTAGGAAAAAAGGTCTGTTCTCTATCTGTTGTAAAAAAAATCCTTGAAAATATGTCAGAGGAATTTCTCCAATTCCACAAAGCTCCAGGGAGTTTATTGTTCCAGCTAGAGTGCAAAACTGGGGCACTTTAAAAAATTGGGTTAGAATGTTCTGTTAAATAGCCATGAATACTCCTCTGTTTGTTATATGTGTTATTAAATAATTTTTAAAATGTATTCACAGGGAAGGGAAAAAAATGGTTAATAATGGTGTCATTCCCAAATTTTGCTAGGATTACTGGTGACATAGCAGAGTAGTTTATCCCATTACCTCATTAGACCTGGGCTTATATCAGCAGCAATTTAGATTAAAGGAATGTGCTCCCTGAATCAAGAGACCTCCACCAAATGCTGAGTTCAAAAAGTTGTCTTGACTTCAGTTATTATTCCTGGCTTGGGTAAAAATTAATTTCAATTAAGAAAAGGGTTTTTCTCTCCTTTCACCCTATAGATTAGGAAGGGCTTAATCCTGGAGTGTGTGGGAAGCTGGGAAGGGCCTCAGGCCATTTTTGGGGCAGCAGAATTCAGCAAATGCCAGAACATCTTCTTGATTTATCCCATGTGAGTGGGAAAAAAGGAAATATTGCCTGCTGCTAGCGCTTGTCACTCACCTGCCACGTCCCTGCCTTGCTCCCAGCACTGCTGATCCCTTCTGTCCCTCATCCCTCCCCTCTGGATGAAGCGGTGGCCTCTGGATGAGCCCCTGTAATTCCATCCGTGCTGGGATGCAGAGGTTAAGTGGGAATCCTTTGGCTGGCTGACAAAAGCAAATTTCCTTCCAAGAGGCAGCTCTTAAATGTACCTTGGGAAGGAGTTGCTGCTCATCTCGTCTTGTGGCTGATGATGGGCAGGTGCTTAAGCTGCTGGAACGTGTTTGGGGTTGTTTTTTTTTTTCCCTTACACAGAGGGAATTTTCATCTTTCCACAGCTGAGAGCTCCGTGGCAGCACACGGTGAACTCACACAGCCTGCCATCCCTGCCTGCTGGCATTTCACTGCTGACAAAACCTCTGCCATGTGCCAACACCGGGGGTGAACACAGGGGAAAAAATGAGTTCACCCTTTTAGTGTGTTTTATCAGCTCTGTTGGTTTCCTGATAGAACAGCCCCAAGATCTCTCTGTTTCAGAGCAGCCTCACGCGTTCCTCAGGATTTTCCCATGTGCCCCCATGGGAAAAATCCCGGAGCCTGGGAGGGATAAATCCTGATTTCAGACACTCTGTAGGGAAGGCAGCTTGTTGTTGTGTGTCCACAGGGAAAAAACTTGGAAATGTGATTATTCCTGCCCCTTCCAGGGGCTTGGAGCAACCTGGGATAGCAGAAAGTGGGATTTGGAAAAGATGAGCTTTAAGGTTCCCTCCAACCCAAACCATTCCGTGGGATTGTGTGTGTGCACTGCTGGCTCACCACTGATAAAATGGTGATCTTTATGTTGTTTAATATAAAATATTATATATATCTTATACTAAAAATTCTAAAAAATAATAACAAAAATTATATAAATCTTATACTAAAAGAAGTTTCACCAAATAACCGATGAGATGGGTCAATTATGGATGTTGTAACAGTATTTTTAGTTTTTATGGCACTGTCCTCCCAAGAAACTCACACTGGGTACAGCACAACTTGTCAAATGTCTCTTACAGGAATTAAAGGGTACCAGGAGTATTGTAAAATCTCTGTGAATTATCAAATTATAGCTCCCATCATCAAAAGCAGCTTCCTTGGAGGTAGAAAGAAAAGAGCTGGACAGATATTTTGGAGGGGAAAAAAAGCAGGTGTTTTGTCTCATGGCAGGAAACTCAGGGGAGCTCAGACTTCTGTTAATAAATATTTCTGAGTCCTGGTAATGAAGCTGAGAACTTCACTTTAGAGCCAAGGATGGCATTTAATCCACATTTCTTCAAAGATATTCCTTTATTATAGATATCTACCCCTGTCCCCTTTGACCAAAATAAAAAACAAATACTTAAAAGTCTCTGCCATAGCTTTATGCTTCTCTCTTTTTCCTTTTTGTTAAAGATTTGCAGTAGCAAAATATCAAGGTCCAACTTTCACAAACATAAGGATTGGAGGGATTTTGGGGTTTTTTTTGGTTTTGTTTTTTTTTTTAAAAGGTCTCTTTAGGCTTCTGGTGCAACAAAAATACCAAACCAACTTTCAAAATTCTGGAGAAATTTGCTGATTTTCAACATCCAGGCCCCAGGCAACTTTTAGGGTTGGTGATTTTAAGGGCAACATTTGTAACTGAGCAACTTCCATGGCAAAAAAGGCACCACTGAATTAAATATATTTAAATTTGCAAACGGTTAAATAGATTTAAAATTCAGAGATTTAGAGTCTTTTGAATTTCTGTCTACAATGGGTCTCTTAAGGGACTGTTATCATAACTGCTGGGAACTCTCATTTCAGGAGTAGGAGCATGATATTTCCTTTTTATGCAACTCCTTTTTTTTTATGCTTTGGTGGCTCAGGATCAGGCTCTGAGATGGGAGATAGAAACCCTGTGATAGAGGGTTATTTTTGTCAATAGCAATCCTGGGTAATGAGATGTATCTCTTGGTTTCATTTGAATTTTAGAAGATGTTTCAAGTTATTTTTAAGACTTTATCACGACTGTCTGAAAGGAAAGATAAGAGAGAAAGGACGTGGAAAGTTTTAGAAACTCTGCTTTGGGGATGGATGAGATAAAGGGTCGGAGTGTAAGTAGGGAAATGATGCCAGTGCCATGCTAGGAACTGATTTAATAAATATAAATATGCAGGAAATTAGAGTATTAATGACTTCAGCAATTTTTTGCTGCAATATGAGAAAAACATCTATTTCTTTTATACCCCATTTCAGTTCTGCCAGCTCATAACTCCCCTGGAACAAGAACAGGGAGAGAAGGGATCGCTCACTGCTCACTTCCACTGGGGAGACGCGCTTGGTGTCAATGGTTCTGCTGGCATCCTCCTGGGCTCTGGGAAAAGACACTTTTCCCTATAAATCCTCAGCTGGGAATGCTCACTGAGCACTTCTAACTGGGTTTTTGTCACTGTTTTAAGGATGACAGATAAACCATTGCCATTAGTGTGAAAACAATCGATATCACAGGGAGTTTTCTTTAATTGTCGCTTAAATTTCTGCTAAAAATAAACCTCTGTGCTCCAGTGGGGCCACTGGAGCTGCTGCTGGCCAGCTGGGACAAAAACAAAACCCCTGACTTTGTTGAGAGGTGACAGTGTTTGTACAGGAGAGGGGATGTAAAGATTCCCAGCGCTGTGGTCTGTGCACAAGTAAATAAAATCCACGTAGAGAACAGTTCAGAGCCCAGCTGGCTGTGCCACGATGGAAATGTCTGCTTGCTTGGAGGTTTGGATATCAGGGCATGGTTCTTCCCCCAGGGGGTGGTGACCAGGCTCCCCAGGGAATGTCACAGTCCCAGAGCTCCAGGAGAGTGGGGACAACGCTCCCAGGGATGCCCAGGGTGGGATTGTTGGGAGCAGGGACAGGAGCTGGGATGATCCCCGTGTGCCCCTTCCCCCTCAGGATATTCCATCATTTTTACAAACAACAAAACAGATTTATTCACGGATTAAGCTGCAGCAGAGCTCAGTTTAATTAAGACATGAGACTAAAGAGTGGTTTTCCTACCCCAGCCTTGCCCTGGGCTCCCTCCAGCCCAGGTCTGACCAGCAGCTGGACCCATCTCCACATGCCAGTTTATGTAAGGAAGGATCCAGCTGGTTATTAATAACCCCAGACCTGTCAGACATTAATCCCACACTCAGTAATGAGCACACCCTCTTGCACCAAAAAAAAAAAAGGCAAAAAAAAGAGCCCCAAACCCCTCCATATATTAAATATACACTTGAGAAACACGACCTAGCAGCGCTCCAGTTGCAGGCATATGCTGCTGAGAGTATGCAGCAATTTCAGGCTCAATCATATGTTCTCCAAGGAAACCCACTGATACCTAATTAGGGAAAAGATTACAAACGATAATGACAACATAATGAATTACAGAACCTTCATGAGTTATCAGCACAGCTTCCTGCTGTGCATCAGGACACTGGGATGGGATGTAAGGAGAGCTTTGAGTGGCGTTTGCTCGTGGATTCCATGGGAGGCCACGGGGAATTGAAAGCTGGGAACCTCTGGTTTAGTGAAGATGACACGAGTTCTTGTGCCTGCTATGGTTTTTATAAAGATGGAGCCAAAAAGATCCTAATTAAGGTATTTTCCTAAGCCTTTGCCATCTCTGTTGGTACCATGGTGTCTGCTTTTCCATTTATTACCTTTCCATGATCCCACTTTTTCCTTTTAGCCCTAATTTATTCAGTTGCTTTTCCTGCCACAACAGGTTAAGAACACGCAAATAAAATTGCAAAGGAAAGGAATTCTGGAGTTTGGTAAGACCAAGTTACATTTCCTATCACTGCTCCTCCTTCCCTTTACAATTCCTTGGGCTTCAAGGACAAGACCACGATGGAATAACTGTAGGTAAAAATCTCAGTGTCCTCTCTTCAGTCACAAAATTACTGCTGATTTTAATGAATTCATATTTAACCCCTGGTATGTCCCCAGATGCCACGGGGGTGACTCAGGCAGAACTCTGCAGTTTTATAATTATCTCCTACAGACAGTCCTAAATTCAGTGCTGTCTGGAAAAGTTGGGTTTCAGTTTGAACAGCTTAGCCAGGATTTCCCTAAGTCTTGCTAAGCTTTATTCACTTTGTGTTTAACTCAGCAATATCTTGGCAGAATTAGATACTGTGGTTTTCAAAACTGGAGTTTGCCTCAACCAAAAAACAACACAGGTGAGGTTTGAATGAAAAGGAGAAGCCTTTGCCTAAAAAGCAAAACAATGTCCAAGGAATTCATAAATAATTTTCTTTCCAGTGGTGTATTACGGCTAAGCAGACAAGAAATGTAATGAACACACGGTAAATTAAAAGAAATATTGTGTTTGCTTGCCTCATTCAAAGTCAATTTAAACCCAACGTGTTTTACCCACAGGAGGAGAAAAAGTTGTTTGTCACTGGTGTCAAATGCAAGACCTGGGGTCATTTTAAGAGAGGTGAAACAAAAAAATTTCATGAAAGCAGTACCTTGAGCACAAGCAAAATATCAAATATCTGTGTGGGGATCTGTAGAGCTGTTGGCAGTGCTCTGGGTTTTACTCTCCATGGAAACCAACATTTTTTTATTTTTTTTTTTTTTATAAAAATTGAGCCCCGAAGTCTCCTTTTCAATGAAATGTCACTCTCCTCTTGTGGAAAACAAACCTTTGTAGGAAAACCATGTCCTGTGAGCCCTCCCTCTCCCTCATTTCTCTTAGGAGTGGGAGGAAAATCTTTTCCCCAATCCAAGATTTAAGTTTAGTTTTGCCACTTGATTCCTGGGAAATTCCTGGGAGCTTCACCTGGGTTGTTGGGCTTGTCCTCACCCTCCCAAATCCAGAACGACCTGGACAATTCCCATGTGTGGGAACCCTGTATTTTGTAATAATTATTAATTCCTACCTGAATTATATTATGGATAAGTGGGAATTCAGAACTTATCTTTTTTGCCTTTAGAAATGACGCTTTTAAATTTTAAGACCTGGGCTATTTTCTGTGGGGAAGAGTCATCCTGAATTAATAAGGAAATGATAATTTGATTTTCTTTTATTTTTAAGCGGGGGGATGTGTGGTGTGAATTCTGCAAAAGACAGTAATTATTATTTCTGGTTATAGTGATATGATTATGAATTATGGTGACCTATGAAATTGTGTAGGCTTCAAAGCAACCAAACCCATCAGATTTCCTTCAGAGCCAGAGTGCCACAAATTCACAGAGGAGCAGATGTGATCTCTTTTCTAAGGTACACGAATTATAAAAAAAATTAAGATATCGCATTCTAGTTGCTGGATTAGAAAATAGAAATTACTGGAAGAGTGTTGTGATATTTCAGGCACTCCAAACCCAAGAATTGAATGTAAGACATTGATTTTCCCTTCCAGTAACTGTTCCTAAGAAAACGAGTTTATTCCACAAAAGGGAAAGGAATGGATGAATGTCTGAGCACGTCAACCAAACTCCTGTTGAAATATGTGATGCTTTATGTTGATAAATAGATGGGCAGAGAAAGTCGGGAAACTCGGGGCCAGAATCGGTAATTCACTTATGAAATAATGATTAGATTTCCCAAAAGCACTCCCATAAAAGGATTTCACTGCAGTGCAATGAGGAGTTCAGGCTGGAAGCGTGCAGAGTTGGAAGTCTGGGATACCTGCAAGCCAGTAAAAAAGCAGGATCAAACCTCCAGGTGTTTGTTCAGCACGTTTTTTAATTCCATTTTTACATCTGTTCTGCAACCTTTCAGGCTGTTCTCGGAGTTAGAGGCAACAATTCCAAATGGCTGGAGTGGAAAACATTATCTCTGATTCCGAGCTGGAAAATTGAGCCAGCGGGTGAGCACAGGTAGGCAACTGCTTTATGGGAAGAGCAAATGGTTCTGTGATTGCTGAGGTAAAAGTGCTTCTGGAAACCAGAAATATATAAGAAACCAATCATGAGCCCTAGCAACTCCAGCCTCACAGCGCCTTTATATTGGAAAGAAGTAATTTTTAGGTGTGCTGGAAGATTTGCTGAGGTTCAATTTCCAGTTTTTATTTAGTCCTTTCATTCAGTCTATTGTGTAAAAAAAGGGGGGGGAAAAAATAAAAATAAAATCCCTCTGGCGTGAATTGAGTGGTTTCTCCTTTCAGTTCTGTTTGTTAATAATTTCATTAAACACCCCAAATATTTAGAGCCTGAAAGGAACACTTATTTCTGAGCGTGCAGCTGGGTTGGATCCAGGGCAAGTTAAGATGATGCTGGAGAGATCATCCTGAGTGAGGTTATTTTCCCGGCAGAGCTACAGTGAGGGATGGAATTCAATGCCATTTTGCAGGTTTTCTGATGGAACATTTCACACCTATTGCTGGGAAAAGAAAGAATTATTCAGCTTATGCTTACTGGAGCTGATGTATATCCTAAAATCCATTTAAACACGTCTCCTGATTGAGGAACTAGAGAGGCTTTACATGCATCTCAATGTTTTATTACTGCTTCAATTTGCAAGGTTAATTTGAAAAACATGCCCCCAGCCTAATAATTGAGACTTTTTTTTATTTATGAGAGTTCTTCAGTGATTTGTTTATTAATCCAATTGCAAACAGATGGTGGTGAGTTGGGGTTTTTTGTTTTTTTTTCTTTTTTCCTGGCTGTGTTTCTCTCCCATCTGACCTCACTGAGAGGTTTCCCAATCAGCTGAATGGGGAAAATTTGGGTTAGACTTGAGGTTCAAGACAAATCCTTGAAAGAAGGTGGTTCATATGCAAAGATGGCACAGGGAGATAATGATTAACAAAAATAACACCTGAGATTTCCTTGTAGACACAGAATGGTTCACATCTGTTCCACAGCTGGGGAAAGGCTTTGTCACAGCAAAGCTAAAAATCTAAAAAGTGAACAAAACCATTTCATTTTCTTGCCACGTTTTTCTGGTGTGTTTTGTGCAGGAAATTCAGTGGCAGCAATGCATCTCCCTCATCCCCTCCAAATATTTTGCTAATTGAACAAACTCTGACCTTAAAATACTTAAGAGGAATTTTTGCTGCATGAGGTAAAGTTGCTCCTGTAATAATTTTATTTTCTGGGGGTTTTTTTTTTGGCATTACATGAAGACAGATTGGATCAGAGAAGTCCAATCAATCTGGTACCTGAGCAATTTTACTTTATAAATGCAAAGTGCGGAATTGCTGAAATTCATAAATTTATTTTGCCCCTCATTAATACTAGAGGAAAAAAGCCTCAGTCGTTTTTGAAGAAGTTCAACAATATTTTATCTAATGAAGAATGCTCATGCCTCATTTGTTTCTGGAAAATTCCTTCTGTTTTAAGTAACTGGTATTTTTTATTTTTTAATTTTTTTTTTATTTAAGAACCAGGCCTTTCTGACATTCATTCATGTGCTATTATTATTATTAATAATAATAATATTAATAATATTTTAAGAAGCAGGCCTTTCCACCATTCATTCTTGTGCTATTTTTATTATTAATATTAATATTTTAATAACCAAGCAGGCCTTTCCATCATCTCTCCGAGCTGGTTTTTGCAAGGACACAGAGGTGACAGCCAGGACTGGTGAAGGGTGGTTTTGGGAAAGGTTTTTCTGGATAGTTTTGCAGGAAACCCCTCTGAGCTGGGGATTTGGGTTGGTGTTGAGAGTTTCTGCTCTGAGATGCAGCAGTTCTGTTTGATTTTTCTGTCTTTTGAATGTTGCAGTGACTGTGGGATGTTTTATCCTCCCATAAATTTAAATTACTGCTTTCCCCAAGCACCTACAGGAGATTTCCAAGAAGGAAACTGCTGTGACCTGGGAGGGTTTGCACAGAGTATTTCACCAGCCATTAGGGCTGGTTTATGATTTAATCCATTTGCAACTCTTCCTGTAAGTACTTATATTTTCCACTTAATGGTATCCGTTTGATCCCCAGCAGTCCTTCAGGAGACAAAGTTATCGCACCGTTATCTGGTCATGAGGCATTGATTTGTGCTACATAAAGAATGTATGGATCTTGCTCTTTTAAAATGGGAACACCTCTTTGCACTTGGTCTTGTAAATGGGAGAAGACTTTTCCCCCTGTGAAGTTCGGGCTGAAATCTTTCCAGATCACAATTTTAATTTTTTAAATTATTTTTTTAACAATATGCTGCTCATAACACCCTTAGAAATGGGATTTGGATTTTCTTTGAATGATGATATTTATAGCCTAATGAAGTGATGTGCCTATATCAAGAGAAGAAGGGCTATTTGTGGGATGGAATTGGGTTTAGTTCAGTAAAATATTGTCTCAAAGAGGAGCTGCCAGTGGATGTGAGCAAGTGGACTGGCAAAACTGGGTAAGCATTTCTAAAGGTTGGTGTCTGTGGTGTCTCCTCAGCACCATCAGCTTCAGAAAGGTGATCTGCAGCTGAGAGTGTCAGGAATCCCGATTCAGTAACTCAGAGATAAACCCTCGGCTGGGGTGCACTCAGTGCACACAGCACCTTCCCCGGGGCACTCTGCCTCTTGGCTGCAGGGACAATTAAAAGGTGCTTCTCAGCTGTTTTCAGAACAAATGTTGAATCTTATTTCTATGAGCTGGTGCTCAGGGATTCAGGGTGAGGCTGTGGCAGGACTCTCAAGTTTTAAGCTCATCAGCTGATGGCATGACCACGCTGAAAATTTGTCTTATCGGTCCTCTTATGTCAGAAATTGGTGCTGGTGGTTCCTCACCCTCCCAGGGAGGAATTCCTGCCCAAGATCCCATCCAGCCCTGCCCTCTGGCACTGGGAGCCATTCCCTGTGTCCTGTCCTTCCATCCCTTGTCCCCAGTCCCTCTCCAGCTCTCCTGGAGCCCCTTCAGGCCCTGCAAGGGGCTCTGAGCTCTCCCTGGATCCTTCTCCTCTCCTGGTGAGCACCCCCAGCTCTCCCAGCCCAGGCTCCAGCCCTGGAGCAGCTCCGTGGCCTCCTCTGGGCTCTCTCCAGCAGCTCCATGTAGGCTCTTCCTCAAAGTTCCATCTCCTGAAGCCACGGTTTGAATGGATGTGGAGGAAGAAGCAATCCCTGTCCCGAGGTGCCGGTGGTGGCCAGAGTGGGAGTCCACAAGCCCATCCCCTCTTGGGTGGCCAAATCGATGGGCACAGGCCCACCCTAATGAAGCAAAACGAGGAGCAGTAACAACCACAGCAGTGTCAGGCTGGAGGGGCACCCTCAGTCCTGCTGCCTGTGGGAAAGGATTTCTGTCAAGGGCAGGAAACAGCACTTGAAGGAAAGGGCTCCCTGGGCCTCCCGAGATTGATGGGAATGCTCATCTCTAACTTGTGACTAATTAATGCTCACCACAAATCTGATTGTCTTTGCAGGCTCTGAGGCACCCTGACCCTTCCCAGCCATTTACTCCCCTGCCTCTCTCTGTGTTAATATCCAGAAAATCCATTTGCTGCTCCCTTGTGATTGCTCTGCCCGTGGCACACGAGGCTGGAGGTTTGTTTAAGGCATTAGCAGGGATGTTCCTGTTAATATTTCTTCTGCTGGGAGGCCACAGGCAGTGCCTGAGATAATCCTGCCTGGCACATGGGCACAATTTCCACTCAGTGCTCCCTGCAGGGCTGGGGACATTCACGTGGTGATGGTGGAATCCCTGCAAGTGTTCAGAGGGCGAGTGGATGTGGCACTCTGTGATGGGATTTAGTAGCAGGGCAGTGTTCAGTCAGAGGTTGGAATTGATGATCCCAGAGATATTTTCCAACCTTTATCGGTTCCAGGAGTCTTTGGTTGCCTGGGCCACTGGGGCATCACCCCCAGCACACGTTCCAGTTAAGGATGGAGCTACAAAAGGAAGATTAAACAGTCCCTGCTACAGCTTTGGCTCAATTTGTGCAGGTGCTTATTTGTACAACTCCATCCTTCTCATCCTGCAGCTCAGCCAAGCCCTGTCCCAGGAGACAGGGATGTAATTCCTGCCCTCTGTGTGCCACTGCCACCTCTTGCTTGCCTTCAGAACTAACCTGCTGTCACTCCTGCTTTCTCTGTCTATTTTTAGAAGAGGAAGGTGATTTTAGATGCTCCGGTGGTGTGTGAGATGAGTGATGGCTGCATTTGTCCTGTTGTGCTTCAAAAGCATCACAAGATTTTAAAAATATTACCAATATTCCCAGGCATGCACATTACTCCAAATGCATCCTGATAAAGTATTCATGTGTAATGTGTTTATCATGCCCATGTACAGGCACAGAAGTAAAGTGAAACATGTTTTTAGTTAGAGCAATATTATTTTTTATTATTCCCCCTTTGCCCTTATCACTTATTTTGGGGAATGTCCTTTGCACAGGTTAGCTGGGATTGGGATTTAACTGGGAGCTGAGCCTTCATGTGCTTTGGAGATTATAATGAATAACAGATTTTATCATTTTATTCTATAAAAGAGGGTTTCTGTTTGGTTCCTCAGTACAAAATGCACATAATAAGAAACAGCACACAGATTTGGTCCCCGAATTCCCAAAATTCACAGAATCACAGAGTATCCTGAGTGGGCAGGGAGCACAGGGATCATCCAGTCCAGCTCCTGGCCCTGCCCAGAACACCCCAGCAATCCCACCCTGTGCCTGGAGCATTGTCCAAATGACATTTTCTTCCTAAAAATCCTTCATTTTGACCCACCTGCCTCACCCAGTGACTGTACCCTGCAGCTCTCCTAAGCAATGCCCACCAATCCACATCCTCCTTCCCCAAGCTGAATTTTCTGCATTCCAAAATCCTTTCTGTTTCTAAATTTGTGATGAACATTGCTGCTGCATTTTTTTCTCAGTTGTTGTTTCTTATCTGGAGCGCTTTAATTTGCTACCAGTGCAAATATGTCTCAAACTACTGCTAAACTCCAGCTGACAGCACCTTATGCTGATGTGGAAAATAATAAGGCCACTTTGTTATCAAGCAAATGATTTAAAATACATAAAGAAGAATTGATTATGATCTGTTACTAAAGCAATGAGAAAAGGAAGACAGCTTTCCACAGAGCCATAAAGCATGGCTGATGCAGTTCACCTCACAGCACAATCATCCTCGAGTAAACGATGCCATAAAATCAGCCTTGCCATCCTTAATTGCTTAATTAACACCGGATTTTAAAGCAGAATTTTAATATAAGGTGCTTCTGAGCACTGCAGAGATTCACCTGAGATAAAATGTAGGCAAGTGAAGGAGTTTTTAATTTGTTTACAGCAGACCTCGTGCCATCCTTTCCTGCAGCTGTCGTTGCAAGGACCAGCTTTGGCTTCTGATTCCAGCAGGGCAGGACATGCCAAAATATTCTGTATTTCTGAGCTGCCACCCTCCCAGAGCATTCTTCTGGAAGAGTGATAGGATCAGCACAGGGCAGCAGGGATATTTTTAGGGGAATATTTATTTATTATGCCACACTGTCACCGTAGGATGGCATCCAGCGATCCAGGAGTGGAGCCTTTGACACCAGAAATGGGAGCCAGATAAAAAGTGCCTTCAAGTGAGGAGCTTAAATTAATTAAGTAATTAATTAAGTAATTAATTAAGTGCTATGGGGTCTTTTCCTGAGAGGAGCTCTGTGTACGGTGGAGCTCTGGTTGTATTTGTAGAACTGAGGTGGAATCTCACAAAGTTATTTGTTCCCTAAAACTCCCTGAAAAGAAGCTGCAGCCAGGTGGGAGTCGGTGTTTTCTCCCAGGTAAAGAGTGGAAATGACCTCAAGTTGCAGCAGAGGAGGTGTGGATTGGATATCAGGAAAAATCCCTTCCCAAAAATGGGCTGTCCAGGATTGGAACAGGCTGCCCAGGGAGGGCTGGAGCCACTATTCCTGGGAATGTTCAGGAAATGTGTGGATGTGGTGCTTAGGAGCACGGCTGGGTGGGGGCCTTGGTGTTGTTGGACTTGATTTTGGGAGTCTTTTCCAACTGGAATAATTTTGTGATCACAGCTTGGAAAGGCTGCACAACAAGTCATACTTTAAATTTTCTTTTCTTGTGTGTGGATTTGTTGTATTTTGGGTTCCTTGGCTGGCTTTTTGGGTGGTTTTTTTTTGTATTTTTGGGCACGGTGAAGCCTGGAGGCTGTGAAAAGAGGGCTCAGCCTGTATCAAACCTCTCCCATTTTGCAATGTTCCTGCTCAGCAGCTCCAGAGCCTCGGTGCCACAGCCGTACGTCAATGTCACTAACACCATGCCACCTCAGGGGTAATGGATGGATTTACAGGTGACACTCTCCCAGAGGGGAACATTCCTTGGACTGATGGGTTACTCTTCCTTTGTCACTTGAAATTAGGCAAATGAATTAGCTCCAAGTTGTGTGTGGAGTGAAAGGCAGCTGGGATGGGAGGTACATCACCAAAGAGAGGTGGGGGGGATTTGCAGAAATTCAGAGTAGCCAATTCAAAGTGCTGTTCAGATTGTCATTTTCCAATTATCCTGTCTGATCCAGTTCTGCAATTCCTACTTTCTTGAGCCACTTATGACACTTTACTGAGGGTTAAAGGATACAGAAAACAACATTTAAAAAATATATTTATTTACTTGCTTATTTATTATATTAGTGAAGTCATTACAGGCTTGTAATGATGAAATTTACCAAATTCGATCTCTTCTTTTAGAAATTCCAGGAGATTTTTTGATGCTGATCCTAGTCCATGTCTAAGCCATGAAATATTTGTTCATCCTGGTGCTCCCCTCCTGCTCTGGGAGCAAGTTCCATGGGAATTACTGGGCTGGTGGCTGCAGCGAGGCCACCTGCACACAGGTGACACCTCTGCCTGTACCCAGGGACAGCCCAGAGACCTGATGAATTGCTTATGTGGGAAAATTCAATCCACTTTTTGATTTCCTAGTTTCTGAGGCAGCTCTGCTTAAAAATAATGGATTTATAGGAGGCAACACCATGGTAGCGCTTTACTTATTTATTTATCGAGCTTTATTAGGAAACACAGAAGCTGTAGCATCAGGAATTTGGGAATCCGTGGAGTATAGGCAGGTGAGAATCAGGAATTCTCTGAAATCCCACTGCAGACATGGAAATTCCAAAAGAACCACCAGGAGCCCAAGAGGGTTGTTGGTTCCAAGACAAGCTCCCCTCACTTTCTCTCTGTCAGCCACAAAGGCTTCCTGTGGACACGTCCTTGAGCCCAAAATAAAAATACTCCGGGAACAAAATGTTATTTGTAACTTCCCAGTGCTCCCCAAAAGTGAAAAACGAGAGAAAAACAGGGGTAGGAAATTCTGCCTTTTCCTTTGTGTGAAACCTGCCTGACACCAAAATGCCTTTTCTTGTAGTTAAAAATGCATATTTTCCTATGCTGCTCTTGGAAGCGAGTTCCAAAAGAAAATGTTTGGAGGGAAGAGTTGGAAAATAATTATTTGTTTTCCTGCAAGACACCCTGTGCAATCTAAGCAAATAGAAATAGTGCTCCTAAAATAGGAACTATTGTTTCTATTTGTGCTGCTTCATCAACTGAACCACTTCATGATCCTGTTTCTTTATCAAGGAGACATTTAAATGGAGGAAATGATTTTTAATACTAGGGCAGAAATTAATTTCATGCATCTGCTGGCAAATGCCTACTATCAAGAACCGAGTAAACAAACATTTGCACATCTGCTCCTGCTCTGTGACAACGGGATTCAAATTAGAGAGGAAGTTGGGGTTTGCTTTTTAACTTTCTAAAGGCTGTAGTTTGCCATTCAAAATGTTGTGAAGTGCAGTAAAAGATCAGAACTTGATTTTGTAGCCAGGATGAGGTAGAAAAATGTCTTTGGTGGAGATTTATGAATCTTCAGTACGAGCTGCTGCTTTTTTGGTTTAGTGTGTTTTAGTTTGGTGTTTGAACAAGGGCAAGTCCTGCACGTGGGGTTATTGTTAGAAGTGTTTCCAAAGATGTTCCTCACCTTTTTTTTGTTGTTTTTTTTTTCTTTTGGGTGGTAAAATCAGCAAATCAGAGTCCCTCAAGCTGCTCTGATTATTGGAAATGTCCTGTTCTGGTACAAGCTGGAGGCATAAACCTGGTGAATTCCTGGGGTGGGAAGGCAGAGGAGCTTCTGCTGCTGGAGGTGAGAGCAAGCCAAGAGCAGCAGGGGTCTGTGCTCTTCCTGTTCTGAAGCCTTTAGGGACTTTCTAGGTCTTTCCATGGCTATTTGTGTGTGATTTAAAGGTATTGGTGAGTAGGGACAACTAAAAAGTGTTGGTGCAACCTGAAATAAAAATCTCCTTATATCCAAATACATTTAGTCATAGAATCATGGAATGGTTTGGGTTGGAAGGGAACTCAAAGATCACATCAGGGACACTTCCCACTGTCCCAGGCTGCTCTGATTCCCTCCAGCCTGGCCTTGGGCACTGCCAGGGATCCAGGGGCAGCCACAGCTGCTCTGGGAATCTCCTGCCAGCCCCTCCCCACCCTCCAAGGGCACAATTCCTTCTCCAGCAACTGATCCCAACCTGCCCCCTGTGAGTTTGAAGCAATTTTCCCTTTTCCTAGTCCATCCCTTGAAAAAGCTGTTGGCTGAAAGGACTCATTTGGGGAAGTTTTGGCTTTTCCCTCCCTGGCTCTGCTTTCTCAAGTGTCAGATGCCACACGAGTGTGTTTCAGACTACAGGGCACAGTGGGAAATGGTTTCTGAAGAGCATTTTGCCTAAATACTCCTGCAGTGTGTCCTGAACAGAAATTAAATTTCCTTTGGCTGTGGATTTACTCGTGGAGTGTGTTTTGGATGGTGATGATATTCCAGGAATAGCCATAGAGGCACCAGAAAAGACGGGAATGTCTCCACAGGGAGGATTGTGCCAGACAGCTGATTACACATTTATAAATAGAGGTTTAAATTTGGTTTAAGCAGTCTGTGGAAGGCATCATTTAAATCCGTCACAGACACATGCAGTACAGGCATAATAACATGTTTTATCTCTAACAGTGACTGGAGTTAATTCTCAGGTTGGATTTTTCAACATCTGGCTCCTCGCAACGCATCCCAAAAAAAGTCCTAACAAAGCTAGAACTCTGATCTTGTTCAACAAATTGAGCTGAAGAGCAAATAAAGCCCGTGTGGCAGGAGTTGTACATCATTAGCTGTGATCTCCTGGGCACAGGCCACCGTTTAAAGGCATTGCTAAAAGAAAAACAGGAAAAAATCCCACCCCAAACCTACGCCAGTTTAAAGGTAACACTGCCTTCGTATCCTCAAAAACACAGAGGAGGGAGATTAGAGAATATGGTTATTTTGAGAATTGTATTTTGAGAATACAATTGATGCTTTTAAGATGCACTCAGGAATTCTCCTGGTTTTCTTGTTTTCCTGTGTCCTTAATAGAAAACATCACGGGAGGTAAATAATGGATCAGAGATGTCATTCCCAGAATCTCTCCTCACACAATGAGCAGGAAAACAGAGCATTTTTTTGCCCATTAACTGCAGTAGGAGCAATTCCACTTCCCTTGAAGTCAATGAGACCTTTCCCATTATCCCTTCCGTGGGGCCCAGATCTCAGCCTGAAAATTGCTGAGGTAGAGTCTAATAGGAAACCTATTGGAGTCGATGGAATTCCTTCTCCTGATTTTAGTGGATTTTGCCTCAGGCCCAGAATGGACAGGATGTTAATATTACATCAGTGGTGACTCAAAATGCTGAGCCCTCCTTTTGTTGCTCCTAAACAACAAAATACAGTTTGTTAGCAACAAGGAGACAGATTTTTTTCCTGAGCTCTCACTCTGCCTGAGAATGCCCTGTATTGTTTAAATTTAGCCCCAAAAACTCTTTGATAGTTGCACATTGTGCACAAAAAAAATTGTGCTTCAGCCATCCCAATTAGGCACGAGAAAAACAGAAAACTATTTTTTTTCCAGATTTAAAGCACTAAATCTTAATAGGGGAAAGGAAAAAAAAAAAGTGTCGGGCACAAACGTCTTGAATTAAAATAACTGGGTTTTGGATGGGTGAAACAGAGCATGGAGTAAATCTCAAATAAAATACCAGCACTCTGGGGGATAAGTTGCATGCTCTATTTCCCCCTCACAAATGTGCCGTGGAGTGCTGGGCACTCACCCTTGCTCTGCTGGAGTCAAGGTGCGTTATCTCCCTGATGCAGATACAGCCAGTCCTTGTCAACCTGTTGAACTCGAATTGGGGCTGTTTATTAGAGGTGACAAAGCCATCACATTGCTGGAAAATAATGATTTTCCTATGAGGAAGTGCAGCCGTGCTCTGGGGCAGAATGTGACGTGTTCATTCACCTGGAGCCCCCCAGTTAGAGCCAGTTCAAAAGAGGGGCTCCAGGAGAATGAAAAACATTAAACAAAATGAAACCTCATCCTTGTTTTGCTTCCTGGTTGGGAATTTGGATGATTTGGGAGCTGAGTGTTGTTCCAGCCCCCAGGAAAGGAGCTTTGTCACCCTGCAGGGATGAGCAGGTTATGTCTCGCTCCTTCCCTGCTCTGATGTATTGAGGTGAAAACATGTGCCGGAGTAACGTAGGAAACAGCAACCTGCCATGAAATTCTGGTGTCTTACACAAAAGTTGACCTTTCCACGAAGCAAAATCAGGGAAAGTCAGCGGGAACAAGGCACAGAACATCATTTGTCACTCTCTAAGCCCTGGCTGTGCCCACAGCTGGAGCAGCCTGTGCTGAGCACCTCGGGAAGGGCACGGGAACTCACAGGAGTCACCAGGGAAGGTGAGAGAGGTGACTGAGGCTTGGAGAGAAGGTGTGGGAGGGATGTGGTGCTTTGCTCTGCAGAGGAGAAACCTGAGCACCGTGACTGGGTTACAAACCCATGGCATGGGGGGGAACTTTCAACAGATTGCACTACTACTACTATTATTATTATTATTATTATTATTATTATTATTATTATTGTTGTTGTTGTTGTTGTTGTTGTTGTTGCTGTTATTATTGTTGTTATTATAGTTATTATTATCATTATTATTATCATTATTATTATCACCATTATTATTATCATTATTATCAGTATCATTATTATCAGTATTATTATCATTATTATCATTATTATTAATTTCTCTGTGCTAGTAATTTCTCTGTGTAGATTTTAAAACACGTTACACACGATTTTTCTCTTTTAAGCAAACCTGCATGCCTAGAGGCCAGGGTTGGGAGCAGTTAAATTAAATGCTCTTTTCCTGGTGCTTAAAGAAAGGAACTGTAAAGCCACCAGGACATTTTCTGCCTCCTAGCTTTGACCTCACAGAAAGGCAGCAACTAAACGATTTTACTCTATAAAAGTCTTTGGAAATAGATTTTATCTTTTCTCTTTGTTATTTTATTTTTTTTCCTCGGGAACATATCCGAGCAGAGGGATTGATTTTTAGGAAGAAAATAAGCTGCATAGTGTAAATTATGTTAATTACTGAGTAAAATGCCAATATTAGAGGTATTTAGGCTAACTTGTTTGGAGATGCTCTGCTAAAACTCCTGCCCTCTTGTAGTTAAATACACATTGAACACAGACCTAAGGAGTAGTTTAATGAGGGCTTTTTTCCCCAGAAAATGGGATTGGATTTTAGAAGAAATAGTTGCATAAGGAGGGTTAGATTAGTTATGTGGTCCAATTAACCCACCCAGTGTTATTCTAGATTTTTTTCTTTCAACCTCATCTTGTTCTCTCCAGACAAGGAATATTCATGGGGAATTTCCACTCGGTCTGGGAGGAAGAGCAGGATGGGGTGGATTTTGGTCAGTACTCCTTTCTGGAAACAGAGAGGGAAAAAGTGGGAAAATGGCAGAGTGGGCAAAACCAGCACTGAATGAACCAGTCTGATTTGCAAACAGAAAGAGAAACTTGGCCAAATAATTCAGTGCACGAGTTGGAGCAGCTCTTAGGGGTTATAACTTGTGTAACTCGGATTTATGTAACTCGTAATTCAAGCTGACACCGACTTTGCCACCACCAGGAGGGTCATTTTGTGCTGTTCTTGAGCAGTCTCAACTCTGAATAAACCATCCCTCATGCCATGGATTTAATGTTTACAGCTGACACTCTGCTGAAAAAATAGCTTTAATTTCGGGGGGAATCATAGAGAAAAAAATAAGAAAGAGAAAAGAGCTTTCTGTTGGTTGTCAAAGTCATCTTTGTGTCTCTTGGTGCTTCTTGAGGGCGGTGCCTGAGTTTCAGAGTTTTGTTCCAAATTCCTGTTTGCATTTTGGATCTTGTTTGAGAAGCCAGAGCCAAAACCCAACTGCTGGTGTTTAGTGCTGTCCTGCACCACTGGTTTTTGTCATTTGAGGATTGCAAAGGATTTTCTCCTGGTTTTTGGCATCTGTACCGTGGCACGCACCGCCCAAATCAAGGGCTGTGAGTGTGTGTTGCAAAATTAACAGAACTGAGTCCAAACTAAAATATGACAGAGAAGAAAAAAAAAAAAAATCAAATATTGATGGAAGCAGCTCCTAATTTTCCCAGAAAGTTTATCTGGAGTGCTGCCATGCTGCTTTAATCCTCATGCCCAGAGCCCAGGCAAAGTGGGAGCTGGGATAGAAATGGTTTTTCTGGTGAAACCTCCCCTCAGGCTCCACCACTGCGCTCCAGCAACTCTTCTGCAGCTCCTCATGTCTGCTGACCAAAGGGACTCTTTTTTTTTTAATTGCTAATTCTTTTTGATGTGTCCATGTGCGGTTTAGTTAATCTACAATAAAAATTTCCATTTATTTCTAGTGGAGTTTCCTGCTCCTGTTGCTGGCTGAGGGAAAATGTGCAACGTCAAGAAATGGGGACTGAACCATTCTTAGAGATTCCGTGGAAACATTTTAAAATGTGAGAGTTGAACTCCTTTTTCCTTTTCAGGTCTATTTCAGTTTGATTCTAGGCTTTTTTTTAAGGTGAGGAATTTGTTTTATGTGCCAAACAAGGATGGTGTTTGCTCAGGTCTGGAGATTGCAGTGACTTTGGGTTGATCATCCTCTGAATTCCAGGATGGTTTGGGTTGGAGGGGACATTAAAGCCCATCCAGTGCCATGGGCAGGGACACCTCCCACTGTCCCAGGCTGCTCCAAACCCTGTCCATGCTGGTCTTGGACACTTCCAGGGATCCAGGGGCAGCCACAGCTTCACTGGGAATTCCATCCCAGGGCCTCCCCAGCCAGGAATTCCTTTCCAGTGTCCATCCATCCGATCCATCCATCCATCATCCCTCCATCCATCCATCATCCATCCATCCATCATCCATCCATCCATCATCCCTCCAACCATCCATCATCCATCCATCCATCTATCCATCCATCCATCATCCATCCATCCAACCATCATCCATCCATCCATCATCCATCATCCATCATCCATCCATCCATCATCCATCATCCATCCATCCATCATCCATCCATCCATCATCCATCATCCATCCATCCATCCATCATCCATCCATCCATCATCCATCCATCATCCATCCATCCATCCATCCATCCATCCATCCATCCATCATCCATCCATCATCCATCCATCCATCCATCATCCATCATCCATCCATCCATCATCCATCATCCATCCATCATCCATCCATCCATCCATCCATCATCCATCATCCATCCATCCATCATCCATCATCCATCCATCATCCATCATCCATCCATCCATCATCCATCATCCATCCATCCATCCATCATCCATCCATCCATCCATCCATCCATCCATCCATCATCCATCCATCATCCATCCATCCATCTATCCATCCATCATCCATCCATCATCCATCCATCCATCCATCCATCCATCATCCATCCATCATCCATCCATCCATCCCTGTTTGAAGCCATCCCCTGTGTCCTAGCACTCCATCCCCTGTAAATTCTCTCTCTCCATCTTTCCTGTGGCTCCCTTCAGGCACTGAAGGCCACCCCAAACCTTCTCCTGTCCTGGTGAGCAATCCTGGTGCCTCCCTGTGGCTCACCCCCAGCTCAGCTCCCTCTGCAGGGGCAGGACATCCTGACTCGTGGTGTTTTCTACTGCAGCAGCTCTTGCAGGATTTCTACTTCAGGTTTTGGTAACGTTTCAAGTGGTAAATGGAAAATTTCGAGTGGCAAAGAGCAAAATTGTGTTTGTTCCTTTCATCTTCACATTTGTGTGACTCAGAGGGGGCTCTGTCCCCTCAGCTGTCATCTGGGAATTCTGTGCCTCACTTCACCGGTGGAAAGCAGTTAAAAAGGCAGCCTGACTGTAGGATCTGTAGGATTTTGATGCAAATTCCTACTAATTTCTACAGGAGTAGCTCAGAAGTGAACCTCCTCTGGGAGACACAATTTTCCAGCAGCTTGGTTGGATGGAATTTTGCACAAATCTGGTTTACATCAAGCACAAAGCTGATTCAGGGACTGTTCTTTGTCACCTAGGATTTTTTGGACTCGGCCTTCTCCGTGAAAATCAAATAAATCCCAAATATTTTGAATTCCAGTGCTAACACTCACAGAGATGTTTTGTGAGCTCTCCTGCCAAGCTTTACAGGCAGCAGCAGAAGCGTCCAGCTCATTTCTGAAGAGGCTGAGATCTGTGGGCCTATAGGATATGGATATTTGCATAAATATTTTGCATATATTTAAATGGCAGCACAGATGATGTACTTCAGGAAAGCTGGGAGGGTAGATTATTAGTAATATTTGGTGATAAATTATTTATTGAGGGAACTAAGTAAATTCAGAGCTCCTTGTCTGTAAACAACCCAAATATTGATTTTTAGAAATTATTGTACTAATGAGCTAGAGCTTAATTTATCAGAATAACATGAGGAACTGTGCAGCTAATAATGCTCTTTATTAGCGTGATATAATCAAATTAACGTTCATGTGAAAGCATCATAAAGGTAAGAATTATGAGTGTGTATTGACGTGTCTGAGAAAGATTGGCAGAAAAATATTTATATCCAGGAAAAAACATCATGGAAGTTCTGCTACAGAGAGATGGATGATCTCTTAAAAATATCACAATAGATCTATTTGTGGAGAGCAATAGGGGCGAGGTCTAACAGAGGATATTTTGCATTTTGCATTGAGGTTCCAGCTCCAAAAGAAGATTACAAATCCCAGCTCTCGGATTCCTGTTGCAACATCACAGATGTTTAAAGCAGAAAGCCACTGGCTGAATTTTATGGAGCTCATAAGTAGGTGTGTAATTGCACAAAATGCTAACGAGCACTTGGCAACTTAAAATAGGGGCAGGACTCTGCCAGGGAGGCTCGGGAGATCTCGTGGAAGTTGTTTATTCCAAGAATGACTTTTGAGTGGCCACAGTGCCCTGGGAGTGGCTTTTTGACAGGACAATACCAAGCTGTGCTACTCTGGAATAATCTTTAGTCCTCTTAGTGTCACTGTCCCAGTGATCAAGGGGTTAATCACTGCTTTAATGGGAAATTTCCCCTGGAGAGATGGGAAAGGTGGGACCTGCAGAGATGAGCCCACTCAAGCAGCTTTAATTTAACCCTCATTTAGATTAGCTGGAATAGGACTTACTTTAGGGTAATGAGGAGATGTTATTAATAATGATTAACATTAAATCCCCCCCCTTTGGAACATTGGTGCAGCATTTATACTCATGGAAGTTTATTTTTTTCTTAAAAAGCTCTGGGAATACACTGCTGGATGAGAATTAGGCTGAGAGCATTAGGAATAAACTGCTGCTGTCCCAGAGGTTCCACAAGTGGGAATCACAGAACCAGGGAATGGTTTGGAAGGGATTAAGGATCATCTTGTTCATCCCCCTGCCATGGCAGGGACACCTTCCACCATCCAGGCAGCTCCAAGCTCTGTCCAACCTGGCTTTGGGCACTTCCAGGGATCCAGGGGCAGCCCCAGCTGCTCTGGGCACCCTGTGCCAGCCCTCCCCACCCTCCCAGCAAGGAATTCCTTCCCAATTTCCTACCCATCACTGCCCTCTGCGTGTTTGAAGCCAATCCCTCTTGTCCTGGCACTACAAGCTCTTGTCAATGGTATTTCTATGTTTTAGAGGCAGGGATGAATATCTACCTTTGTGCCCACAAAAGGGGAGAAGCACTGCATGGGAAAACCATTCCTTAACAGGAAAAGAAAAGCACAGAAAGTGTTTTCTTTCTACCCTTTTTGGTAATGACACCCTTTCATATTCTGGGTTATTGCCATTACAGGGTGCTGAGCCAGTGGGCAGGACAAGGGACCTAGAAAATGCAGAATTTGTGAAATAACACCGAGCTTTCCATAGGTTATTTCACCTCAAAACTCAAGAATGTCTCCATCCCCCAAATCCTGGCTGGGCTTTGCTTGTTGGATTTTGGCTGGCTTAGATGGGAGTCCAGAAACTTTGATCGATGTCAGGGCAGCTCTTGCATCTTTAGGACTGAAGATCAAGGGAATAGAGAAACCACAGCTTTGGCAGGATGCAGGAGTGTGGGACAGCGAGCTAAATTAATATAAAATATGTTCACACCTTAACTGCTGTTCCAGCAATTGCTCCGAGCAGGACACAAACAGAAAAAGCAGTTCCCAATTATTTATCGTGGCTGGGAATGCACATCATTACTGAAATGTGAGCCTTCACCTGTTATAATTTTGCTGAGGAATTTATCAACACTGACACTTCCCTATTTAGGTCAGTCCCAACAGCATCCCTTTGCCTTTCAGAGATCATTTAATAATCAGTCTGGGAGCTCTGTTAAACACAAGCTGGGAGTTCATTGTCATCTGGCAAAATCCCAGCCTGCACATTTGGATTTGGCTGTGCTGGAGAAAAGGAATCATCCTCTCGTCCACCAGAAAAGCTCGAAACAGGACAAGTTGCCAATTTTCATATCCAGCCAGAAATGGAAGTAAAGCTGTGCAGTATCATGCATGAGATGGTTAAAAAATCCACATTTTTCTATGTGAATTGGAAGTCTAGACAGTTCATTTGAAACATTGCAGCTACCACATCAATAAGAGATAAGAGAAATCTCAGTCCTTGCCTCTGAATTAATCAATTGCACATTGATCCAATAACAGAGAAAATAATTTTGTAGTCCTTTCCATCTTTTCCTTATCACAAAGTGATCAGTACTTACATCAAAGTCATGTGTTTCTTTATCTTATTTGCAGCTAAGAATGTTTTGGGTGTTTTTTTTTTTTAAATGTTAAATACTTTCAGACTTTTAAAAATTGGCAGAATGGATACATGAGCATCTTTTTTTCCCTGGAGGGAGATCTCAGCACCTGAGGTGTGGAGGCAGGGGATGGTCATAGCACAGGCAGCAGGGAGAGTGTGGGGATGAACAGGACTGGACTGGGAATTGGGCTGGAAAGGGAGGAAGGAAAGGCTTAGAGAGTGTGCCAGGACCAAGCTGGGGGCTCCAGCAAGGCAGGGATGCAAGTGTTGCTCACAGGATTTAGGCAGAGCTTAGAGCCAGCCTAGAAACCGGTTTTATTCATGAATATTTAGGATTAAGATTAGTGAAATCCTCTTTGGAAAGAGAAATGGACCAAAACCTGTAGTGTCCACAGGGTATCCCCAGGTCTTTTAAAAACCTCTGTTGTTCCAGTGACTGTCCTTCCCTTCTCCACCTCAGCCCTCTCTGGTGGCTTCTCTGTCCCCCTGCTCCTTCTGCTCCTTGAGCCCTTTGAACCTGCTCCTTCTTCCCTTCCAGAGCCCCTGGTTTAAATCTGGGGAGTTTAAATTTGGAGAGTTGGGTTCCCAGCGTTAGTCCATGTGAATCTTGGACTGAATTTTCCCTCCTACAGCTGCTGTTGTCCCCAGTGTTGTTAAGTCCCACCGCAGCTCACCCCTCAGACGAGTGGAAATTGATTTCTGCTGCCCACAGGCTGCTTCAGAAAGGAGCAGCACTAAACCTGGAATCTGAAATACAACCAGAAGCTTCCAAACCACTAAACCCAGCTGAAGAACTGTTGAAATGAGGTGTTGGCACAGAACATTGATTTGAGCTCCAGCCCATGCAGGGTTTGGTTCCAGACCATGTCCCCTCTCTGCCTTGGCATGAGGAAAGCACCAAATTCCTTTCAAACCATTTCAGGTATTCAGCAAGGTGACATCATTTGTGCTCTCGAAAATATCTGCTCCCAACTGGTTAGAAATTAATTTTAATTATTTTTTTTAATTAATATTGTAACTTTGACTGCCCTCATGATCTGTAAAGGAATACAGGTTTATTTTAACAGCTGACAAAGTTCTCAGCCTCGGTGATCTCCTTGTGGTGAGGATTTCAGGTGTCTGATTCAGTCTTCTGTGGAAGAAATCCTCGTGCCTGCTCTGTACCCTTGCAGTTCCTCATGCTGTTCCTGAATCTTTACATCAGGACAATGGAGAACAGGATTCCACCATCCTTTTATTGTAAGTTTGTTTTTTTATTTATTTCTAACTTTCCCTTGTGTCCAAGGCAAACAGTGCTGCTTTAGAAAGTTTTCCATGCCAATAATGATTCTTATTGCCTCTCTCCAAAAGCCATCAGTCCGATGGGATTTCAGGAGGGAATCAGGGACTTATTTAATGTATACTAGTATTTTCTGTATTACTTTTCATCTGACTTAAATAGCCTAAAGTTTCAGCTGCTTTTCCAGCAAAAAGAGCTCTGCTCCCAGCTGCTGGAAGTTATTCCCATCATTTTCCTGCTTTGCTACAATTCACATTGAAGCTCATAAGGAACCTGGATGGTTCCGACTCTCCTCCCCTGCACCCATCACTTTGTATTTCTTAGCACTCAGTTCCTTTTTCCCTCTTCCTGAATATTAATTTAAGCTGGATCTTCCAAGGAAAGCTTGGGAATACAGACCTGACAGCATTTGCATTTTGGAATTGGTGTCTCATTTCCACTTTGGATGGGGCTCCTGTGTAGTGTTTGCCTGTGACTATCCCACAGCTTATCCCAAATGTTCACTTTTAGGAATTTTAACTGGCTGGAAGGATATTTCAAATTTATTTTTTAAACATTTCTGCTGGCAAAGTATAATTTGTGAGGGGCAGACAATTTTCTAAATCAAAGTGGAATTCCTTTACATGTAGAGTTTATATTTCCTGTGATACCTGGAGAGCACATGGAGTTATGTTTTATTACACCTAAGCAGCAAAGGGAAGTAGAACACTTTGAAATTTGTATAAATAGGATGTATTTTATGTCAAGATTCATGAAAGAAGATTTCAAGCTTTGATTTCTGGGGTTATTACAATTCCTTTAATTTACAGATATTTTCAGCTGTTCTCCATTTAGATTTTTGGGGGTTGTATTTTGAAGCACGATTGGACTTGATGATCTTGGAGGTTGGAAGGGATCTTAAAGCTCTTGTTCCACCTCCCACCACGGGCAGGGACATTTTCCACAATCCCAGATTGCTCCCAGCCCCATCCCAACCTGGCCTTGGACACTTCCAGGGATGGAACAGCCACAGCTTTTCTGAAGAACTTGGAATTCCCAGGGAAGAATTCCTTCCCAATATTTAACTGGGATTTTCCAGGGTTCTCTGTTAATTCTCCACGGTGCTGAATGTTGAGAGTTCCATTGAGGGATCTGTGTTGTGTCTCAGGGGTGACATGATGATGGTGGCTGCAGCTGAAAGATAAAGGACACGTTAAATAAGGGAGACACTAAAATTTCTCCTAAAAAAGCTGAGATGGCAAATCTTACACCCAACCTCTGGGACAGGGAGCCCAAGGTCACACACCCCTGTCACACACTCAGCTCCACAGCTGGAAAAGTCTCCTGAGAAAGACACAGCTGGAGGCTGCCTTGAATTCACCTCCAGCCTGCACAACATCATGAATGATGAATTACAGGTTTATTCCAGGTGCCTGAATATTTCAGACTTACAGCAAGTGTTAAAGCACTGTCCCGAACGCCGCCAGGAGAAGTTGTTGATATTTTCCACAAGTGCCTGGATGTGCACAAGGGGAGGAGAGAGCTGTGTCTGTGCTGCTAAAGAGAAGCACAACTCAGAACAGCTCTCCAGTAAATGCAGAATATAAAGCTTGTTAGTGCTGTGCTTCCCCTTTCTCCAGCCTCATGAGTTCCTTGTGCCTCCTCAAAAGTTTAAGAAATGTTTCCTCAGGAAACTTTCCCGAAGTGTTTTATTAAAATCGTGCTCCTCCTGACACATTGATGAAGTTCTTCTCTAGTGGAAGCTCCAATGATTTTAATTTCATCAGGAAAACACATGAAAATCAAGTAGGAGGAAAACCATCAAACCCTAATAAATCTTTTAAAACAAATTAAAGTGATGGCTGAGCTGACATATTCAATTTTCAATAAAAAAGGATTTTCAGCAAGCCACAGGCATTACTCAAAGACTTAAATCTGCAAAACCAGGATTCTGCTTGTTTGTTTGCACTTTTGAGTGCATTAAATCAACTGGGTGGCTGATCTGTGAAACACTGCCCACACTGTGGTTCCCAGTGCTGGAAGTTGCTTATAAATAACAGATAAAGACATTTTGATGAACTTTCTGTGCAAAAATGCTGTGAAATTTCATGTTTGGGTCATCTGCAAGTCAGATAATTAAAGATAAGGTATAGGATTTATGTAGTCACAGTTAAAGGTGTTGTTCCTATAGATTTTTGCTGAGTAGTGTTGGGTGTATCCTAAGTGACTTTGCTTTGTTGCCTGCTCAGTGACCATATAAACACTAGGAAAAATAGAAATCCCAATCCTAACTGGAAAATTTCCTTTCTCCAAGTGTCCTGTTTAAGGATAACACACGACAGAAATTATATTAATCATTAAATTACAAAGCAGGGTATTGGTGCAAGTGTTTTGTGTACAGACAGCAGTGCCGTGGGCAGGAAATCCTCATGGGCTTCTCTGTGAGCCTGAGGGGAAATGTGTGGATGGAAATGATGACTGAGGGCCAGGACTCTTGGTTCATGTGTCTGCCCCTGCCTGGAGTGCAAAGAGCCACCCCATTTCTCCCCTCTGTGACTCTGCAGCCCCAGGGCTCCCCCCATTCCAGAGAACAAAGTCAAACCCCACATCCACCCCACTTCCATGCTTGGCTTCCCTCATTTCTCTTGTCCCCCGTCACCTTTTCCATGGGGTGAACAAAGGTCCCTAATGGCTGAGTGAGCCCCAGAAAACAAAGCACTGCTTTCTAGCAGCAGCCACAGTTACTCTGACTTTACTCACAGCCTTAGCTTGATGTGTTCCTGATTAATTAGGCAGCACTTTTTCAAGCATGAAGCAGTTTTAAAATTCCTTTTTGGGTCTAACGAGTGGCGCACGCTGGATGCCACAGTTTTTACAGTTGAGTTTATTCAGCTTTTGATGATTTGTGCATCCTGCCCCACAGTCCACCTTTGGATCTCTACCTCATTGCCTTCAAAGCTTGGGCTGCTCTTTTTATAATGAAATAATTAATATTGGTGACAGAAAAACACAAGGCGTGAATACAGCAGGAAGAGGGTGATGGCCTCTAATTAAAATGAACACAGGAGTACAAAAGAAATTCCTCTTTTATAATTATCATCTACATTATACTTTTAATGAGTGGAACATCAGGAGGTGGGATGTTATTGATTGCTCCAGAGCTGCGCTCCTCGAGGCACTTCAGCTTTTCCCAGGTAAACTTTATTCAGCTTCTGGTGTGTGGGACATAAATCTTTATTGGGGATGGAGTGTCAGCAACAGCATCATAAAACTGAGTGTTGAATATTCCTGGTAATTTGTGGTGCTCTGCAAAGGTCAGCCCTCAGCTGTGGGAGAGGGGGAGCAGCTCCCAGCACAGGCACCAATTTATTTGGGAATTTCTGCCTGGTTAAATGGCTGTCAGGCATGACAGCTGCATTTATAGCAAGAGTTAATGCTCCAGAATCTGTCAGGACTCTCTGACTCTGCCGACCTCATCTTTAATTCAGTCCCAGATTTCCATTTTGGTGGGCACAGGATGGATGTAGCACACGGATGGATTGATTCTTGTTTTTTGTTATTAATGGTTTGTACCCTCGTGGTGCTGATTTTGTTGTTGTTGATCTCCATCCTATTAACCACTCCTCTCATGAAGGGATTCATTCATTTCATGCCTCTAATACAGGGTGACATAAACCTCCTCAAGAATTACTGTGGAGCTATAAGGTTTGGGCAAATGTTGAATCTCTGGGTCTTCAAAGTCCACCCCATAATTAAAAGAAATAAAAACACCCCCCAATTAATATCAAGGAAAATAATTCCAAATTAGTATCAATAAAAAATAACCCAAATTAATATCAGTTCCCCAAAACAGACTTTTTATTTTAACACACAGCATGCCTGCTGTGAGATCTGTTGGCATTTAGGGTTATTTTAAACATATACCAGTTCCTTTATAAATATGCTGATTGTCTATTAGAAATCCTTCTTCCTCCAGGTTAAGACAATTTGTTTTGTATCAGAAATTCCATATAGATTCTCATTTGTTACTGGCACAGAGCTATTCCTTTCTTTAGAAGGACACACTTTGTCAGCAACAAAATATTTTCTGGCAATAATTTAATTGGGAGGGGAAAAGGCTCTTCTTTTTTACTGCAACCAAAAGGCTGCCCATGATGTTGTTTTGTGAACCATGGCACAGCCATGGACTCAATTCCATTTTATCCCATCTCCAAAGGCACTGCTGCTTTGAGTTCCACCTCAGAGCTCCCTGTCCCACCTCCCCACGCATTATTTTGTTGTTGGAGTTAAATTGGAGTTAGCTGGTTCAGTGTTTTAAAATCAGCAGCAAACCTCGAGCTGGGAGAGCATCCCTTCCCAACCTGATCCTGAACTGAATGTGCTGAGAGCTGACTTGTTTCACAGCTTTTAATTATCTCCAGCCCTGCTGAATGCAGAGCCCACATTTCAGTGTCTGTGTCGTGGGAATTGTCTGTATTTTATTTACACAGCTGCAGGTGAGGTGAGAATAAAAAGAACTTAAAAATAAGCTGAGCATTAACAGCTTGAAACAATCTGAGTGCTAATTGTTTTACTAATGCCATCTTCATCCTCTTTCTGATCAGACAGAAAATTTTAAAAGCCCTCACTTGTAGAGCTGTTGTGCAGATTTTCAGAGCCACAGCAAAGTTCTAGACAGAGCAATTTCTTTGCATTAAAAAATTATGGAGAGGCCACTTTATATATAACCAATAAATTGCCAATTGATTTAGGTTCAGTCTAATTGCTGCTTTAAGACTTTTTAAAATTTAGTTTGGAGTTTATAGGAAAATTTCCTTTGGCTGTAAAGGGAGTTTTGATAGATCCTGGAGAAAAAAGTAAATATATATCCATATATATACACACACACACACATATATATATATATATTTATATATATATATACATATATATATATACACATATATTTATGTATGTGTGTGTATGTGTATAAATGAGAGATAACATGGAAAAAAGCATCAAGGCACAAGTTGGAGCACTGCTGGTGAAGCTGCCAGCTGGAATGGCTGCTGGAGAAGTTACTCTGATGGATTTTTATTGCGTGAGCTCTTGGCTGGGATTGTAGCAAACAACGGGAAGGGAAGGCGCAAACCTCGGGAGCGCTGGAGCCGTGGTGGCTGCCAGGAACACAATCCCACGGAATCCAACCTCCTGATGTGTCCCTGCCTGGAAAACAGGCACAGGGCTACCTAAAAACAGAGGCCAGACAGAACTAAGGGCATAAAAATCAGTTCTATTTCTATTTATTGAGGGCCCTCCAGGCACATTTAGGGCAGGTGAAGCCCCCCAGGGGCTGCACCCAAAATGTCCCACGGCTCACGGGTTTCACACTTTTACAAGTTTGGTCCATTTGCACATTGGGGGTCAATCCTGCAATTCCAGCTGCAGCTGATGAAGGCATTCAGCCCAAGTTTGCTGCCCCAGCTCCCTTTTGTTCCCATTTCTGGGGCCTGGGGCACTGAGGTGTCCTTGATTGCCAGGCCTGGGGAGGAATTGTTGTGTCTGCCCAGAATGGGAAAGCAGCAGCTGACGCTGTGTGTGGAGTTTGGAGTTCTGGAAAGAACTGCAGGGTTAGAAATGCATGGAAGAGATAAAAGCTGAAATCCTAAGGCATCAGGTGCCAGGGGGAGTGCCAGGAAATTGGGCAGCTTGGCTTTAATCCAAGGTCTCAGCTTGGCTCTGCCCAAAAGAATGAGACAGATCTGCAAGAGGGGACAGCAGAGAAACCTTTGGGAACAGAAAAAACAACCTGAACCAAAGGGCTCCCACCTCCTGCTCACCAGAGTAATTTTGCCATGAATTATGGTTTTGTCATGCCAAAATGATGTGTTTTGACTTCTGTGATGATTCTGGAGTCTTTATTTATTGGTATTTTTCGCTGTGGCACGCCAGTTAAGCTTGCAGGAGGTGGAGACATTTTTGGAAGTGTCACTGTCACATCAGAACTTGGTGACAATTTATCTGTGGCAGATGTGGCTCTGCTATTTTATTTACAGGTAATGCAAATAAATCCATTATGGGCTAAAAGTAAATCAGGCAGTCCAAACAGGTGTACATCCCTCCAAAAAAGCAAAGCAATTGATTATTTAACATTAATCTACTCTAAAACAAATTAGGAAGTTATTAGTTATGAAAATCTGTATTTATTCTGCTGTAATATTTATCTACTGACATTCACAAGATGCTGCACTTGTTCCTAGGACTTCTGAACTGAGCTTAAATCTTAGCATTTAAAATCTCTTTCCAATGCTAAAGTTGTTCTACATATTTGCAAATTTTATATTATGGCACCATGAAATCCATAAAGTGCTTCTAGTATTTAAACTGTTCAAAAAAGCGGCAGCAACTCATCACTTTGCCTCGAGTGTGATGGTTTTTCATGTCTCCAAAATGAAGAGCAGGAAAGGGAATTCCAAGTATTTATTCTTGGTCTCAATTGGGCCTTTTTCATCTGTACATTGGGTTACTTAATGGTATTTGAACTTTTATTCAGGGGAAGAATTTAGTGTTCTGCCTTGGTAAGGAATTTTTTTCTTCGCCCACATGCTTCAGTGTGACACAGGCAAAAAAAATAATAATATCAAACCATTGCCTTTTTGAAGGAGTCATTATCTTTTTATTAATCACCCGATGAAAGGAATGCATTCATCTCACAGCAGCAATTTCTCACGCTCTGCTCCTGGTGAATGGAGCTTTTGTGAGGCAGCAATTTTACCTTGACCTGTAACACAGCTCTGAACCTCTCTCTCTATGAGGAATTGTTCCAATTCCTTCTCTTCAGCGTTCTGCATTTTACTGAGTGCCAGGAGCTTCGCAATTCAAAGAACTACATTTCCTTGCCTGCGTTCAAACCTAATTCCATCAGTATGAAAAAAAAATAGGGATTTCTTTTCCATGCCATATTCCTGAAATTTCTGCATCTGGGTGTGTGGCATTAGCAGAAGGTGGAAAGGAGTTTTACCACAGGTGCTGAGAAGTTTCACACCTTCCTGGGAGGTGCTGGGAGATGCTTGGAGATATTTCCCAGAGCAGCTGTGGCTGCCCCTGGATGCCTGGCAGTGCCCAAGGCCAGGTTGGATGGGGCTTGGAGCAGCCTGGGACAGTGGGAGGTGTCCCTGCCATGGCAGCTGGATGAGCTTTAAGGTCCCTTCCAATCCACACCATTCCATGATTTTATGATGTGAAGTGGCTGTGAAGATTTAAATTCCTCTTTCCCTGCCCCTGGAGCTCTGCATTGGAATGTGCAGCACTTCGTGGTCCGTGTGTTGTGTTTGTGAACTCCTGCAATGGAAAACCAGCAAATGCTACAAGAATTCCATGATGAGTGGAGTGCCCATCCCTGCTATTTACTCTTGAACTTCATGGACTTTTTACTTTTTTTTGCACGGTTGTTTAGGTATTAATTAATTTAGTTATTAAATTGTAGCAGATTTAATAATGAGCAGAATGGAAATGTTAAATTAAATTAATTCCTCTGCAGTAAAACCCCACAAACACATCCCTTCCATCTAGGTTTGATATAACCCAATTAAAAACAGGATTGAGCTCATCCCTTTGTCTTAATAAGCATGTTAAATTAGCTATTTCCTCCTCAGAGAAAAACATGCTTAGAAACAAACTCCAGAATGTTTAGGAATGGGAAAAGAGTTGAATTCTTGTCCCCTGCTATTTGTAATCTGTGATTAAGTGGTGTGAAATGGGGCTAAGCCTTCCTGGCGCTGCCTTAGAGCGCTTCCTCCTCCCCTGTGCACTCCAAATGTGTCTGGAACAAAAGTAGAGCAAGGCAGGACTAATCTCCATTTTCTCCATAGCCTTGGAAAATCTTTCCTAGTGATGTAAACTCCAAGCAAAAGCTGTCACGTGTTTAATCCCACGAATCTGGAATTTAGGGAGGAGGGATGTAAAAAAATATGTGTATGGAGCTCCTATATTCCATGGTAAAAGGAATTGAAAGTTGTGTTTCTGTCTCCATGTATAAAGCAAATTTCTTGAGTCTTTTTTTTTTCATTTGATTGCATTTTTTAAATTGGAAATCCCAGTGATTAGAGGTTGGACTGCAAAATGTTTGAGTGGATACTCAGATGTATTATCAAATATGCTTTCAGTGATGCTAAAAATGAGCTGCTTTGCTGTTGCATTTACACCTGCAGCCACATCCTGGGGAAAATGCACCTGCCCATCTCCTGTAGGAGCACTGAGGGGTCACTCCCTGCCATTGATGCTGCAGGAATAAAAGCATTACTATGAATAAAACCTTAATTTGGAAGTTCTCTGATTGCATTGACGTGACCATGGCTTTAACCTGTTTGCCAGTTTGATTTGGAAATGGTCCACGCTGCACCTCTTTTCCTTTTACTCTCCTGTTGTGCAGCCTAAAATAAGTTTATTTTATTTACTCTGATTTTTACTTGCATCAGAATAAAGGGAGACATGGTGCTGTCATACCTGGTAAAATTCTTTTCCCTGTGGAATTGTGGATACCTGTGGTTCAGTGTGTTGTAATAAATAAAGCTTTACTGAAGCAAGGTTATAAAAAGATTATTATTTTCTTATGAGTGATAGAGACACACACAAGTTGCCATAGAGTCTCCCAAGCAATAAAAAGAGGAAAATTCAGAATCCTAAGGCAGCTGGAAGCAGATGTGTAAATGGAACAGGGAGTGCCCACTAAAATGAAAGGTCATTTCTATATAATATATAGGGAATTTTAGGGCTCTAACTTGCTGAAGAGACCTAATGGTGAGGCAGAGAACAAAAGAAATTGCAAGCAGAATATTGCAAGAAACAGGAAACAGTAAAATAACTGAGGGTCACTGAATATTCGGGGACACTGACAGAATGAGAGAAATAGGAGCTTAAGCGTGGTGCAGAACTCAGGCAACCACAGACTTTAAACCTGTTTCAGGGGTGATTTGGCCATGGGAGCAGATCCTTGGGCAGGGAATGTTGGAGCCAATCTTTTGGGTAGTTCCTAGGGATTTGTGGAGAGTTGTTTTTGGTGAGAAACCCCCACTGAACTTGTTCACTTTCTTATATTAATGTAGAGGAAGAACAAGTCTTTCCTGAGGTGATGTTCTTTATAACAGGAGCTGCATTTTTTGGTTTTAGTCAGGTTCACATGGGGGGGATGTGGGATCTTCCTCCTCCCTCCTGCAGAAGGAGCAAAATATCAGCTCTGTGCCCGGGGCAGGGAGAATTCTGTCTCCAGGGTCAGCTGTGCTCCACAGCCTCACCTTGGAAAGCAGCAGCTTTGATTAAAAAAGGGCAAACCAGCAGGAGCCATTTCCATGCTCTGGAAAAATTTAATCTCCTTGACTGTGATCCCAGAATTTGGTCCAGAGGAGTTTGCTGTGGTGCAGCACTGAAGTGCTGGAGCGTTGTCTTGCTGCTTTCATTTGCAGAAGACATGAAGGTTCTAATACAAAATTAAATTCTTCAGTGAGTGGCAGCAGTTTATTGATCCACAGAAATGTGTTGCAGTTAATAATTCTTTTCGTGAAAAGTATTTGGTTTATTACTAAACATTATTGAAGTTTCCTGATTCATTCATCTTCTCTATTCCAGTTTGTTGTGATCATGGCACACCACAAGGGCCTGGAGTGACTGGACAAGAGGAAATGGACTTAAATTGAAAGGGAGCACGGTAAGATAGGATATTTGGTAGGAAATTCCTCCCTGTGAGGGTGGGGAGAGCTGGCACAGGGTGCCCAGAGGAGCTGTGGCTGCCCCTGGATCCCTGGAAGTGTCCAAGGCCAGACTGGATGGGGCTTGGAGCACCTGGGACAGTGAAAGGTGTCCCTGCCATGGTGTGGATTGGAATTGGATGATTTTTAAAGTCCCTTCCAACCCAAACCCTCCTGGATTTCTATTATTCAAACCATGTAAGTTCATATCTTTTATTTACCTGAATCACTTTTAGGGGTCTGCACTTTTCCAATACTCTGCTGTATATATATGTGTATATATATGTGACACTTTATTCCAGTATCACTGTATCTGTATCTGACTCCGATTTTTCAGTGGAATGAAAGCATTTAAAATTGAAATCTGTAGCTAACATAATCATTCTGTGAAGGTAAATTCAGTCATTGTGAGTGTTTCAGTAAAGAATTTGGCTCTGTGGCTCCTCGACATACAGTGGATGTTCACAGTAGAGTTGTCCTACAGCAGGTACTGACTAATAATGGAAGCACTTCTTTTTGATTAGGTAATTATACCTGTTAATTAAACTCCATTTAACCACAGTGCCTTCTATCTAAACCTTGTTGTGGGGACTTTTTGTTAATGTACACATGACTTGTTTGGGTGAATAATTCCACTGCATGTTGTTTATCAATAATTCAGAGCCAAGGTGCTGCTGTAATTTCCCCAGTAACATCCTTGGTGGGTTCTATTCATCCAGGGCATTTTCATTTCCAAGAAAAGGAGATTTTCATTTTAAAGAGCCTCCACTGCTGTAATTGGTTTCAGTGGAGCCTCAGTGGTTCTCATCAGCATTTATTTGTATCATTAAAGTCATTTAAAAATCTGCTCTTGTGACGAACAAGCAGTGTGATATTAAAACAAGGTCAAGCTCGTTGCTTCAAGAAATTCCCTCTGAAAACTCCATTTTCCTGGCTTTTCCTCTCCCTTCTGCCATGAGAAAGGTTGGAGGCTTGGTGACTCCAAGTGCTCACATGGTGTTGTCATCCTTGGGCAGTCCTGTCCTCCTCCTGATGGCTTCCCAAATCCAGCCACTGAATCCAGCTGGGAATGTTCTTTTTGTGGCATCAGCTTTGCTCCAAAACAACGAGTGCACACACTTATCAGAATTTTTGGTTTATCTAAATTGTTATCACTTTTAAGAACAAACTTAAACTAGGAAGCAAAACTATTTTTCTATTAAAAAAGTTATTTATTTTTAAAGAAAAAGTTGTTTTCTTTTAACATTATTTATATTTTCTTTTAATTCATCATCAATCAGGGTGGACCTTTGACTTTCTGAACACAATTTTCTTATTTAGAGGCACCTCTGAAGTGACTCATTTAAGCTGTGGAATAGCAGCACTTTAATTATTTTATAGGATGTGTTGAAAAAAGGATATATGACTGCAGTATACTCAATATGTGCATCACTCTAAGATGATTTATTAGGTTTGAGCTATGTTTGAACTCCCAAAAAATGGCCAAATCTGTGGTGCTGTAGCTGAAAGAGAAGAACAATGGTACCTAAATAAAGTGTGAAAATCCAACCTCTCATCTATTTTAGCCCAATCAGAATTGTGCTGGAGTTCCTCCCCTTCACCTGTACGAAATGTCAGAGCCTCTGAGGGATCACAGCTCAGCCTCAGGAGGTGGGAATGAGGCACAAAATGAAAAGAGAGCAAATAAACACCCACAGCGTTGCGGTACCGGGGCAGGAACGACGATCAGATCCATAATGTCCACATTCAGAGGCGCTCCTCAAAGAGCAAAAATGGTTTTGTTGCTTAAAATGGCATAAAAAAAAAAAAAAAGGTAAATTGCCTTGCCTGGGCATCATGCTTGTCTGATTTAAGAGCTGCTTAACTCCCTGTCTGAAAGGCCAGTTCCAATTCTTGCCCATGTGATTCACCCAGAGCGCAGGGAGCTGAGAGAGATAAAAAGCTTGTAGAGCTGTTAACACTATTTTATGTTGGAATTGATGCACCAGGCTGCCAAGTAGCACAGATACTTAATACACTCAATTTGTAAAGGAGATTTTAATCTTCACAAGTACATCTCTTTTCACTTTCAGTCCCCAGCTCTCCTCGGTGAGGAGAAATATTCCGCCAGGCTGAGGACATTAAACCAGCCTAAAGAAGCCTCCCGGTACTGAGATGGCCACTAATGGATCTTGAAGTTTGCCTGTGGAAGCCCCTGATATTCAAGTGTATAAATTGGAGTTTATTTCAGTAAATCACCACAGGATGTGAGGCAAAAAAAGCTGCGCAAGGCTGCAAAGTGCCCTGGGAAATGGAGTTATTTGGAATGGTCAGGATGAAACTCAGCTTCTGAGAGGAGTCAGGGCTTGTCCTGTGGAAGCTGGAGTGAAAAGGTGAGGAATGTTTTGCTTTTATCAGCCTCCTTTGGTATTTTTATGTGTATAATTAAGGAGGACCACAGTCTATAAGCTCTAGGTTGAGATTTTAATTAATTCGTGGGCTTGCTTTTAAGCATTGGTGAATTCAGCTATAATCTGGTAAAGTGTTTTTTCTTGGCTATAGGAAATGTCTTTTTCTTTGGGACATTGTTAGAATAACATCACTAGGTCTGTTCTCCAACACCATTCCCTCATGGCTGCATTCCCACCCTCTGATAGTGTGGTGTCTGTATCTGAGTTAGTTCAGGATATTTCACACCCTTTTCAGATTTAACATTTGGTTTGTGCTTGGAGGTTTAAATCTGGCTTCTGCATGATGAAGAGCTGGGCAGTGGGATTTGTGACCTTTGCAAACTCCACACAAGGGAGGAATGTGTGATAAAAAACATCTCCAAGGGTTGAGAACTCGAGGGGAGAGTGAGCACCATTAAAGTATTGGAAGGCAAGGAACAAAGTCCAGGCCCAGCAAATCCATGTGGGGACTGCTTTCCATTTGGGAGTTGCAGTTACTCAAGGGTGTTTAATTCTGGGGTCCAAACTCCCAAAGGGAATGGGAATTTAGGAAAATGGGAGGAAAAGTGGTGGGGTTGTTTGCCAGGGAAAGAGTTGCTGCAGTTGTTGATAGAAAATCCCAAAATCCAGTTAGGTCAATGGAGTGCCTGTCGTCAATTCAATGATGTCATCATCATCATTATCATTATCAACATCATTATCATTATCATCATCATCATTACTGACCAGCTCATCCAAAGTCCACTCATTGTCAGTGACTTCATCAGTATTGGTATCAAGCCCATGGTGAAAATTTAACTTTTATTGAGCAAAATCCTGGTACAAAACACAAATACATTTCAAACCTTATGGAAGTATTTGGGTTGACTGAGAGCTGGTAAAAGCTATATTTCTGTGTTTTATCCCTGTCCCATTTGCAGTCCATGGCTGTGTCCCCCTCTAGTTTAGGAAGTGTATCTCAGCCATTTCCCATATAACATTTTCTTTGTTTTGTCTGTCAGGGCCAAGAGCTGGATTCCTTGAGTGTCCCTTCCAGCTCAGCTTTTCCTGTGATTTTTTATGGCTAAAATGTGGAATCTACCTCAATCTCCCCATTTTCCCTCCTCCTCTCTGGCTAAATGGCACCATTTCTTTGGCTCTATGGTGACTGCTGGGAGCATTGCTCAGATTGTGACTGATTTAATGAACATCACGTCATTAAACCCAAAAACCCTCCTGAGAAAGCACTGCAAGCCAGGGGTGGAACTCCTAGAAACACGAGTGATGAGTACTTAATCCCATTGTATTGGATAAACTTCTCTTGAGTGGGTGTGTTCAGAGACAGAGCTCCCTTAATTATAATTTTTTGGCTGATTTCTGGTCTGGATCACAGATCTAGACTGGCATGACCTGTCTGAGGCATTCAGAACTCTTCTGAAGTGCTTGCCAACGCAGGATTGTTGTGCCTGATGCCTGGGAACAGCAAAGGACCTGTTGTTAAGGTGTTTCATCCATTGTGTGAGCTCTGGGGATGAAGCCTATTTAAATATCCACAGGTTAGGCAGTACTCTGCATTCCTGCTTCCTGGAGCATGACAGGGAATCTCACCCGCTACCCAAGTGCAAATAAATGCAATCATCACTCCTATCATCATGGATTTTCCGCTTTGCTTAGCCAGCCCTCGGCTCTGAGACATGTTCAAACTCCAATCACTCCTGTAACACATGTGAGAAGTGGCTCTTAGGGCTGCAGAGTGGATTCATTTGTAATTTTGCTGTTTAAGCTGCTGCATCACTGTTTTTTTATTTTTAAGGAACAAGTTGTTGTGGCTGTTGTTACACATATAACTCCGAAAAGCTTTGTGGTACTAATACAGATAAGCCAACGCTGCTCGTGGAAAAAAATCCAATGTTCATAATAGCTGGAGAACATTCCTATTTGTATTTCAAATTTCCCTTGTACACGGCAGCTGGAATTGATTTCACGCCGGCCTCGGTGCTTGGGCTGCGCTATCTTGGCTCTTGCAGGGAGAAGAGGCATTTGAATGAAGCAGATCCTGTTGTTGTCCTACAGTGGATTTGCCACATTTGCTCCTGTCTGAAATGAAAAGGAGGCAGAGTGGAAAGGAAACTTCTCCACCTTCCCTTGAGCTGTGTGTAAAATCCCTGTGAGCGGTGGCTCTCGGGGGCAGCACCTGGGCTTGGGGTGATGATGGCTCCTGGCTTTGTAATAGGAGTGTGGCTTAGAGCACAGCTGGGGTGGGATTTGGGGGCTCTTCTCCATTCCATCCAACATGGAATGGGAGGGAGCTGAGGGAAGGGGCTGCTGCAGGGAGGTTTAAGTTGGAAAAGACCCATAAGATCATTGAGCCACCACTCAGTTCACCAAGGCCACCACCAAGCCACGTCCCCAAGTGCCACATGCACACAGCTGTAAATCCCTCCAAGGATGGGGACTCTGCCACTGCCCTGGGCAGCTGGGCCAGGCCTGAACAGCCCTTTCAGTGAAAACATTTTTTGAAATATTAAAAACCTTCCCTGCTGTAGGCTGAAGCCATTTCCTCTTGCTCTCCCACTCATTACCTGGGAGAAGAGACCGACCCCACCTGGCTCCAACCTCCCTTCAGGGGTTGCAGAGAGTGAGAATCCCCAAACCACTGAGGCTGGAAAAGCCCTCCAAGCCCATCGAGTCCACCCTGTGGCCGATCCCCACCTTGTCCCCAGCCCAGAGCACTGAGTGCCACCTCCAGGGATGGACACTCCAAACCTCCCTGGGCAGCCCCTGCCAAGGTCTGACCATCCTTTCCATGGGGAAATTCCTGCTGCTGTCCCCCCTGAGCTGCCCTGGCCCAGCTTGAGGCCGTTCCCTCTCCTCCTGTCCCTGTTCCCTGGGAGCAGAGCCCGACCCCCCCGGCTGTCCCCTCTTGTCAGGGAGTTGTGCAGAGCCAGAAATTCCCCCTGATCCCCCTTTTCTCCAGGCTGAGCCCCTTTCCAGCTCCCTCATCAGACAAAAGGAGCATGAGCCATATCCCGAGCCTGGTGTCCACTCTCAGCCCAGCTACTGCACTGGGACCCCTCTGGAGCATCTCCTCATCCTGGCAGGAGAGAGGGGACTCCCTCTGGGAGGAAAAGGGGATCACCAGTCAGGGCTGCCTCATCTGGGGAGCGAGAATGCCCCAAGATTCCCAGCAAAATCCAAATAATCCAGGTGCAGCTGCAGCTCCTGGTGCAGAACGTCCCTGGCAATGGAAAAAGGAGCAAACATGTCTGAGTCAGGAAAAGTCCATCATGACTCAGAGACAATTAAAAATACAGAATAAAAACTTACCTGGAGGGGCTTGAGAGTGCATCAAGGGTCTTTGTGCCAAATCAGTTTGTATTGGCTGAGGAAGAAATTATTTATTAGTTCATCAAACATAAAGCAATAGTTAATGAGAGCATTCATTATAATCTTTGTTATGGAGCATAATTAGCAAGCTCTGCTTCTGTCTCAGTGCTGTTACTGAGCATGACTGGGAGAGTAAAATGTGTGATTTATAACAATATTACAAGCCACGATATTTCCCCCCAATATTAATGAATCCTAGCAGAGAGAAACAGGGAATGCATTTAACAAGATTTGAGTCTGGTTCTAAAATAGCAAATTGTGAACCAGCAGCTGTTGTCTTGCAAGTCTTGTGGTTTTTGCCAAAATTTGGGATGTTTCAGACTGGTGGAAGTCACATTTCTTGCAATGATCACCATTACTGGAGAGTTTGGGCTATTTGTAACATACAAAAGATTTCTGTTCAACTTCTTTATCAGCAGGTTCCACTTTTAGTCCATCCTTCTTTTCTAGAGATGAAGAGGACAGGGAAGATTTTGATTTTACGAGGCATGAGTTGTCCAACCCCAAAGTTCTGGGCCTTGCAAGGAAACCTCTCACTGAGCAGGAAATTGAACCTGACCTTAAGTGCAATAATAGAACTGCCCAGGATCTTATCAGTGTAAATGAATAATATTTTCCTTTCCTCCTTCCCTTTCCCTTTCCCTTTCCCTTTCCCTTTCCCTTTCCCTTTCCCTTTCCCTTTCCCTTTCCCTTTCCCTTTCCCTTTCCCTTTCCCTTTCCCTTTCCCTTTCCCTTTCCCTTTCCCTTTCCCTTTCCCTTTCCCTTTCCCTTTCCCTTTCCCTTTCCCTTTCCCTTTCCCTTTCCCTTTCCCTTTCCCTTTCCCTTTCCCTTTCCCTTTCCCTTTCCCTTTCCCTTTCCCTTTCCCTTTCCCTTTCCCTTTCCCTTTCCCTTTCCCTTTCCCTTTCCCTTTCCCTTTCCCTTTCCCTTTCCTTTCCTTTCCTTTCCTTTCCTTTCCTTTCCTTTCCTTTCCTTTCCTTTCCTTTCCTTTCCTTTCCTTTCCTTCCTCTCTTACTCTCTTCTAGCCAAGGTGGCTATTTTTATTACCTTTAAAAAGAGTCTAAAACACAGAATTCTGAATAGATATCACATACTTGATAAATAATATGGGATTTTACAATGGAATTATATTGGTTTTGGGTTTTGTTTTTTTTAATGCATTATAGTCCCTTTTGAAAACACAGCAAAATAAATGGCCTCAGGTTGGGTTGGGGAGGTTCAAGTTGGGTTTTAGGAAAAATCTCTTCCCTGGAGGAATGGTTGAGCACTGGAAGAGGCTGCCTGGAGCAGTGCTGGAATCACATCCTAAGTGTTCAAAAAATGCATTGTAGCTCTCAGGGATATGAGTTAGTGGGAATGGGGATATTCAGTCAAAGGTTGGACTTGATCTTGGAGGTCTCTTCCAGCCTTAATGATAATGAAATGCTTGAGCACTTCCCTGAACCAGGGCTTGTGCCAGCTGATCAGGCTTTGCAATTATTCTGGATTTCTTGAAATGTCTCAAGGTATTTAGGAGTGTAAGTAGAGCATTGATAAATAGTGTGGATTATTAGAAAGCCTAACACATCCTAATGTGCTTCCCACCATTAGGAAAAACGCTGTGGGGTGATTAGGAATTCACAAAGAGGATCCACAATTAATGTTATCTGCTTACAGCTCACTAACGATCAGGTTTCAGATCCACTGCTGCTCATGGTGCTTAGCTGGGCTTTCATTTTTTTATCCTTTTATCCTTTTGTTTTTGTTTCTGCAAATAATAATTGAGATAAGTATTTTAAAATGTAAGTAGGGCAGCATTTACTTTTGTGTTTCAAATGCAGGACTTGTGATATTCAGCAATGTTTTCTGACAGTTCCTATCTCACTGCAAAGCTTTTTGGTGTTTTCTCTTCCAGCATCTTCATCTTTCCAGTGGGGTTTTCTTTGGATTCATTGTTGTTTGTACAAGGGTGTCCTCCCAGTCAAGATGTGGGGCTCAGTTAAACCAAACCAGCTCAGAGACCTTTGCCTTGAAGACAAATATCTTTTACTGGGGCATGGAGACAGCAAAATCTTTCCCTTCTCCAAAAACACCAATGAAATTTAGCTTGGGGGACTGAACAAAGATTAAAAAAAACCCAAAATAAAGGAAAGATCTCAATGGGTGGAGCATCTTGTCCTACTAAATTTTGCATCCTGTTCCTCTAATTGGGGTTTATCCATGGTATTAGGTTCTGCGTGCATTAATTAATTTGCTGCATTTTGGAAATAATTGGGTTTTGATTATTGGTTATGTTTACTCTCATTATTACAAGACCAAAAAAAAAGATTACTAGCAAGGTAAATTTACTGGGAATTAGGGAACTCAAACTGAAGTACTTGCTTAAATATTATTATATATTTGAATACATATATTGTACAAAAAAAAAAAAATCAATGTATTTTTTAAAAATTAAAGCCTTAGGTCCAGCTTGTACCTGAAGCAAAAATTCTCCCAGATTTCAGCACACTTGAAGGAGAACTCTGGTGGATTTAGGAAGATATTAACTCAGTGCTGAGATGGATGGGATTAAGAGGTCAAACTGGAAAGAAACAGAGCAGAGTAGAGCCTGAACCTGACACACTGATCCGTTGTTTTCATAGATTTTTAAGCAAGAAAATGCCATTATAAACATCTTTCCTGACCTCCTGTGTATTGCCAGGCAGGAAATTTAATCCCTGATTCCTGCATTAGGGGAAACCTCTCTGCTCTGTTTCATAAAATGCTTGTCTTGTTTGTTTTGCTGGGTGATATTTTACCTTCTCAGGGCGGAGAAAATCAGCCATTAGAAAGCCAATTTCTGCTCCCATTGCTGGGGATTTCTTTGAAGCGTTTGGATATCTGTTGTCTAAATAAAGGCTTCACAAAACAAACCCCACTGAAAGCAGCTCACTCACTGCTCAAATCTCTTCCCAGCACTGCTCAATTCTGGGTTATTTCCCCCCCCTCTCTTCAGATTACAAAAAGCTCTTTGTTTGTTTAAAAGCCTGAGCCCACCTGGACCCCTCCTAAGCCAGGTTTGGCCATAAATCCAAGGTGAAAATCCTCACTCTAGTCCCAAGTGGGACATTTAGTGAAGGAATGCCACACAATCAAGGTAAGATGATATTGTTTTTTGGAAACCCACCTATAGCTCAGGAAACTGGAGGGATGAGGTTGGAATTCTGGCCAAAAGGTAAATCAGAGAATAAAATAAGCTGGGAAAACTGCTGAGAAAGGTGTTTTGTAGGGACTTTTAAATCTCCCACTCGTTACAAATCCAGAATTGTGCTCCCCACATTGAGAAAAACTGTTTTTTTTATATCCTGGCACACTGAATTTGTCTGCCCTCACTTTATATGACAAGAACTGAAATCTCAGGGGAATTTAGGCACTTAGGCTGTTCTATTCAATCACTGTAAATATGTTTATATGTAAAGAAGTCTGAATTTTCTACTAGAAATGAAATAGGAACTGTGCAGAGTGCATTCAGGTGTCTGAAGGTGTAGAAATACCAAATTTCAATAAATCAGAATGCATTGCCCTGCAAACATTTCTGAAAAGGATAATTTAAGAGTCTGGGGGTTTTGCTGGTTATTTAGAGTTTCTCCACAATCTGATTTGTGCTGCCCCAAATTAATGGAATCACCACCATGTTCTGTGGTAGTTCTGCACTCACTGCTTTATCTTAATTATAAGTAATTTGCAAAAAGTATTGGAGTGGAAAAATAAACAAAGTAATAAGAAAAATCTCAGCTAAATGCAGTGCCAGAAAGATATAATTATATTATTGATTTCATTATCAGACATTAACTAATTTGGGTTTTTAAATCAGCTTTTCAGCCTAAGTGTTGCTCTGAGAGTATGGAGTAATCCTAATGCTTTGTTTTCCATTTTTTATTAGATTTTCATCTGGAAGGAATTTTTGCATTGTGAAGGTGGATAAAAATAATCTGAAGTTATAAGATTTTGAAGGTATGTTTGTAAGAATTTAAATTGCTCTGAAAGAGGGGAGCCAGAAAGGGAAATACCAACTTGGCCTAGAGGAGCTCTGGGGTTGATATCAGAGTAAAATTTCTGTATGAAACACTTGAAAAATACAAACTCCAAAAAAAAGAAACATCCTAAAGAAAATCAGGAAGAGATCCATTTGCAGAAGACATTAATTTCAGCACAAAATCCAGCAAGTGGGAGTAAAAATCATTATATAAGGGCTACCTGAGGCTACTGGATGGCTCAGGGACCCAAATATAATCCGTGTTCTGGTTTGGCTCCTCTGGAATTTTCAATCAAGGCTTGCTGGGAATTCCTCTCTCTCCTGGTGTTGCTTTTGTCTTTGGTTTGGATTTTCCTTCTGTGGAGGAGCTGAACAAGAAACACCAGAGGGGAAAGAAGGAGGACAACTCTTCCCCAGGCCCTGGGGACACAGATACCTGTGGGTTATGAAGGTGAAGGATGCTCCCATGTGTTTTCTAACATGTTTATTTGTTAAAACCTCTGTTTTTTTATGAGTTTCATGGGACAAAGGTGTTTTCATGGTGCTTTAGCCTGACCCAAGAAGTTGGCATTGTCAGAGGTGTTTGCTGATTGTGCTGCTGCACCTCTCTCCTTTCAGGTCTCAGCTGAGAGTATTTCTGAGGTGCTAGAAATCACCTGGAAATGTATTTTCAAATATAGTTTGCTCTCCTTTTTGCAGATTGTAAGCAAGAGAGAAGCTGGCCTGCCCAAATGCAAGTGCTCCTTGGCTTTGCAGGATGGAGATGCATAACCTTTCCAGAGGGATTAATGATAATCCAGGATGCTGGCAGGCCATCAAGGTGAGAAAATTTACCTGATATACTAATCTGGAGGAGATTAAATGTGTTTACAACTGGTTGGAAACTCTTGTGGTCCATTTTGTGCCTCAGTTTGTTCTCCTGACCAGAGGGCCTGGTTTGGTGCTGGGGATGGCAGTGAGGCCTTGGTGGATCCAATTCCTTGGGGCTGTGCCAGAACAACCAAAACCCTTTTTGGTGCTTTGTGCTGGGTCTGAGCACCCACAAACCGGTGAGGAACCAGAGCTGCAGTGAATTTATGAGCAGGCACCTGCAAGTCTGGGGGTTCCCATCCAAAGAAAGGCTGGAAGGCCCCAGTGGATGGGGGAAGTTTTAGCCTGGCTGGCACAGCGAGATGCTGAAGGGAGGATGAGCTCTGGGTTACTTATCCCTGGCTTCTGTTTCCAGGTGAGTTAATAAAAGCTCATTTCAGTTAATCTGCATCCACTGGGTATTGTCTGTGTGTCTTTGTGGCTGGAATGAGGCTGCAGTCATGCCTTGGCGAGGGGAGCAGAGCTTAAAGCTGCTGATGTCCATGAATTAAATGAATCAATCTCTCCCAACACACTTTAAATTGATCTTTGATTGGAGCACATGGCCCTTGGATAAGGAACCCTGGTATTAGTCAATTTGACTTGGAAAGATGATGATACAAATTCAAATGGAAAGATGATCTATACTGAGCAGCTGTGGTTCTGCAGAGCGACTTTTTTTTCTTTTTTGCCTTTTTATTAGTATGCTGCTCTGTTTGTGAAGTCCTTTTTGTGAATACTGATGTCTGAGCCCAGGGCTGAGTCCAGAATTGCAAACTTGGGCATTTGCATTAACGATCTGTGGCTTGTATTATTGCTTTAATCCTGCCTTCAAATTGCTCAGAATCTATACCACAAAATGCTCCTATATCCTCTGCTTAAAAGAACCTATTTATGTCTAACACAGTTACTCAGGGCTGCCTGCTGGTTTGAAGGGTCTGTCTTCAAGTAGTTTGAAATTCATATGGAAATTCATGTGAAGGTCTTGAGAATGTACAATTGAGATTAAAGTCCTGAATTCCCAAGGGCAGGGGTTGTATTCAGACACCTGGCCTGCAAGGGAGACTCCTTGTGTGTAGTTTTATGTGTTCAGAGGAGAGTGGGAAAGTGGAGTGAATATTTTCCTTGATTTCAGTAGGATTTGTGTGATCTTTGCACAAGTGACAATGTAAAAATGAGGTGTGGAATGATTTCCAGCTGATTGATTTTTGATTAACCATAAAGAAAATGCCAGTAATTTTTATGGGTGTGGAAAAGGTGAAACCTCGCTGACCTATCTCAGATGTTCTTTGAACGAGGCTTATCCTCACAAAGAAGTGTTTATCTTAAAATCCAATAATTACCTGATTTACTAACGAGCTAAACCAATGCCTCTTCAATGTCAAGCACCTTCTGCTTTCAGCCTCTCTCTCACACACAACTAACTCGGTGACCAAACCTTATTTCTAACCCCAGCTGATTTCAACCCATAATTAAAATTTCATGGCTAAATTATAAATAGCCCTTTCCCCTTATCCCCTGCCAAAGAAGATTTGTAATGGGACAACTGACAAGGCAGGACACTTCTGAATTTAGATCTGGAGGCTCCATTGTGTCAGCTCCTTCAGAGCTGCCGTAATGTGATTGCCTTGTCAGCTGCATCAATAACAGAGAGCCAGGATCAATCTGCAATGAAGGGAGATGAGATCATTTATCCACCTGTAGGACTGGGATTCTTCCCCAGGAACTGGAAGCTGGAATTACCATGGTCATGCTGGATGTTGCTCTGCACATGCCCCTGGTTTGGAATAGCCAGCAGTAAATCAAATTGAACCTCCAGAGCACCTTGTTGCTCCTAAAGATTTGGATAAAAGCAGGTCATGTTTCAGGTTTTGGAACGTGGTTGATATCTCTAAAACACAGAACACAGCATTTTGTCTCTGTTTTGCTGTTTCTAAGCTTTGTTTTGCTTTTTCACGTGAGTTTAGCTGGAGATCTATGTGTGAAAGGGGGAGAAGTGAGAGCTCAGGTGGCTGCAGCCAGAGGGTTAACTACACAAAAAAACTGCTTGGGCTCTACTCTGCTGGGCATCTACAGGTCATGGAGGGGATCATCCACGTGGAGGAGCCCAAAGGAATCCTCTGAAGCCAAAAATGACACCTGAACATGCCCCTGATACTTCCTGCTGCTTTTCCCATCAGAGGCATGACTTGACGGTTCCACATCCCTGCAGCGTGTGCCAGAGGCTGGATGCCTCCTCTGGACAGATCCTTGTGAAGGGCTCACAGCTTTAAAAAGGTTAAAAGACTGCTCAGGATCACTGTTCCCCTGCAGGAACGTTCCTACTAGCCCCTCTCACACAAGGTTTCATGCTCCATTTGCCTTCGGCAATGTGACTTTAAGTTCCCATCCCAGCAGGGTCATTCCACCTCCCAGCATTATGAGCAGATTGTTTTCCAGGTAATATCCCAAAGTTTGATGTCTGGGAGAGGTGCTGAGCTGCTGGAATGCAGCAAAGCACTGACAAGTGCAACAGGGCAGTGTCTGTGCCAGCTGAGGGCTGAACTCGGTTTCTATTAAAATTATCCAGAGCTGTGGTTACAGCCTTTGCAGCAGCAAAGGTGTGTTACAAGTTGTGATCTCTGCTGCTAATCCTTCTTTAAAATTAGTGGTCTGGAGGTGGGCAAGAGGTTAATGACTGAAAATTAATAATTATGCAGTGATAGAGGGGAAAAGTAAGGATATGCTTCTCACCTGTGTCCCTGCAGACCCTGTCAGAAGCTTTTGAGGCAACATCCATCCTCCAGAACCCCCCCTTGCAGACTGTGGGGTTCCAGCTGTCTGTCATCAGTCAGGATTGGGTAAAGACTGCACTGACAGGGCAGCCAGGGATGCCAGAGGGACACAGAGGAGATTGGAAGAGCTCTGGCTTCCAGGAATGGCAGTTCTGTTCCCTGCCAGAGCAAGGCTGACAGCTCCAGGGCTGAGGGCAGATGAGAGCTGGGATTAAGCACTGATCTCCCCAGGATCAAGGAGGGTATCAGTGTCAGCCCTGGCGTTGGTCTGCAGGGCCAGGGGGATTAGGGAATGAACCACTTCAGCCACACAGCTTCCCTCCAGGGCAGGAGGAGTCCAAGCAAAGTGGATTGTGGAGGGTTTTTCTTGAATTCTTTCTGCACTGTGACTCTAAAATTACCCCCGGTCAAGCGTGTCTTTGCTTGGGGCTGATGATAAAGAGCGAATAAGGCTCACAGAACTTTGCCTGTTTGTTGAGGATGTGTTGGAAGTTGAGCCTAGGTGAAATGTGATGCAATATTTTTTTTTTCCACCTACTCATTGTGTTGGAGTAGTTTTGTTAATTCACATGTTGCTTTTAATTGATGAAGAATTAGATGGTTCTGGCTATGGATGTGCCATTCCTGCAGCTTTGTCCCTCACTTCAGCTCACTCCTCGTAAGACTTTCTTCTTTACTGAGTGACTCAGGTTAAACTACCATTAATTTAATGAAATTAATAGTCTAATTTAATACAACTAATAGTTATTTAGTAGCTGTTTAGCACTGCTTAATGCAGAAAACCTGGCATCTTTAAAATTGAATCTAATACAAAGCATAGTTCATAATTATTTGTGTACTTTTAGACTGGAGGTGCCTGAACATTCTGGTGTAGTGTCAAAGAATCAAAACCTGAATTAAATTAGTAACAAAATAACTAATTAGATAATTTTGATAGTGACTGTGTACCTGGCAATGTGTTGTCCCACCATTGGCCTGGGTTTTAATTGAAAAAAGGCTCTTGGCACTGAAAGACCTTACAGAGCTGGAAGGGTTGGTAATGAGGAACCAAATTAAATCAGAAGTCAGCTTTTTTCCAAATTTAAAATCTTTCTACAGTTAATTTGGATTAGTTCATCCACCCACTTGTTTAACTTGTGATTCTTATTGAAATAGAATCATCACAGAATGGTTTGGGTTGGAAAGGACCTCAAAAATTGTCCCATTTCACCCCTGCCATTGGCAGGGACGTTTTTCTCTACCCCAGGTTTCTCCAAGCCCTGTCCAACCTGGCCTTGGACACTTTGAGGGATCCAGGGGCAGCCACAACTTTTCCTGGTAATCGATGTCAGGGTCCCATCACTGTCTTGGTAAAGAATTTCTTCATCAGTATCCTAAATTAAATAAAAACTACTCTGAATGCAAGGCTGGAATATTGGTGAAGGTCATCAATCAACTTTATATTCAATAAGACTTTTCTAAATTTTTTCCACCTGAAAAAAACCTACTTTTAAAAAATAAATAAATAAACGAATAAAAGATTTGACAACATTTTTAGAGGTAAATCTGGAACTTTCAATGCCTCCTTTAAGATCTTTCTCTCCTCAGAAAACATCCCTCCTCCCGTAGATTGCCGCTAGAATTCGAACTATTAAAAAGAAACCGAAACACATCTCAGAAAACTCCCTTTGTTGACCTCACTGAAAGGAGCTCTCCTGCTTGCTGTGACATTCCAAAGAAAACTGATCCCAAAGAAACCCAGCCCTGATAAGGAAGGAGAGGAAAATGTGTCACGGCCGTGGCTCAGAGGGGGAATAAGTGAAGGATGGAGAGCCGTGGCTTGATGAGCTCGACTTCTCCAGCTGACTGAGCACACAGAGCAATCACTGAGCAGTGCCCAGAGTCCTGATTTTCTCCTCCCTCAGTGGAATTTTTAGATGGGTATGACCCTGCCATCCTCACTGAAATAATGCCTCACTTATCAAGCTGTGGCTGGGAGGATTTTGTGCTTGGAACGGAACAGCTCCTGCTAAAACGCAAATGGGAAAAGCCATTTTTTGCCAAGAGGAGGAATAAATATGAAATTTTTAATATTCAAATGAGGCTATAGATTGATTTTCTTCAGCAAATGGAGCGTCCCCACCCATTTTTTATAAACTGTCATTTCAGAAAAATCACAATTTGTAAAGAAATTATAGTGCACTTCTCATTTAAACACAATACTTAAATATTTACACTAAATAAACACAAGACCTTCACAGCCTATTAAAGCAGAAATAATTCTGCTGCCACAGCAATTGTGTGAGGAGTTTCCATTGAGAAATGAGAAAAATCTCCCTGTTTTGGTTCTCTTCAAAACAATATGGATAATTTTCATTTTTCACAAGTGATTTTGCTGTCGAGATGTTTCTCACAATGACGTGGCTGGATTCACACCTGCCCTGAAGGAGTTCCCCCCCAAAAATGCCCCCACAGCTGCACTTTCAGCTCATGCTTAACACAGAAGGTTATGTAAAGTATGATGTGATAATAATGTGACTTTTTAAATCCTAAATGATGATATGGCAGCACTTTTTTTAGTTATTTCTTCAATTAGTTTTTCTTAGATTATTATCTCCAAATTTTTACATTTACCTAAAATTGTAGATTCAATAATAATTTTCAAAACCCTTGGTTTTAATTTTTAATACATTGCACAAAACCCAAGAAGGGGAATGACTCAAGACTTGTCCTTGACAATAGTAAATATTTTTTATTGCTTTTATGATTTGAATATTCCTAATGATTTAGAAATCTGTTCTGATGTTATTCTGGAAGAGGCCAGATGGCCAAATAATGTGTAGCATGTAAATTAAATCAGCAGTCTGATCAAAATACTTATCCAAATACAAATACAGGCTGTGACAATAATTCCACAACCATTTTCAAAAGATAAGAAAAAGAATCTTGTGCCAAAAACTGTGCTTTGGGTATTCCTTAAAATTGCATTAGTGGTTTTCAGTGGAAGGAGCATGGAAATCGATGTCTTGTGTGATAGAGGGAAGTATCTACATAATATAGATATCTACATAATATAGAAACATAAATGTTATTAATTATTCAATTCTTTAGTAATGAATATTTCAATACTGGCATTTTATGTTGGGTTGAAGGGGTGGGGTCTGTGCTTGGCATTTCTGTCCTGTGCCAAAAGTGCAGGAAGAGTTCTGTGGATGTGAGGTTTTCCAGACTTTCTGCTTTAAAATTTGTTTCCAAACGCTGCCATCAGCAAAGCAGCCCCAGCTCCAGTTAAACCAGTCAGGCCAGTAATGAAAACCAGTTCATAAGTGTCCAGGCAGTCCCTGAGTAAACTGGAACTGGAATTAGGATTAAAGATATCCCAAAATAGGATTAAAGATATCCCAAAAAGGAATAAACCCAAGTTATTGTGGGTTCACATAATTAGGATTGTTTAGGGCGTCCCATACAGTTCTTTCCTTCCAAATTGCCAGCTTTAATTTTATTGTACAAAGGAATCTTGCTGAGTCCCAAAAATCTGGGTAAAATGAGGTTTTCCTGGAGCAAGAGGCCTCATCTCATTTTATCTCTCTCTCATTCTCTCCAGCAGATCACTGGAGATTGTTCTTGATTTGCTCTTGCCAGAGATTGTCCCTCTTTATTAATATAATAATACTGAGATTTAATTAGACCACGTATTTTATTTTACTTCCCATCCTGTCAGCAACAAAAGGTGCAAGGAGAGCAGACCATAAAACATGTCAGCTTGTGGAGGGGGTCATTCCATCAGCTCTGCTCCGAGGGCACGGAGCAAGGTTATGGAAAATGGGCAGCACAGAGGAGGAGGGAATCATGGATATTCACATATTGGCTTAGATCTGCCCCTCTTTAATTCAAATTTTATATAGTGAGACTAATCCTGGCCTCTTTAGCAAATGCTCTGTGGAGAGCAGGATCCTCCCTGTGTGGAAATTTGTCCCAAGGAAGGAGTTTAAGTGGCTTTGAAGTTTGGTGGCAATGGCTTGGGTGACAGTAATGCCTTACAAGGTTTTTTACCTCTAGGTCACCACTCCAAATCCAGTCTAGGTCATTACTGACACAAAGTCATTATCATCTCATGAATGTCATCAAATGGCACTCCAAATGTTAAGTATCCCATTCTGCAATTGAGACATGAGGAATCTTTCTGTCAATTTTCTGGACGATCAGTGAATCGCTCATCGTGTCACTCTTCACCCGTAGCCTCTCCTTTATCACATCCAATAAAAGCCATCACATGCCAAGGGTGGTCAATATCTCATGGCTAACCTGCCATCTCATTTGCTGTAGAATAGCCTGAATAATTTATTTGGTGTGTGTCCAATGTGATTTTTGTCCTGTCATTGTCTCACATTAACATTTCCCCTTACTTGCTCCGCCGTGGAGGTGATTTAGTCTAGTAGGTATTTATTGCCAAAGGGTAAATAATTAAAATGTGCTTTTCATCTCTGTGTTTTCTGTTGTTATTTGCAGAGGTGGCTAGAGGACAGTGTTGACTTTACCAATGATATCATGTCTATTTTATGTTTCAATACACAGCTATTTGTCCAGTTCCAATAATGCTAAAATTTCAAAACTGACACAGGAAAGCCTTATCAATAAAACAGAATTTATTTATAAGAAAGCTTTTTTTTTGGTGTCATGCCCCCCAGTATCCTTCTGGATCTAGTCTTTGTGAAGAAGGACGAGGAAAGGTTTTTCAGTGCTGGTCAGGATGGGGATTTCTTCCTTTTCTGTTCTGGGTACATCTCTATTATCATTTACTTTAAGTCCTTTTACCCCTTTATTATTCGTGCTGCATGTCAGTTACGTTTGGAAAACTTCCAACAGCTCCTCCAGCCCAGCGAGTTGTGAAGGACAACCTCCTGTGACCTGGTGGCAACCTGAGCCTGTCAGACCTTGGCCACGTGCAGCCTTCACAGAGCAAGGACAGGTGAGGCGTTTGCTGACCAGGGCTGAGGTTTTAAATAACACCAGCCCTGCTGGAACAGTCTCTGCTGAAGCTGGAGTCCTTTGTGAGGGTGACCCTCCTTTGGGCCAAGAGGTCGCTCTCCATTGCACAGAGAAGAAAAAAAGGATGGGCAGTTGGAGAGAACAGTGAGGAGGAAGCCAAGGAATTGTCAAAATGTCTTTAGGATATGAGCAAATTATTACTTCTTAACATGCTTAAAAGACACAGAACTGAAATGAAAACCAGTAGGTTGTTTTTTTTTCAGGTAAAGTAGAAAGAGTCTGTGAAGGTTTTCTTTCTCTTTTTCTCCTTTTTTTTTTTTTTTGAGCCAAAAATTCTAAAATATTTTTAAATAGGATTGCTCTCTCCAGACTTACTTTTCTGATTCCCTCTCAGCGGTGTTTCTACAAAGGCTTGTGCTGATGCCACTGGAACTTTCATAGCCAGCCTGCTTTTCCTCATCCAAAGTGCAAGCAAGGCTGAAAATGGAGAGCTATTAAAAGCCCAAAAGTTCCAAATCCAGGTGGAGAGTGGTGTGTCAGCTGCTGAGGAGGAAGGACGTTTGAGGTAAGCGGGTGCTTCCCTCGTCGTTTAGAACAAACAAGGTTTAAAAGTCAAGGGCAAGACCCCTGTGCAAAGGGATGCTCAGGGTATCATTTCTGAGGCCAATTGTGCGTGCAAAATAAGGTTAAACCTGCACACAGCTCGGGCTCTGGGTGACAGCTCCCATCCAAGGGCAGAGGTGCTGCTGTAGGACCAGCACATCCATGGAATAAAGAGTGCTCAGCTGCCTTTTTCCTTTTTTCCACGTGGGTTTGCTCCAGCCCAAAAGGAGAAGAGTGCATGGACTGGAACAAACTGCTCTGGCTTCAGGAAAACACACAGGAAGGAAAGAAACCAACCTGGCTCAGCAGTAAAACCCAGGAAATTACAGATTTTCGGGCTGGCAATGCTGAGGAATGCACAGCAGGTAAAGAGGAGGGAGCAAGATTTACCTGGACACATCCCACCTGAAGTTTCCTGTTTGTAAAAGGAAATTAAAGCAACAATGATAATTAAAAAATACTTTGATTTTTTGAAATTACACTTGGTTTCTGCTTCCAGGTTGTGTAAAACTGTTGAAAATCAGCTTGTCCTGCAGAACAGGTGGGTTCCATTCTATTCATTGTGATAACAGGAGGGAATCTGATGTCCCCATTACCTCAGTTTCCCTCTCAAGGAGCCAGTCTCAGACCAGCTCTGTTAACAGTGAAATGTGATTAGAAGCTCTGCTAGGTCAGAGCAATCTTTCTTCCTCAAATGTGAAAATATTTTCTTATTTAATAGACTATCAGAGTCACCAACTTTGCCAAACCATCTTCCTAAAGAAAAATAAATTAAATAAATTTGAAATTACTTAGGAAAATCTTGTGGGAAACTGCATCCTATGGTCCACATGCAGAGATCTCAGTGTCTCTTGCAAATCTTTTCTATTTCATATATTTTTAAGGCACAACTCCTTTTGGTTTATTTTGTTTTTACTGGTACATCACCTTCTGAAAGGTTTTATATATATAAAAGAATGGAAATACAGGCAGCAGCTGAAGCAGTTTCCAAGGAAAAGCGAGAGGAGGATGATTTACTGAGAACTGTAATGAGAAATAGACTCTCAGTTTCATAAATTCAGAGTAAGTCCTGGCGCATCTCCCTTAATTGATGTCCTCTCCTGAAGTGCCACGCGACTCAGAGTCCATCCACCAGGGAAAACACATGGATTGCACTGGGTTATTTAATAATGCAGGCAGTGAGGAGGGAAAAATCACTGCAGGCAGAGAACTGCTCACAGCTCAGGCCTGAAATCCCCAAAAATGAATGGCAAAGTCCTGCCCTCCCTGCGATCCAATCGGGAAGATGAGTAGTCCTGCACAGCTCTTCTCCTTAGATCCCGAGCAGCACTGAGGAATTATTGATGGAGATATCCATGGATTGCAGGATTGGAGGCAGAACGAGAAGGTTCCTTTAACCCAGGAATTGCTGTTGTCTGTTGGAATCTCCAGGAAAAACGAGTGTGGTGGAAGGTGTTTGATTCCGCTCTGCTGATCAGAGGAAATGTGACAGTTTGCCTTGGGAATGCTCTCTGGAATATTTTTTCACATCGTTGAGAAGCGTTTTGCCTGAAGGTGTGAATTTCAAATTGTGCACTAAGGATCTGGAGATGTGGTGCTGGGTCTCGGGAAAAAGGGAAGAAAAGGGAGAGAAATCCAGTAATGTAGATAAATAGACGAAAATGAGATCTACATGAGAGGTTTGATTAAATTTGGAATTGGCTGCTGGACCAGAAAGATAGAGCTAAGTAAAAGCATGGAGTTAACTAAGGGAAAAATGAGTTTGGAGCAGGAGCAAAACTCAAATTCATCTTTGCCAGCGAGGCAGGAAGCTGGAGTGACCTTGAGAGCGGCTGTGAGTGCCGTGCACGTGCGAGCCCTGCGGCGGCTCCAGAGAACCCTTCGCAAAGGCAGCTCTGATGTTCATTTTGGTGCATTTAACACAGAGCTGCCATGGACCGTGTGTGGCAATTAAGTCTGTAACTCAGCCTGCTGAGAAACCAAGGAACTGGCAGGGAAACTCAGGCTCCTGAGGCCAGCATGGTTTTATATCTGAAGTGGTCTCAGTCTCTTTGTGGTGCAGGAGAGGTGGATGTGTCGTTAGATGTAGATTAGTAGGTGACAGCCTGGATTTAGAAGTGTTTTTTACAAACAGGGGAATTCTTCCTGGCCATCAGGAAACATTTCTTCATGGAAAAGTGTTGTTAAACATTGGAAGGAGCCACGCAGGGAGGTCTGGAGTTCCCATCCCTGGAGGTGTACAAGGAATGCCTGGACATGGCACTCAGTGCTCTGGGCTGGTGACAAGGCAGGGATCGGTCACAGGCTGGATTTGATGGTCTGGGAGGGCTTTTGCAACCTCAGTGATGGTGTGATTCTGTGACAGGGCCTTGGTCAGTGGTGGTAAAACCAGTGGTGACAGTTTTAGGATCTCTGAATCAACAGATGAGTAAGTTACTGCTGTGTCATGGCCAGAGCTTGTCCTAAAGCTCTTGTACTTCTGGTCTTAAAAAATCCCAGACATGTCACTGTCCTGCTCAGGAACACTTGCCACTAACAAGAGACCCAGCAGTGCCTTCCTGCAGGTATTTACCATCATGCTGATCCTCTGTGGGCTCATTTTTCTGCTCCTATGACCTGTTTTTTCCTTTTCTGTCCAGTCACAGCCACTTCCTCTTCTTGTTTTAAGATCCTATTCTTTCTGTCCAGAGTCTCTTTCTAAAATTTTTCTCCCCTGCTAGTTAACTGTAATTATACAGCTTTTTAATGAGTTTTGATTCATTTAAATGTGCTTTATGTGCTTTACGGCAAACCCCCTGCTGGTCTAATTTTATATAGTGTATTTAATTGAGACCCCTTTTGCAAGTACACAGTTTGTGTGTGGTGAGCAGAGCCCCCAACCATAAATTCTGCTTTATTCCCACTCTTCTGATTAGATTTTTATTTGCATTACATTAATGTTTTTTTCCCCCACTAAAATTCTGTCACGTACATTTTAACCACTCCAGCAAATTAATTCTTGCTATATTTAATGCCATACAGAGAAACGTCTTTATGGAGCTTCTAATTGTTAATTTCAAGCATTCCAAAATTAGTTCCATTTTATTAATTGGGGAGTCACTGCATTCTGGAGAAGACAGAAAGCTCTCTCACAAGCCACATTAACTGGACAGATGTTCTGAAATATGTTAAATATTACCCAGTGAATGGTGATACAGTTCATCAATCATGTCAGTGCCACAGCCACTCTGGGATCTGGTGTGGGGTAAAGGTGCTGGGAGGGAGGCAGTGTCAGAAAGGATGAACTGACGCCACAGACAGCAGTTTTATGTTTAGGGCAAAGAAGGAAGAAAAACATAATTTAAAATAACTGGAAAAATGTCATTATCCCCAATAGACAGCTATAGAATAGTTTGGGTCATCAAATTCCAACCCCCTGCCATGGCAGGGACACCTTCCACTACCTCAGGTTGCTCCAAGCCCCATCCAGCCTGGCCTTGGACACTTCCAGGGATCCAGGGGGAGCCACAGCTGCTCTGGCCACCCTGTGCCAGGGCCTGCCCAGCTTCACAGGGAAGAATTCTTTCCTAAAATCCCATCTAAATCCACCATCCACCTCAAAGCCATTCCCCCTTGTTCCATCACTGGACAACATTGAATGGAAGCTTGTAGTGCTCAACAGTGCCATGAGAAAAGAGGGAACTTGGTTTGGGTTTCACTGGTGGTTTGGGTTTCACTGGTGGTTTGGGTTTCACTCTTGGTTTGGGTTTCACTCTTGGTTTGGGTTTCCCTGGTGGTTTGGGTTTCACTGGTGGTTTGGGTTTCACTCTTGGTTTGGGTTTCACTCTTGGTTTGGGTTTCACTCTTGGTTTGGGTTTCACTGGTGGTTTGGGTTTCACTCTTGGTTTGGGTTTCACTCTTGGTTTGGGTTTCACTGGTGGTTTGGGTTTCACTCTTGGTTTGGGTTTCACTCTTGGTTTGGGTTTCACTGGTGGTTTGGGTTTCACTCTTGGTTTGGGTTTCACTCTTGGTTTGGGTTTCACTGGTGGTTTGGGTTTCACTGGTGTTTTAGGTTTCACTCTCGGTTTGGGTTTCACTCTTGGTTTTCCCTGGAGCTCAAACACTTTACAAAGAGTCAGGATCATTTTATGAAGTGCCAAACAGAAAGTTCAAGCAAAGCAAGAGCTGTCCAGGCAAATTTTTCCTGAATATATCGACTATGTGGTAAGAGGCAGATCAAAACTTTCTTTCCAGAGTGGTCACCAAAAATAACCCACCTACCTCCTGGCAACAGTTCATTAACTGGGTCATCTCCACCCCTCTCTTGAAACAGATCTTATCAGCAGCACATCTGAAGGGATAAGAGTGTCTTGGGATGTACATTTACATACAGAGAGATAAAAAGGCTTACATAACCCTAGGAGCAGAAAATACAACTCCCCCAGAGAATTGCCAATGTTCCCTTGCTAAATCCTGCATAATGGGGTTTTCCTGCCGTGTCAGCAGCTCCATGACAATAAAGCCTACGGCACAGGTATCCTGAGAGCCAAGTTCAACGACCACGGGGCAAGAAATGCCAAGTTCCCTTCCTTTTTCCAGCTAGATGGATGAGGATTGAGCAAAGAATAAAATCTCTGCATTATGGCTCTTAACTAACCCATTCAAAACAGCCCGGGGAAATATCCGGAGCTCTTTGTTTTAGAGCAGGGTGTTCAAGGCTTATTTAATCTTTTTCAAATACGTGGCAATAAAATGGAATTTTCTGAGGCCTTCCAAGAACCCAGTCAGGGCACGTACTGACAAAATCCCAAGTGTTTAAAATCAAGAGCACTCCAGCAATTAAATTTCAGTTTTTAGGTGCTGGGTGTCTTCGGCAAGCCTGCTTGCTGAGTCAGCACTTTTGATTTCGTCCTCCCTCATCCAGGTTTTCCATAGGATTTGAACAAAGCAGATGGATGTGGTCAGTGGGAGCTGTGAGGGTGGAAGATGAAGCACGGAGACTCAGGAAAGCCACTGGAATCTTTCTCAGCTTCCATATTTATTTCCTGAAATACCTGTCCCCAGTGTGTGTCCTACACTGCTTTCAGGGGGATGGGTTGGGTGGCCTTGGAAAACAGAGTGATCCTAATTGTTCCGAACTTCATCCCACATCCTGGTCCTGAGGAGTTCTGTGGAAGTCTTTTATGAAATGTGGAGCTCAAATGTGGTCATTTGGTGATGGTCAGACCTTACAGTGGGCAGGGGTGACCTTATGGGCTTTGTACTTCTCCCAAGTCCAGAACTCTCCATCCACTCAAGTCAAACTTGCTCAGGATGGAAAAATCTCTCTGGGATTTGTCTGTAAAAAACTGAGCAATCAATTCATTCAATCACATCATGGAAAATAAAAAGTTTCTGGTAGTATGAGAATACTTTGATTAGCTGTACAATCAGCAAAAAAAAAAACCCACCTTAATAGTCACAAAATCTATGGAGGTTTATTTTTGCTGTGAGCACTTCAATTTTCTGCAAAAGCCACAAGCAAACAAGATTTTTGAACCATTTCAATCCACTCTAAGTCAGAAAGCACGGTCTCTGTTGGCATCTCTGTATTTTATTATTGTGTCAAAAATTAGGTGAGAAGGAGAAGCCAGAATGAACAAAAAGTCCATGTGTCTTACGTGTTAGAGGAATCATTTTTGCCTGGCTCTAAAGAGGCAGCCCCAAACCCCAGCAGGATTTCGGTGTTAGCTCACAGCAGAGTCAATGTTTGCTCAGTTCTCTCTTCAAACACTTCCAGCATTTTGACCACTCATTTGAAATCCTCCAGCGTTCCTTTGAAGGGTTCTGCTTTCCTCGGGTGTTGAAACAAACATTGGACGTCTTTGTGACTCTTTTCAGCCGGTTTTCCTGTGGTGCCATCCCAACTCTGTGGGATTCCTAACGGGGAAAAAGGATTCAGGACCAGCTTGCACATCGAGCTGTGACGTGCTCGGTATTTGCAGCAACTGGGGAATATTCACTGAGCCCACGTACAGTCCACAGAATCTCCTCTATTTATGGTTAAATATCATCCAGATCAGAAAATGTTCTCCAAAAGCTCTGCTGTTTGTGTGGGACAGAAGTCCAGAACCCGTAGGAAGTGCTCAGAGGAGAGGAAGGACATCGTGGCCATGTCACGACGCAGCAACAGCAGGAAATTTTTAGGTGTCCAAACAATTTGATAAAGATCAGCAAGGCCAGAGAAATCCTTGTGCAGTATTTTCATTCCATGCTTTAGAACAGGACTGGAGTGTTACATTTTCCACATTGGAGCAGAGTCCTTTATCAGAAACAGGAATGTTTTGGTCACGTTTGCACCTAATTTTGATCAGAGCATTTCCCATTCCTGCTGCCGGAAATGTTTTGCTTGCGTGAACTTAAACCAATTTTTGGCAATTCTGACACCACCACCTTCAAAAGCACTGTGAGAGTTTTAATCCAGCAGGATAAAATTGATAACTTTTATAATGACATAATTATTACTGGGAGTATTAAAGAAATGAATATAATTACTGCATTTCTTTAAACCAATGTTATTTTTAGCCTTGACTCTACAGTGACACATTGGATGACAGGATCCTTGACATTATTTTAAAATTCAATTGAATATGTAAGCCATTATGTGTGAACTCCCATTCCTGACAGGTTACCTGCCATAGTTTCTTTATTCAAATCCCACTGTAACTTCCAAATTAGTGACTTCACCTTCTCCACACTTGAAATTAAAACCAGAATTTAAATTTCAGAAAGTTTTAGGGGATTTTGGGGGGAGTTTGCCCATTATACAGTTTTTGTATCCTCTCCATGGACATTAAATATGCTGTTGGGAAGGAGAGAAGTCCTGTACACCCAACAGGAGGTGAGTTGTCCAAAATTGCTCTGTTACGTACAGGGTTCTTGAGTTACTCATAACATAAATCGCTCCTCCTGTGAGTAAGAGCCTGACTCTCAGGCTGGCACTAATCTGCAATCAAGAAAATCCCTTTGGGCTGGTTCACCTGGGGAAAGGAGATTTGATCATCACCAAAAGTTTAGGAGGGAGTGACCCAGGAGGGCATAAAAAGGGCTCCTCTTAGCTTGGAGTTTCTATTTATAAGTGGATAACTGTGTTAAGCTTTAGCCTTTTTTTTATTTTCAGTGAATGGGTATTTGAGGCTCATTTCCAGCCCTTTCAGAGCTGTAGAGAAAAGGGAAATAAATCCAGTGGAAACAAATCAAGCAACAATATACATCAAGCTATCTCCTCTCAATGTTTTTCAGCTGAAACCCTGCTCTAGGTAAGGTTGTTTACTAATCATGTTTAAAAGCTTTTATTTTTAATTGAATTTGTTATAATGTAGCAAAATTTTAAAAGTTTATTTTTTATTATTTTTATTGTTATTGTTTATAATGTAGCCACATTTAAAATGTCTATTAAATCTGTAAAACCTCACATCATTGGGTGACAGGGTTGTGCAAGCAGGATGTGTTCAGCAGTGCTTTTAGGGAAATTCCTGTCAGGAATTCCAGAGTGTGATTACTATATGGAGCAGTGGGTGCACAGGAAGAGCAGAGCTGGAAAATACTCTCAGGCTCCTGGGAGTTTACTCCAATTTCAGCTCAGCACAAGAGAACTTGGGATTTTCCCTGGGGCTCCCTCTGAGACTGTTATCAACAATGTTCCTGCATGGAAGCACCAAGGAGATGCTGGAGATGTTCCTCTAGCCATGGACAGGGTGTGTTTTCAGGGGAAAAAAATCCAGAAAAAGAACCAAACTGAAAAACCAGAACAGTGTTTATGAAAGGCCTGCCTTTCACAAGCTCAGGGGGAAAATCAGCTGAAAAATTACTCCCCATCTTTTGTTAGCTGGAATAATGAGGGTGGAGAGAGATTTGGATGTCGCTGCCTAAATCCCAAGGTAATTTATCCAGTGGTTAACAATGTTCAGAGGAAAATACCTCTGGAAAAGCTGTAAATCAAAGCAGAGCTAAGAGGGAAAAGCTGCATATCTCATATAACGAGATTGCTGAATGGGAGTTACAGATGTTTTAGCATAAGTATGAAATTATTGGAATAAGGGAGACATGGCTGAATGAGAAAAGTGGGGATTTAAAACATCAGGAGTTTCTGGGAAGGAAGTACAAGATGAAATTGGAGGTGTTATTGGCAAGGGATTATGGAGGTTTGCAGAGAAATGATGGATATATTTATGTGATATGACAAAGAGTTTTGCTTTGAAATTAAGAGGAGTGAAAGTGGAGAGGTGGCTTTGGTATTTTGTCTTCAGGGATTGAAAGTCAGGTCATTATTTTAAAAATATATTAAGAAAACAGGTTAGTGCATCAGTTACTGCACAAATACATCAAAATTGATAGTGCATCAATTACTGCTTGATAACGTGTATATTGATAAAGGAATAAAATTGGAATGTGGATTTGCCCCTGGAATATTCTGTTCACTGGGAATAGCTGTCTGCAAATTTCACAACCCCAAATTCTCAGCTGGTCCTAAATGAGCCAAGTGGGGTGGTTTGTATGGACTGTGGCTGCATCCCCAGGGAATCTCACATCTGGCAGAGCTGGATGGAACACAGGCTCCTATTAATTGCAGATGAGCTCTGCTTGGTTTGTCTAGGGAAGAAGTTTATCACTTCCTTTGCTTCCCATTTTTCTGTTGGTTCCCCTATCTCTGCATCAGCTCTTCCACCATTTGATTTCCTGGCATCCTGTTTGGCTTTTAAATGGCTCCTCATGGAGCAGGGCATTGATTTCTCCTGCATCTTCTGAATTTCAGCTCTTTTCCTGCCTTTTCAAGCTCTTTGTTCATCTCTTTTCCATGCCTGTGTCACTCTGGTGAAACAACTGCCCCCAAATGAACACCAAAGTCAGCTGGTACCTCCCTGCCCCTAAACCTGCTCTTGTCAGACACAAAACATCCCTTTCCTTTCCTTCCTTTCTGTTTTATCTTGTTCTAAACTGGTTCCTATCAAATGATTGCCCAATCCATCTGTCCACCAGGCTCCTTTCTAATCTCAGAGATTTGCTACCACTGTAATTTCATGTTGCAGCCGCTTCATTGTCTTGCTTTGAGAATTAATCTCTCAAAGCACTTTAACTTCTCCTTTTCTTTATTGCTGCTCTCTCTTGCTTATTATTTCCTCCAATAGGCATCAAATTCCCAAATAAAAACCTGAGTGTGGCCTTTCAAGAATTGTAAATGTTGATGGTCTGGGTTTTTCTTTCCTTGGATGTTGATTCATGTGATGGCTCTTATCAAAACTTGTGTGGCTCTTCCCCCTAAAAGAGCCTCTGGTGACACAGGAACAGCTTTAAAATCTTGGAACGCAGCCTTGGAAAGAGGGGAAATTACTGATATTGGGGACTTATTGGGAAAAACTTCCTCCCTGAAAATGTTGTTAAGGCTTGGAGCAGACTGCCCAGGGCAGTGGTGGAGTCACCATCCCTGGAGGAATTCTGAAAATGTTTGGATGTGGTCCTTGGGGACACAGTTTATGCTGGGACTTCCTGATCTTAAAGGTCTTTTCCAGCCTAAATATTTCCATGACTCCCTAAGTTTTGAGTTTCAGAATTCTGCAGCATCGCTGTTTACTGGCCGAGATAATTGGAGCAATAAATATGAGAAATCTCATAAACTGTGCTCTGAAATACAGAAGATGTTTGATGTGGGACAGGCAGTTTAATCCATGGAATGGGAGCAATTAAAAGCTTTCAGAACCTTCTTCTGTGCCATGGCTCAGTCGATATTATTGAAAACCAAAAAGCAGAATTACCCAACACAGAAATATAAAAAAAAACAAAAATACTTTTTGTTCAGCTTGAAAAAACCATTTAATCCAAAAGGAACATTATTTTGAGGCTGCTTTTTTGGCAGGCCAATCCATATTTCTGAGTGCAGGTGCTTTCTTTTGACAGGTTTTAGTTAACAGCTGTTTAAGGGAAAGACTGAGTTGTTAATGTGGTAGGTGCACAGGGAGGTGTTCCCTGGATGTGACAAAAGTCCCGCAGACACCAAGTGGAGTAAAATATCGAGTTAATATGGGATGTGGGGCTGTAGTCCAGCTGGAATGGAACCCTGACCTTGAAGTGAACTTCAATTTTTTCATTTATTTTTAACACAAAAATTAGAACTTGAAACCAACATGAAAACAAGGATCTCTCTCTCCCCCTATTACATGATTTTCTTTGAGGTGATTTAGAGGACATATCAATACTGCAGCTTTTTGTCGCCACAGCAATTTTTGTTGATTGATAAATTGTCTGATATTTTCAAATTTAAAAGGTGGATAGTGGAAGGTGTCCCTGACCCTGGCAGGGGTGGCATGAGGTGATTCTTTAATCTCTCTTTAAACAAAAAAAATTTCTAGATGTCTCTGCCTGCTCTCTCTCTGCCAACCTAGGCTAAGTCTTAGTACTCAAATTTTTAAAATCAAAACTAAAATTTTGATTACAGGGCTAAATACCCTCTTGTCTGATGTTTATTATATGTTATTACCTCAAACCAATAAAGGAATATCATCGTTAACTTTATTTAATGGTCGCCACCAACTGCAAGCTCACTGAGTTATAACCGCGAGGCGAGTGCACGTAGTTAGTGGTTATTTATCAGCCAGAGGTTGATGGCTTTAATAGGGCAGTAATCTCCTAATGAATGCACTTTAATTGTCTATATGGAGAGGCTGTGGAATTGTTATTTAAAGTGTAGAACAAACCCTGAATTGCAAAGGCTCAGACAGAAGAGGGTGAAACGCCGCTTCCCAAAGAAATTCCTTTCTGGAGTGAATTAAACTTGAACCAGGGTCAACCACCTGCAGTAAAACCCAGTTTTTATGGCCTCTTTGGCTTTTGAAATGTTATTCTTCTTCCCCCCTCTGTTTATGAATGTTTCTTGATTTACAATGGAATGTTTTATTAAAAACGACGCTCGCTGTATCTCTGCACCTGCAGAATACTGAAAGTGGAGGGATTATTCACAGACTCACATTGAAAAGCCAAAAAGTCAGCCCAGCCTCACCTCCTGCTCTCCTTGGGAACAATAACTGTCCGTGGATTTTGGGCAGACTGCAGTAGAATGTCATGAATTTATTATTTCATAGTGATTTATACTGGTAAATATTTTATTAAGAGTTTGAATTTATATTTTTCAGTAGTCATACCCAGCGCTAGAACTTCTTTAGGGTTTTGGCTGTTTATTAAGTTAAATTTGTCTCTTTAAAGTATTTCAGAGTAGTTTGTTGTTGATATTGATCAACATCATTTGGAGGGTGGTCAATGACCACAGAGAGCATAACAAAAAAATCAAAATTTAGCTTTTTGAAGCAGTTCTGCCAGTATATTTAGGCTGTGTGATTTCTGTACCAATGCCAGGAGTCAGAAATACCCAGTTCCAGTAGTGTGTGTAAAGAATTAGATCAGAGAAACGTTCCTAACTCTTGTCTTTTTCTTTGCTTCAGTATCTTTAAAACTTAGCCCTTTTTCATGTTTTCCGTGGCCCAATCAAACAAATACTACAGCAAAGCTTGTCTATGGAACCTTGGAGTAATCTTTTTATGGAAAACAATCAATATCCAAATTACAGGCAGGAATGGACTGTTAACAAGTGCAGCATTAAAAACTAATTAGAGATGCATAAGACTAAAAAGGAAAAAATAACATTGGAACACACAAACGCTGCAGGTTCTGAAGCAGGGGAAGGGCCCTCCATGGTTTCTTGGCTTCCTTGCGCTCCAAAGTTTCTTCCAGTCCTCTGTTCTCATTTAAAACTGGCACATGGTCATAGCAATAAATTTCATTTCTTCCCCCATTAAAGCATCCAGATTCAAAAAATAAAAATATGAAAAGCGCGGCGCGAGTAGGTGGAAACGCTTTGTTGTGGAGCCAAACAGCAAGATGGACATTCTGTAATTTTCTGACACAGTGGGAGCTCTGCATGGGGTGGGGAAAAAAAAGAGCTCTTGAAGCCACACTTCCCTTTATCAGTTCCTGTGCCTTGAGTGCACTTTCTAGTTAAAACTTTTAAATTGCTTTAATTACAGCGACTAAAAAGGGCTGCTGCAGAAATGATTCCCACGCAAGTGAAGAGGTCATTAAAAGTTGTGGCACTGCAGCTAATTTGTGAACAATGCAGCATGTGAGGGGCTCCAACTGCAATAATTACATTCCAAAATCCATTTGCATTTCCCAGCCTGTCCGTGCAGCCCCTGGCAAAGCCCTCCCTCAAATCCTTCTGCAACATAAATACCAAGCTGTTATCATCAGAGATTAATAATTGGGAGCCTCACATCAACCCACTGATGTGATCCTGAAATAAATCCCTGACAGGTCAAGCTTTGCTTGGGTTCACCTGGAATTTGGTGAGCTGAGCTCTGCTGTAGTGGAATTTCCCAAGGAAATGCTGTCTCCCCTGTAAGATTACTATATAGAACTGCCTAAGTCACAGAGCTCCCATAAATATTTGGGTGTTTTTGGTTTTTTTTTCCCTCCAGGAATTTTGGCCTGTGTATATTTCCTCATGTTATGACATAAAACTGCTTTTCCTAAACATTAGAAGCCCTTTTCACCCTCCTATTTTTATAGCCATATGTTCCAAGGCAGTAAATTCCAGCTTGGTTGAACACTTAATGTGGTGTTGGCAGCAGGAGCTGGGGTTTTTTAAGCCCTTGAGATACTTAACACCAGCAAAGCCCTTAAGTGTGACAGAAGAAATCAAGCCTGAAAAGCTGATTTTTGCTCCATCTTGTAGATGATGCTTTCCACCTTGAAAACAAGCTGTGAAATATTAAATTTAAACATAGAAGGTTTCTTTCCAGTCATCCTTTGCTCAGCAATAGCTGTGGTGTTAACACAGATGCTGCCATAATGGGAAGAGGTGGCTGGTTTTAAAATGACCCAAAAATTTGGGGAGCTGCGAGTTGGTTTCCTGTGAGAGAGCTTTTCTTGCTTCCTCTGAGGCAGCTTTAGTCCCATCCATGTTTAATTCCAGCAGGAAATATCCCACTGCAAGCACTTGGGCATCCAGTTGGTCCCAGACCTGGTGGTGAGGGATGACAGGGAGAAGGAGTTTTCCTGGGAATATTTCATGGTTCCAAAATTGAGAAATGTCTTTGTTGTGTGAAATTAACACTATATCAGTATCAAATTAAATTATATTAATTTATTCCTGCCTGGGCAGTGCCTCCAGTGAGTCCCTTGGGTTTTAGGGTCCAGCACATCTCCATCCCAAGGAACCAGAGGTGTCGTAGGATGTGGCATCTCAAGGAACCAGCAGAGTTCTTTAAAAATAAACCCCACTTTTGTCCCACTCTGTTGGAATTCAGTGTTGTTTTCCTACAATCCCAGTCTGGACAAGGACTTGGCAAGATTTTGAAGCTACCTGAGCTTTTCAGTTTTAAAATTTCATTTATTTCCTCACCACTTTAAGCAAACGGATTTTGTTGCCAGGCCCTGCATATTTATTCCTCTTTTTTTTTTAATATAAAGTAGTAACAATATTTTATTATTTCTTTATAGAGAGTAATAAAACACAGCCCTGGAATGGATGAGGAGGAATATAAAAACAATTGCAAAGAAAAAACACAATATAAATGTAAATCAGGCACGTTTTTACTTTTCAGAGCTTTGCTGGGCTTTTCATCAGCTGGTCCATTGTGGTAATCCTTCCCAAATTGCTTAATTTTCTTTTCTAAATCCATGGACTCATTGCTCTGCATCCTTATCCTCCACAAAGTTTCTTTAATGGAGATCCCACTAATGCTAACCAATATCCTGGAGATTTCTGGATGTCTTGGTGGAGCAAACATTGATCTGGAGTGGGGAGAAGATGGTTTAAAGAGAAAAGAAAAGCTGAACCATTTCATCCCACACTCCACAGTAAATAATCAGTCAAAAAACCCTAAATATGTAATGGGGGATCAGAAAAAGTTGAAAGAAAAATCCAGTTTTCTATATAGTTTATTTATTATTTGAATAAGTTCAGCAGAAAATACTTCTGAAAACTTGTTTAATGATTTATTTTTTTTTTATTTCTTCCTGAAATGTCTTTATAAAAAGTTATAAAGCCCAGCTGCAGAAATCAGGAAAAGTGAAAATAGTTTAGTTTTCCATTAGAAAGGTCTGTGGTCAGACCCTTCAGTGAAATCCTCTTCTGAAGAAGGCTGTAAAAAATCAACTTCTCTAAAAGACGTTCAGGAGAACAAGGAGAAATAAAAGGAGTGACAAAGCCCGTTTTATGTTGCATATCCAACTTTTTAATGCATTTTCCATTCTCAAGTCCCTTTCAGGTGAATATTTCTGCTTTCTTAAGTCAATCCTGACCCTCCTTTTGTGTCCATAGACGACTTTAATTAAAGCTGTCTGGGGAAAAGAGCATTACTGAAGAGGGAAGCAGCCAGGGAGGGTTTTCTGGAACCAAACCTTTTGTTCCCTGAACAAGTCTGATGGAAATAGGAAGGGCAGCATCCCTTTGGATGAGGGTGACCCATGACTTGTCTTGTAAGAATTATTATACTTATTATAAGCACTCTAGACGTTCAAACATGACACGGGGTTGAAAGATTTCTTTTTCCTGCCCTATCTCTGCTGTCACTGCCCTTAAAATTCTGCCATTATAACAGAATGGGCCCCAAATAAGTCATTAAGAGAGAGGAATGTTTGCACTCAAAGATCTTTTTTGTTATGTAATGTGGCTCACCCCTTCAGCCATGGACAGGGTCATTTATGTTCCCTCAACTCTGTTTTCTTGCTGTGTTTGAAATAAAAATGGATTTGGAAAAAAGTCAAATTTTAGAAGTATGGCTGGGAGAAGTTGGGGAAGTGTCTTACCACTCGGGAGCGGTAAGAAATGCACGTTCTGGCTGAAGTTTGGCATCATTCCAAAGCTAAAATTGTGAGCTGAAATCTGACGTGGAGATGGAGCTGAAGTTTGGAGCGGTTGCAGACGCTGGAGTTTGAGACGTCAGCAATTTTTGGAGACGGGGAAATGGAGTTACAGGTGGGATGTGCTGAGATGGAATAAGGAGATCAGTGAGGAATTGAGCATGAAAATAAAATTGAAAACTCTCAGATCTGTGGGAAGGGTGAGTGGTGCTCCCTCAGGGAGAAGGGGTGGGATTGGCGTGAGCATTGCCGTGCTCATGGCACCAGCAGAGGGAGGAATTGGGAAGCCTTGGATTTCTGTAAGAAATCTGGTTTTTCCAATGAAAATCCCATTTTGGAGCTGAATGCAGAAATGCATAACCAGAAAACACAGCCCAATCATTGCTAGGAAAACCCCTTGGAGGAGTTTTGTCTTCAATTCAATATTCACCCCTCCAAGAGGGTCAAAAGCAATTTTTCAGGATAATATTGTCGTTACAGTCATGGAACAAATACAGGAGATAACAGGCAGCGTTATCAGAAAGGTCAGGAACAAATTAAATACAGGATTGGAGCAGTGAGGATTTTAGATTGTTGTGTGGTAGAGACAAGGGATGTAAAATATATTTAGTAGGGACATTATTTAATGCTGGTGGTTGTGATTTCCATGCTAATGGTGATATTTGTGCTTAGAAGGAGTGATTTTTTTCTCAACAAATCTACTTTTAAACATCTTTTTTGCCTGTATTTTAGTATTTATGACATCTCTGTTCCTTCTTCCTTGGAAAAATTTGTTTCAGTTGCTGTTAATTTTCTAAATATAATAAAATATTTTACAAGGTCCTTTCCAACCCAGCAGATTCTGTGAAAACACAGGAGAGAAATGGATGAGTTACTGTGTTTAAACCGTTTAATGGAGTTACATGTTCTTGATTCCAAGAAAAAGGAGCAATCAAAGACAGCACTTCTGGTGTTTGATTTTTCATTTTATAAAATAAAAATCCCCACAAACACCCACCAAAACAGTCAATAGAGGCCCAGTTACCATCATGCACCAAACCTTTTCCAACCAAGCCACAGAAATTCCCAATATCTGAGCATTCCTGGGAAGTTCTTTAGACTTGAACACTGCAACATCTCAGGAGAAAAATGAGTCTGTCCTGGGCCAGAAAAGATGAAGCATGCTTGAGAAAAATCTCCTGGAAGTGTGATATTTTTCCTTTGGCTCTGTGATTTTTTTGAGAACTTAACATAAAAATTTGTCCACTAAAGGGATGTCTTAACTGCAGCAGTCAGTGACTGAATCATTGAATTATTTCTTAAGGTGCTTGGAGCTTCCCCACCTGGAAAGTGTCAGTCAAAAGCCATTAAAATATGTGCACTCCATCTTCTCAATACCAGTTTGATGATTTAAAATCAAACTAAACCTCACTGTCCTATTTTTGGTGTATCATTTAGTTTTCCATTTATCTTCCTCGCTTGCTTTTTCAAACTTTTATTCTTTTTTTTGACAGTCAGTCTGCAATAAAATATCAGGAATTTGATTTTATTTGATGGAGACCTGCTGAAGTGTCAATGTGACACAGTGACCTGCTGAAGTTCTAACTGTCAGTAAACATAAATCAAGACTCAGAGGTGATGGACCACAACTTGGTTTAGGCTCAGTTTCTACATTTTTTAATTAATAGGGTAATGAAAAAGGTTATGAATTTGGGAAGGAATTGTTGCCTGTGATATTGGGGAGGCCCTGGAATAGAATTCCCAGAGAAGCTGTGGCTGCCCCTGGATCCCTGGCAGTGCCCAAGGCCAAGTTGGACAGGGTTTGGAGAGACCTGGGACAGTGGGAGGTGTCCCAGCCATGGCTAGGGTGGAATGGGATGGGATTTAAGATCCCTTCCAACCCAAACCATTCCAGGATTCCATGAATTAAGGATTAGGTGGCAAAGCCAGTAGTGTTGTCTTTGGGAGGACTGACAAGATTTGCTCTGGGACAGAACCTGCTCTGCTGGGGACTGAGGAAACCTGGATATCCACTGAGAGGCCAATTGGGATCTCCACTGGGATATCTATCAGGATATCTCTTTACTCCACGTTCAATCAAAGTTGTTTTTGGTAAGAAATGGCTGAATATGTGGATTCACATGATTATGTGAAAGCAAACAAAATTACAGCCTCACAAACTATCAGGAGTCTGTGCAAGAGGAGTTTGGCTTCTTTGAGATGCCAAATAACTCATTGAGTGCAATTCTTGCACTAATTTTTGGTGGATACCCACTGTACCCATATCCTTTGGGGTTTCTGGAGCTCTCATCTGTCTCTGGTTCTGTCTGCACTTCGAAGGGGCAAAGAGCACATGAAGGATTATCCTAAAAGAGCGTTTCCACTCTCTCATGTATTACAAGAAGCAGCTTTAATAACAGTGTGGATGGCAGAGACTGAGCTGGAGCCTTTATAAACACGAGGAGATGGAATGGAATATTTTGTATACAAAGCTGAAATATCATTGCCACCCAAAGTGCAGCACTTACGCCCGGAGTGCTCTCTAATCCATTTTAAATTGAATAGGAATACTTCAGGGAAAACGCCATCTCTTTTCATCAGTGTGTTGTCTCTTTTAGAGCAGTCACTGATCCTATGAAAGCCCCCACTTTTCTGGCTCAGCCTGTTCCCAGACATGGGGCTGGATTTGCTGTGCATGGATATTTGCTGGGGTTTAGGTTTTGTTATGGGGTTGATACATTAAATAAAAATTTCACCTGGGGGTTTGTGATGTGGCAAGGTAAGGGCTTCAGCCTTGTGAGCCAAACACATCTAAAATGTTGTTCTTTAGGCTTAACTTTATTGTCAAAAGTAGGTATTAGTCAAAGATCCATGCATTTGGTAATCAGGTAATCCTTGGAGGGATTGCCTCATGTTGTGAGCACTTTGCCTTTCTCTGGTTGCATGGAATTTGTGACTGGGCTCAGAGAAGTCACCATTTCTGTAATGAAGTTTTAGATTCTCTGTGAAATCTGGTTTTGTGGGGTTAGGATTGACATGATGCATGAGAAAAGCCACATCCAGCTGGGAGAGATGGAAAGGAACGTGCAGGCACAGCATGGCAAGTCCTGGGTAAATATCACTGATTTTTACTTTATTTTTAGATTAAAAAGTTGCTGTTAGCACAAAGTCTCCTCTGCTTAGAGCTTGTTTTATTTCCACCAGATTTGCTCGCAGCATGGGAGCTCTCTGTGGAGCCAACCTCGTCTTCTGGCAGGAATGTAGAATTGTTCAGGTTTCAAATGCTCAGATTTCAAACCCAAATGGATTTGGGGAGCCAGGGCAGTCACAGCAGACACAGCTCTGGAGGGTGAAGGGCTTTGCACTGAACCACTGCGGCGTTTGTCACGTTAGCAAAGACAAAAGCTGCTCTTCTCCATCAATTTTGACCAGGGTTTGGATGCTGCAGGATTGTCTGGCGTTGATTGATGTTGCCTCCAGTCCCCCAAGGGCTTTGGTGAGGAACAAAATGTTTTGGAGAGAGAGAAAGCTGGAGCAGCGACAAGTGCTCCTTCCTTCCAAAAGAAAATAAATCCAGGGCTCATCCAGCCCATCCATCACTTCTGTCCCCACGGTGTCTCGTGTGGAAAATGTCTGAGTTTTCCACTGTGAAACTCCCTGGTGAGACAGAAGGAGGTGGGAATGCAGTTTAATTGAGATGGAAGCTCCCCATCCCTCCTGGGGGATTCTGCAGGAGTAAATTCCTTCTTTTCCTCCTTGGTGTCATCATTCAGGGGATGTGTTCAAGCTGTGTCCTAGAGAATGTGGTGCTTCTCCTGCTGATAAAACAACCCCACAATAAAGTACATTATTTAAAATTAAATAATGTGTTATTTGGCTTTGCTGCCAAAATACAAAATGGAGGAAATATGTGAAAAATTGCCAACAATGCTGGATTTTCAATTAGAGTTTCCTTTTCCTTGGTGTTTTTTTGGTTATATTCAGCAGAAGATACAGAGAGGGAATATGACATTTTATGGATAAATGTGATGCTGTCCCAAAGTGAGGTCTGTGGAAGTGAAATTAATTTCTCACAGAACTTTGAATTATTTCTGGTCAAATTGGAAGTGGAAAATGTTTGGGTTATGTTTTGTAATTGCCAGATTAGACAGTACTTCTGTGTGGGATTAAAATTATTATTTCAGAGTCAGAGCCAACCAAAACTGGAGCCAGAGTGGGCAAGAGCAGAGTTTGTTAAACTGGGCAAGTTTCCTCTGGGATGTTTTTCCATAAATACCCCCCTGGTGAGCTCTGCCTTCACACATGGGATGAGCCCCAGCCACTCTGCCCACATCCCTCTCCCCACAAAGCTGCTGGCAGCTCCCCAGCAGGTTTGTTCCCTGTTTTTATCCTAAAGTAAATTTACCCAGCTCCCTGCATTCCTGTGGATCTGGTATTTTCTTTTATTAAAATGAATGTCTTGGCTCTGTTCGTGGATATTCTCTATTCCTGTGAAGAATGGGAAGCTGGAATGATTCATTAGAAAGGTTTTGCTAGAGTGATTGCCCAATGCCAACTTCACCTTTAAAAATTCCCTATAATTTTGTTTTTTCCCTTAAAAAGGCTTGGGAAGGCAATTAACTTTTTATCAATTTATTATTGTCTTACCTTGGGATGAGAACTACAGGAACTTTGATAAATGGGTTCAAAAGTTTGTCCAGCCTTAAAACTGCTCTTATAAATCTCTGCTTTCTGCTGATCTGAGGCCCTGGAGTAGAATTCCCAGAGCAGCTGTGGCTGCCCCTGGATCCCTGGAAATGTCCAAGGCCAGGCTGGTTGGGGCTTGGAGCAGCCTGGGACAGTGGAAGGTGTCCCTGCCATCGCAGGATGATTAAGGTCCCTTCCAACCCAAATCATTCCATAATTCTCCCTTGCTTTGGACTGATACACAGATATTTCTAAAATTTAACATCTAGGATTTGTTTTATTCATATTTAACTCTGAAATGAATTGGATTTTTGTTCCTTTTTTTTCTCCTATTTGCTTTATTATTCTGGATCTGCTGTGTGAGATGACAGAGCTGTGGTCAGGTTAGCAGCCAGGCTTTGCCCTGGGAGCAGCCACTTCTCCATGACAACAGAGAGTTCTTGTTTCCTGGAGCTATTTAAAGAAGTATTTCTTAAACCATCCTAGCCTGATGTTAATAAGCACACTTTTCATGGAATTAGCAGAACAAATTCACATGGACACAAAAAAAAAAAAAATTCCCCATTAATTGCAGCCTGACAGATTTGGATCTCCCTCTTTTTTTCTCTGTGCTGTGGAAGGAGCACTGGGAGGTAAACTGGGATGTGCCTTTTCCCCAGCCCCTCCTTGCAGCAGGGCTCCACGAGCTGCACGCAGAGAGAGATTTTTCATTTTGAACCAAACAATAAAATGACATCTGAGCAGCAGCAGCGGCTCCAGTGACCTCCAGCTCGCCCGTCATGGGCCATCAGTCCCTGAGCACTTGTCACATCCCAGGACTGCGTTAAAAAAATGTCACAGTGTCAACACATTTACCATGTGAAACTCTTCTGCTCGTGTCTCCTCTTGTTTTATGTCCCCATCAGTCAAGCCTAAAGCGTTGAAATTCCAGCAAACGCTTTGGAAGTGGAGCGGTGATGTTTGGGAACAGAATGCTCGTTTCCTTTAAGTACTTCCATCCAGCCCCGAAGAAGTAATCACTTCACAGAAGCTAATAAAGAATGGATTAAGCTCGAGCTTTGAAGAACTCATCTCAAAAGGGCCCCGAAACCACTGTCTAAAAGCAATATTAGCAGTATTAGGAGCTGAAAAATTACACCAATGTATCTAGGTCAGTGCATTATAGGGAGAAACAATGGAACTGATGTCAGGAATATTACCCAAAATCTGCCTTGGGTAGTCTGGGGGGATTTAAGTCATCAACTGTGCTTTCATTTGAAGAGTTTGGGGCATGGCTGTATCAATTTGCATCCTCATGTTTGGGATTTGGCTCACCAGGGGAGGTCCCACTGCAGGGTTTTGTTTTAAAGGCTGAACGCCATGGTAAGGATTTCCCTGCGTGTTTATGATCGAGGTGTGCGAACTCCTGAGAACAAACACCTGGACATGGAGCCAGGGGAGGTTCAGACTGGATATCAGGGAAAAGGTCTCCGTGGAAAGGAATGTTGAGCACAGCTGCCCAGGGCACTGCTGGAGTCACCACCCCTGCAGGGGTCTCGGAGCCATGAGGATGTGGCTCTTGGGGACACTCAGGCTGGACTTGATGGTTTTGGAGCTCTTTTCCAACCTGATGGCTCCATGCTTATTGTGTAAATTCCCAGTTTCCTTTGGAGTGGTTTAGAGTGGTTCTTTCTGGGTTTGTGCTGTTTAGGGAGCCACAGCACCAGGCTGTGACCCTGCTGGTGACATCCAGGGACAGCCCCCTGCACGATTTGTCACATTTTAAACTCCCCAGCAGATGATGCTGATAAAAACCCTCCTGGATGGGCAGGTTTCTTTAACCACTTCTGTATCCTGCTCAAAACACCTGCTAAAACGAGGCCTTTATTTCTTTAAAGTTGTGTTTGGGAGGGTTTTACATCTTTTTATTGAAAGGGAAGAGCTCTGAGAGGTGCTGAATGTTGTGAATGCATTATTTGCATTGATGTTAAATGCATACTAGAGACTAAAAGCTCATTGGTGTGTACAACAACATCTCTCAACATCAGCCTGAGGATTTGAAGTGAAGACACAAAATTATGGGTTTGATGTCTGGAGGTTTTTTCAAGTCACTCCGAAGCCTCCTGCACTTCAGAAGAATAGAAATATTATTATTTATATTAATCTACACTGCAGCACTGAGGCCTGGGAAAGACCTGGTCACAAAGGGAGGTAATGCAGACAAAGTTTCAATCCTGAGCTAATATTTTATGTTGTATCAAACTAAAATTTTGCATTGTTTTAGCACTCCAGTTGAAAGCACAATTTTAATAATAAGATAATGGAGAAAAACAAAGATGACTGGAGTGTCTGTGACAAAATTCTAAAAACATTCTTTTCTTTTGTGAATGTTGATGGATACCAGGAAACCACCTCTCCAGCAGCTGGGTAATTTGATTTTGTGTACTATTACAAAAGATAATTAAGCATCTGAGAGGAAGAAAAAAGGAACAAAACCAAAAAAAAAAAAAAAAAAAAAAGGCAGAATAAAATGAGCTGTATAGCTACAGGAAAGCTATTTTAAAAGAAATCAATTATTCCCTGAAACATGAGAAGCTTCATTTCAGAAATTACAACAAAAGGAACTGCTGGTAACCACCCCAATACATCTCCATTTCTCAAAATAGTACAAGCACTTGCAGAGAGAAGCCAAGTCATTCATTATAGAGTACCCCCAGGAGAGAGGTTTTCTCCAAGTGAACTTCACATTCCTCTTTTGCAGAGAAAAGCAACCCTGAAATAAAGACAAGTGCTCAGAAAGAAAACTAGAGTGGCCTTAAAAGTTTATACATTCATGGGCAGTGTAGGCATTCTATGGGTCAGATTGTTCATTTATGTATTTAGAAGTTTTAAAATCCTTGGGTTTAGACAAAAAGCTCTCTCTGTAGCTGTAACTGGACTGTAATACATCATTATTTTAAATAATTGAGTGTGATAATTAACTTGTTAAAGTGTTCAGGTGAGTGGTGTTAAAGGATGGAGAGGAAGAAGTTATGTCAGGTTTGATTTGCCACTAGAGAACTCTTGCTTCTGCAAAATGACAGCATTTTATGCAAAAGTCTGGATGTGATTCCTGGAAAAGCAGCCAATACATACAGTAATATTTTCACAATAAAATAGATTTTCCACAAGAGAAATTACAGTTTTGCAAAATTAGCAAGTCAGACACAAAAAAGAGCATTCTCAAAATTGATTTTTTTTTCTTTTATCCTGCCATTACTTTTTGATAACAAGACAATAAATTGCTGTGTTCTGCTAATTTATAATTTGGCTTCTAAAGATTTCACTTTGGTAGAGGATTAGCAGAGCTGGTGTGCAGCACTCAGCAAGGTAAAGAGACTTTGCTTTTAACTGTTTTCAAAGGGATTTGATGTTTGCCATCCCCGCAGAGCTTTCCCTGGGAATGGTCATCTCAGGGAGCTGGAAATGGGCCCTTTGCAGGAGAGATTAACGCTGGACCTTTGCTTGGCAGATCAGCTCAACGTGCAAGGGAGCTTTGATCAGTTTATGCACAACTCTGAGCCTCTAATGAGTTCATTTTGAAGCGCTTCTTCAACATGAAGAAGGGAATAATCTCAATTTCCGCACTGCTCTTCCCTGTGTTTTCCTCGTGTACAATGCTGCCCCTCGCTGACATTCGTGTTCCTCCAAAAGCTCAGATAATTGGGAGCTGAACCAACAAATTTCTCATCATCATCCTCCCTCTCTGAGACCTCAGGACACTCCAGCATTCCCTGAGAATGGGATGAAGCCCTTCAGTTGTAGCTGCCATTGGGTCTTACACCAAACCTGCAGCATTTTGCAGTTCAGGAGGAAAAAACACCTTGGTTTTGATCTTTAGGGTGGTGCCCTGGCTTTTTTTCTTCTATCTTTTGTGGTTTGCTGCGAAGGGATTGGTGGATGAAGGATGGAAAAGGATGAGGGAAGGGGGTCAGGGCAGTCATTGGAAGGATGTTTCCTTTTAAAAGAAAGTTCAGTGAGTGTGAGGGGGAAATGAGAGGGTCAGCAGCACAAACTTCACCAAAAGCTGAGTCTCCTCTCCAGCTTCTCTGATCTGGGGCCTGTGGGATTTTTGGGAATCTGCACCTGGCTGGAGTGGTGTCATGGATTCCTGCATGAGCAGGAATTATGACATCACACAGAGACTCAGCTGATACAAAACAAACCCATCTCTTTCTTCCTCGAGCCAAAACACTGGAGAATTATGAACCACCTAAGAGAAATGATGAAAATTGGTGTTTGAGGCTGGCAGTCACTGGCTGAAATAAAAGGTCAGATAAGGCTTAAAGAACCATGCCCCCCTTTCTACCTTGGCTCACCATCAGGAGCTGTGGGAAACTCTTGGGATGGTTTCCACAGGAAAAAGTGGTAGAAACCACATTTGTGCTCCTTGGGATGCTGATTGCTGAAATATCTTCTTTAAATGAGGCACACAATTACAGGGGCTTCAGAAAAATGAGGCAAAACTCACCAGCAAGTCTTTGAGGGATTTTCTCTTCCTCTTCCATTCCTGCCAGTTTGAAGGGATTTGTGCATTTTCCCAGTTTTGGGGGAAAGTGTTGTTCACACCTCCTTCAAAGTGAAGATTAAATCTTCAGTAATTCAATCTTACTTGGAATTTGAAGTCTGATTGTGGATGTTACAGACTGTTCACCTAATTTAAATAAGTTAAAACCATCACATAATCCATTTTTATCCTGGAATTACTAATGTTGCTAATTAAGTCATAGTGGGCATGGTGGTATTCAGTTGAAGGTTGGACTTGATGATCTTGGAAGTCTTTCCCAACCTTAATGAATCCATGATTCTTTAATTATGGTTCTGGAAATCAGGCTATTCTCTGTATTCTAAAACAAGTTTGGGATTTTTCCTTCTAAGCAACAGTCCTTATCCCAAGATAAATGTTTGGTCCTGGCAGCAAAAAAAGCTGTTCCCCACCCTTTATGACCTGGGTTGGTTTTGGTTTCACTACAGAAATCAAGTCAGATGAGGAAAGCTCTAACAAAGCTACAAGAATATGTGGAGTTCCCTCTTCCCATTAATTTCCAGGAAGACTTGGATGCCTTAAATGCTTTTGTGCCTTTGAAAACAGCACCCAAACAACTTTTAATTGAAGCAGAGATTCAGCCACTATAATCAGGGCCTTTCCCATCCTTTGAGTTCACAGGCAATAAAAGAACTTTCAACACCAAGAAAACAGCAGAAAATACTGTTTGTTTGTCCGTCCTGTTCCTGTGACCTTTGCTATCAGTGGAGCCTCTAAAGTAGGGCAGAAAAATGAGATTTAGGCCCAGCGTGGCTGATACCCAAAGCAACAACATAAGACAGATTTCTTTTTTTTCCCCCTTTCTCTTTTTCTTTGCTTCATGCTTGGGCAATTTTTTTGTTTTTGTTTTTGGAGTTGACATTGTGAGATCAGTCTGGCTGGTGGTGAATGATGTATGAACGGGAACAGTCCCTGCCCATGGCACAAATAAACAGCCACTGCAGGCAGATGAAGTTTTTGTGCTGGGCTCTTGGCAGTGGCCTTTGTGCTCAGCCTGACCATGAAGCTGGAGTATAAAAAGAAAGGTCTGAGGTGTGTATCCCAAAAAAGAGGGAAAAGTTGAGAAACAGGCACTTAAAAGTATTTTTTGTTTGTTTTTTCTTACCACGTTTCTGAAGAATTCCCTTTTTTCTGTGAGTAAATCTGGTGGAATTTGATTTTTCTTGGTTTTTTTATAAAAAATTCCTCGTGTGATACCTATGGATAAATTCCTAATGGCATTCTGGGAAAGCACAGGAAAATTACAGTTGTGGTGTAATTATAAAATGCATTTTGTCATGCAGTGGGAAGGGAATGAAACAACAAGTTCAGCTTTAACTAAATGTTTATATTTTTTTCAAATATTTAATTGAGCAACAGTCTGATAGGCTAAATATTTATAATTAATTTGCAGAGTAAGGAATGTAACGAGGATGATGTTTGGTAGATCTTGATATTTAAAGGGTGTTTATTTGGAAAGTTCCCTTCCTGGGGAAATGGGAGAGTGAGGATTTCTCCATTAACAAAAGGTTCTGTTTTTATGTATTACTCGTCTGTATGTCCATGAGCACGGTGAGCACAGCCCTTCTTGTTCCTTGCACCACTCACAGAACAGTTCTGGGATCTGTAAAACCTGTAATTAATCAAAAGTATCTATTAGCTAAAGTTTCTCGAGTAATTTGTTGGTAGGAAGTGGTTTTTTGCCACATTTTTCATAAATGTATTTTATAAACAAGACTGTATTAACACTGGGCAGTTTTATGCATGTAGGTTTGCTCTCATGAAATCAAATTTTTTTTATTTTTAAAGATTGTATTTAGCCACCTGGGATGCATCATTAAGTTCAGAATTGACCTTTAACCCCCCCAAAAAAATAAAAATCAAATCTTGAGAGCTCCAGGAATTTGAATACTCTGCTGCTGGAGGATAATATTTGTGTTTAGGTTTTCCATGATTTACCATGTGTCAGTTGTCGTGTCCCAAGGAACTGAAAGGAAGGAAGTGACAAGTTGTCGTGACAAGTCTGGAACGAAAAGATGGTGGGATGAGCAAACAAAAATAAATGCAGACATAGCTGCTCTTTTCTGTGCTGCTGCAGAGATGAAATCCTCAGGCTGATGAGTTTGGGTTTGCTGTATCACTGCCTGGAAATTGTGGCTCTGGATCTTGCTGGGCAGGGAGCCCTCGGGATGGGAAAAAAGAGGATCTTGTTCAACAAGAAAAGCAAAGAGGGTGGTGTAGCTGTGGCTGAAATGCAAAATGCAGCAGAGCTCCTTCCCAATCCCTTAGTGTCTTCCTCTGAAGTATTTGAAGAGTCAGTCATTTGTTATTTTAACCATGATTTTGTTGAAAACTTCAGCCTTCCTATGCGGAAATAACTGGGGAAAACATGAAAATATCATCTAAATTTAAACAAATGCAGTAAAAGCAGAATTTTCACAGGTTTGGGTTGGGAGGGACCTTAAAGCCCATCCAGTGCCACCCCAGCCATGGCAGGGACACCTCCCACTGTCCCAGGTGCTCCCAGCCCCAGTGTCCAACTTGTCCTTGGGCACTGCCAGGGATCCAGGGGCAGCCACAGCTTCCCTGGGAATCCCATCCCAGCCAGGAATTCCTTCCCAATATCCCATCTAATCTCCAATCAATCTTCTCATTTCTGACATGAGTTGGACCTACAGGCACCTTAAAATACACCAAATCAACACTCACGGTTATGTTTTCCTCTCTAAAGCAGGATTTCAACTTACAGGTGCAACATTTGGTTAGGGCTCAAAGCTCCCTGGATCTACCCACGCTCCCCAGTGACAGAAAGCAAGCAAGAAAGGAAAGAAAAGTCAAGGCAACTGGAAGATATTTCATATAAGAGGATATAAAAAACCTCTTAAAGCCATGGCCCAGCCTTTTAGACAAATTGAAATTAATTAAAAACAATTAATACTTGAAGTCTAGTGTAAGCTAATGGGTTCAACAGCTGCAAATAACTCCAAAGTCACTCATGGGTCATGGTGAATAATGTATCCCTCAGCAGAAATCAGGGATTGCTGCTTATTCCAGGCATTGAAGGGTCTGTTTGGAATTATTTTACAGCTGTGTATGTGCCACTTGCCCCTTGTGGATTTTGGTTATCCACACCTCCTCCTAACACAATTGTACATGACTTAAATGGGTTTTTTTCCTTATGCAGTTCAATAGATCAGGAAGGGTAAGGTCACCTCAAGCTCTGCCTTACAATTCTTTCCAGTGTATAATTGAACATTTTGTTAAAAAATTGACATTTGAGGAGGGAGTGACATTCACTTTACTCTCCAAACAGATGCAATGTGAATTTATTTGGTTCTCAAGACTGTTCTTATCAACGCCTAATTCATTTCTCAACAATGTGGGAAGATAAAGAGAAGCTTTTTATTCCAACTCTCCTAACTCACTCCAGCTTCCTGGCTCGAAGCAGGTTGTGTTTGCACGTTCAGGGATTGATCACAATTTGTTAGAACAAGATATAATTCTCCACTCATCCCTTGCTGCTGATTTATAAATGGGTTTTATGGGCCCATCTGATCTGTGCATGCTGTTCTTGCATTTCAAGAGGCTTTAATACATTTATTTTGACGGCAACTTTTTGTTTAATAATAATATGTCAGTCTTACATCCTGGCTTGCATAAATAATTCCTTCCAACGGCGTGTTGCTCAAACATGAAAGTGTTCTTTAAATTATTCTTTAGTAAATGTCTCTAGAAATTCGTTCCACTCCACATTGAGAGCTCTTCATGTGCATGTTTTATATTTGAATTGTCTGTTGGGTGGAGAAATTCTAGTATAAATCTAAATATATAATTCTAAAATAATATATATAATTCTGTATAATAGACATAGATAATTCTATATAATATATAGAATATATAAAATAAAATCTATATGTAATATATAATACATATTATATCTAATTCTATATAATAATATATGTTATATAGTTCTATATAATATATAATTCTAAAATAATTTCTAGTGCTCATTTTGGGGCTGCTGACCTCTGATTCTGGGCACATTTGAGTCATGGAGCATTTCTAAAATATATAATAATAATTTTTCATTTACCTGTTAATCAAGCCAATTGATGAATGGGTATTGTCCACTTTTATTCAGGGAGAACAGGGGATTTTAGGTTATTTAGAAAATCTCATTATTTACTACTCCTGAGACAGGAGGATTCCAGGATCCAGACAATGGCTCTGCAGCTGTTTCCCAGTACACACTTCCCAGTTTTTCCTCACAGCTGGGAAAAGGAAGAAGTTTTTTAAGGAAGCAAAGATTCCAGTGAGTCTCAGGAGCTGGGAGGGGACGTTTTAAATCCTTCAGGTTTATTTTTCCTGGGCAAAACTGATGTAATTTTAGGATTTCTTGCTGTTTATATTCTCCAGGATGGCTTAAAAAAATTGAAAATTGGAGGGGGGACAAAAGCAGCGCATCCATCCATCCATCCTACCCAAAATACATCCATAGGAGATATTTTTGTGCACTGTAGTTCTCAGAGCACACGTTTAGGGAGATGTTTCCACGTCAGTTCCCCTCTGAGTCAGAATCCAGGATGGAATGATATTCCCAAACACAGGAACAGCATCTCTGCACGTAGCAGGACTTTTGTTTTTATGGAAGACATCTCTGAAGGCTTTCCATCAAAACCAATGTCCCCTTGAACAAAAGCTGTTGAAAAATGTATTTTTTGTTCAGTGAATTCTTGTCTTTACTGTTTACAGGGTTTGTTATTTATAGTTTGGGGAGAATATATATTAAATAAATTAAAATACTCTGGTTACAGAGTTTATAGCTTGTGTTTTCTAAATAAACACAGAAAACCTGCAGTAGCAAAACTGCAAAAGAAGTTTTCTCTCTCAAAATGGCCTTTAATTTGATAACAGTGAAATAACAATAATAATAATAAATCTCTCTCACTGCCATCAGTCACACTTAAATCACTGTGAATATTTTATTAAAAGGAAAGATTGCAACAAAGTAATTTTAAGGCAGCAGAATTGAAGTCAGTTCTTGTGGGAATGGACTACTGTTCTTTCCTTCAGTCTATGATTAATTTTTAAATAAATGAAACTACACAGGCATGAGGCCTTAGAGGCTTCTGGTTTCCTCCTCTCTGAAATGTTCAGATTAAACAGTGAGACAGGAGGATTCCAGAGATCCAGATTTGAGAACTATTGTAAATATTGTAGTTTGTTTCGCACTGGAAACTTCTGATATGATGGGCCCAGGCTGTGATGAATATTTCATTCCACATTGTTATCAGGGCTGGGGTGATACGAGGTCCTGAGATGGTTTGGAGTGTGAGCTGGGGGTGAGTGCACGGTAATATCTATCCCATTATCCTAAGGAGAATCCCAGGATCATTTAGGTTGGAAAAGCCCTCTGAGATCGAGTCCAGCTGTTTCCCACCCCTGCCCCACAACCCAAACACCCACACAGCTTTGAAATCCCTCCAGGGGTGGGGACTCCACCCCTGCCCTGTCCCAGGAACCCTTTTGGTGAATAGATTTTTCCAAATATCTGAGCCAAACCTCCCCTTGTGCAACCTGAGGCCATTTCCTCTCATCCTGCCCATGTTCCCTGGGACAGGAGCCTGACCCCACTGAGCTCCAGCCTCCTTCCAGGGATTTTTAGATGCTCACCCACACTCAGCCTCCCTTGCTCACACCTGGGCACATCCAATCAGCTCATCCAGCTCCAAATATCCAGAATAAACCCCCTCTGCTGTTAATTAACACACAGAATGCAAAGAAAACCTGATGCTGTGTCCATTTCTGCCTCCCTGCCCAGCCTCTCTCTGCTGTGGGGTTTGGCAGGAGCTCTTTGTGCAGTAACACTGTTCACTAGGAGGGCTCTGGGTTCATTTTTGGGTAGAGGAGGCTTTGATTTAAGCTCAAAGTCAAGCCTTGGTGACTCACACCGTAAATTTAAATTTAGTAAATTTAGAAAATATAGTCCATAATCCTCAGCCCAGCAGCTGTATACTCCATCTGATGAGAATCTCTGGTGCTTTGGCTGCAATAGAATATATGAAAAATACCTTAAGTGGCTTAGGAAATTGTGCCAAATCCTGTTTGATTAATGCACTTCGTCTCCCCGTTCCTCTACTTGCAGCTTTGGACCATTCTCAAAAAATAAAAAAGTCTCAATAGAAACTAATTTTAGTGTGGATATGACATCTCTTGACAGTGGGTCCCTCACAGCCTCTTAAAGCTTAATTTACTTTCCTGTCTTAAAAGACTTCTAAAATCTAAAACCCCAAAGCCCTCCCAGAGGACTTTTCTCCCTTCTTCCCCCAGAAAACAATTATTGTCCATGACTAATTCAATCATGGTGGATTTAAAATTCTGGAGCAAATAGGTAAAGCCAAAGGGAGCAAAGCTTTTTTATTTATTTATTTGTTGCTGTTGCCAGCCGTCTGTGATATTTTTCATCCTTAATCATCCCTGCATGAAATCAGGAATAGAATGGGACTGATCTGCTAAATGAGCCCAAGTGGTGCAGGGCTCCTGGACACCAGATGAAAGTGGTGTTATGTGATAGAGCTGATCTATTTTAGCAGATTTTTGTGTGGATTAGAGGCTATAAATCTCTTCTGGGGTGGGTTTTGTTCTGTTCAATATGCTTTGCATCCGGGCTGTATTATTCCACACACCTCCTATCACAGATGGGATCGGATTCCTTCAGCCTAATGTGGTTTGTAGCCATTTGGAGACCTACTAAGTCTAGATTTTTTTTATTTTTTTTTTAAATAGAATTTGCCTTTTTATGGAATTAATTAGATCAGACAACGTCTATTGAATGATGTGGTGGTTTTGTACGACTGTGATAAGAATGGTGTTGGCTCGATATTAAGAAAACTTAAATATCTGCCCCTCAGGCGGTGGAAACAATACAAACTTCTAAGGACTCCCTGCATGGATTCTGTGTTTTAGACATCTGCTCTGATAGCCTGGGTAAGTGATTAATGCTGTGTCAAGGATTTGCAAAGTTTCTGCTGAGAGTCGAACACTTGTGACTATGAACCCACAAATCTTCTTGCTAAGATGGAAAGAGTAGAACAATCTGGGGGGAAAAAAGGATAATTCTCATGACCACCAACCTCAAAACCCCAAACTGTGCTGCTTGAGAAGTTACTTCCAAAAAAAATTGTTCATTTTGTTATCCCAGGAGCTTTGAAATGACGTGAAATATGTGATGGAACCTGAGTTCCACCACGCACAGGTTGTGAGTTCAGAGTTCCTGGTTTCTTGATGGTTTCTACACTTCTTGTTTTGATATATACAGAGAGTTTCAGATAAATCTCACTGTGCATTAACTTCATTATTATCAGATTATCGACACATGGGCAGTTCTGCACTGAGAATGGGAGTTCAGGAAGCGTTTGGACAGGGTGGGATTCTTGGGATTGTCCTGTGCAAGGCCAGGAGTTGGACATAGATGATCCTTGTGGGTCCCTTCCACTTCAGGATATTCCATGATTTATTATTTATCATGAGGGAGCACAGCAGTAGGTTCTCAACCCACAGGCTGTTGGTTTCAGGCATTTCCTTATGGAACTGGGATAATGAAGAGGGAAAATGGAATTAAGAAAGGTGTTCAAAACAGGAAACAGTGGTGCCAAACCTGAGATCCACATGTGTGTTTTAGGCTGTACATCCTAGAGGCACCTGCTGCCAAAGCATCGTCTCTGTGGGATGTAGGATTGTCTCCAAACACCCCACAAATGTCCAATCCGTGTCATTCCATGAGTACAACTGATGGAAACAATCAGTTAATGGGGGAAACAGAGAGAAAATTTGGGGGTTTTGGCTCAACGGCCACTCACCATCAGTGGGTCTAACAGGGCTGTGAGGATGGGGGGCACACACACCTGGGTATTCCAGGTGGAGTGGAGCTGTGCACCAAAACATACCTTGGAGGCAGCAACATCAGAAGAGTGAAGTCATTGATGATTAAAAAAACCCCAAAACAACCCAAAAAAGAAATGACTACTTGATCTAAGCTTTTAATCTGTTCACCAGTAGCTGTTGCCCAAACACCATCAGGGAATATCCAAACCACACAGGTTATTCACAAGGGCACAGAAGTGCTTTGCTGCCACTGCTCAATGAATGACAAATCAAATCCAGGCATCTCCAATTGGGAGAATCATCTGCCATCTGCTCTTCATTCACTTGGGAAGTCTTTTCATACTGGGATGGGAGAGATAAGATCCAAATGATGGGGAGGCTACAGAGAGAGAAACATTTTGTGTCTTTTTATCCTCTAAGAAATCCCATAAAAAGCCTTTTACTTTGAGTTTGGTACAAAGGTAGATTTTCAGGCTCTGAAACAAAGCATTTCTGCTTGAGATGATAAATCTTAAAAGGAAGAAAAGGCCATTTTTCTTCTTGGCAAAGTCTCCCAAGTTGATCAGTTGGATCCGTTTAATGAAACTTGGGAGGGTTTGCATTTGACCAGCAGCGTTGGGATCAGCAGCAGAGGATGGAAGGGCAGCCATGGATCAGCCAAGGGAATTCAGTTTCACAGAGATTGCTCCTGAAAGGGACAAGAAATTTCCTCCTTGAAGCAGCCCTGGAGACATCTCCCATAGAGCAAAAACTGAGCCAGCAGAATGGAGAAATTTTGTACAAATCATTAATAAGCACAAGGAAATGCTACAAAATATTTATTGTCAGGCTGTTGATTGAATTCCAGTTGTGGGGAGACATCTGTTTGTCTTTGTTCGAGCTCAGGAAGCACCATGAAGCATTAGAAATAATTCCAGAGTTGTTACATTTGTGATTTCATTGTAGTTCTGGGTTTGTTCTTTGATAAAGCACATTCAAAATCACAGCAGATGCCAGCTTTCAGCATAATTTTTGAAGGATTAAGTCTTATTCTGATCAGGTTTGAAATAAAACAGGTAAAGAGTTTCTGAACTCCTGATAAATCCCTTCATAATTAAAAAGAAGGGAATTTGTTTCAAGCCTAATTTGAAGGATTTCCTTAGGATGATACTGCTGCAGTTCGCTACCCACCTTTATTATAATTAATAACGTAATTACAATCAAAAGGGATCTGAGTAGGAATTCTGATAAGAAATGGGGATTTTGATAACATTGGACATCATGGAAAAACTTGTTGGCCTATGAAAAAATCAAGGATTTTTGTCCCTCACTTTTGACATTGTTTGACCAGACCTGCAAGGCACAGAGGTCAAAATAAATTCCCTTATTTTATAGAAAGTAACAGAATCAAGAGACTTCACACATCCATGTGTCCAACAAGGAAACAAATTCAGAAGCTGTTATTTGAAGGGGCTACAGGAAATTCAATTTAAATGGCTCCCTTGAATACATATCTTCTAAGTGAGGTTTGTTTGGATGACACCTTTGCTCTGACTTTCTATTTGATCTGCAGAAATATTTGTCTGGGGATTTTTTGCTTTGTCTGGGATTTTTCATGGAAGTTTTCTGTTCAATAATTACTACAAGCCCTTGACTCCAAAGGACACAAATTGCCAGGTCCAAGAGTGTCTGTGGAAATCATGAGTGATGGACAAGGGAATAAGCTCCAGCCTCCACCCTGGGTTAGAGATAAAACTGAAATCCTGAGATGTGAATTGTTTGCTTGTGGAGTCAGGCTGGGTCCAAGATGTCAGCAGGAATGTTTGGTTTGCTTTCCCTGATTTTTACAACTCTTTTCCATGCCCGTGTTTGAATGGAGCTGGTGCATTTCAGGGAATTAAAATCCAGTCTTGCTCAAGTAGTGGATTCAGCAGGATAGAGAAATTAGTGAGGAAGTACAAAATAAAAAATAAAATATAAGATATAAAATAAATATACAATATGCAACATGCAATATATAATATACAACATGTGATATATAATATACATGTGATATACAATATACAATACACAATATACAATACACAATATACAATATACAATATACAATATACAATATACAATATACAATATACAATATACAATATACAATACCCATGCATGACCAGGGAAGCCAGCAGTGATTGAAAGCTGCTCCTGTAGATAAAAGAATTGAGTCAGGGGAGAGAGAGCTGGTGAAGACAAACTCTTGAGCACCTTTATCAGGAAAAAAAGGAGCTGGATTGGCTGTCAGAAAGGGAGAAAATGAGATTAGAAAATCAAATGGCAAGGCCTCTCCTGCTCCTCTTTGTTAGGGTTCAGCTGGGCATCCTTCTGAATTTATATTGGCATTATCTTTGGACATGTGGAGAAACTGGAAAATACAGCTGATATTGAATTGTTGGGAATTTTCCCCTAAAACAGGAGGACTGTATCCTAATTTGCAAGTACAGAATATTCAGAATAATTCAGGATATAAACCAGGTCCTAAATAGTCAAACACATAAACTTACTGTTTTTTCTGTCCCAGGAAATGCCATCATAGCTTAATTTAAAAAATCCTGATACTCTAAATCTCTAAAATAAAATTTTAGAAATCCTTGTATTATATAGCACCTCAGACTTAATTAAAATACAAAAATGAACTTCTGGGAAAGGTCTACAAATTCAGCTTAGCCACTTTATTTTATTGTCTTCCCAATAAGGAAAATAAATTCTATTTAATATTTGCAAAAGGTTATTTTAGGATCAGCAACACCTCAAAAAACGGGCGCTTTTTACACTATCTAGGTTGTACTACATTTAGTCCATTTTCCTCCTGCAGGTGAAGGACTGTAACAGATTTGAAGCTAAAAATAGTTGCACAATGACTGAAATAATACAAAAATGATACCAGGAGCCTGCCATGGATCTCTCTGGACATAGCTGGTGCTTGAAATGTGTAATTGTGGGGGAAGAGCTTTCAAAGGACTCCAACTGACTTGAAATTCCATGGGCATGGAAAGCTCTGGCTGCAGGGAAAGGGCAGCTGCTTTTAGCTGGAAATTTTTCTGCTTCACCCCTGAATTACTGCTCCCTAATTTGAGATTTTATTTAGTTGACATTCCACCCTGATTTTTTTTTGTCTGTATGTATATTTCAAAATAATGTATTTTGACTTGAACTAATGCACAGGTTGAAAACCTCATAAAAGATATCAAAAGGCTTTTTTTTTTCTCTTGTGATCAATATCACCCACCTGCTAATATTAAATATGGATTCTTGTTCAGAAGTTCTCCCACCCAGAAATTGCTGGAAGCTTGGAGTTTATCCTATAGGATTATTTTTCTTCTAATGGCATCCATTTCCCTAATGTTTAGGGATTAACTCTGGTTCTGGATAATTTTAGGATAATTAAATATAGGAAAATATAGAATTATAGAATTATTCAGGTTGGAAAAGAGCTTTAAGAACATCAAATCCAACCATCAACCAGCAGCTTGACAAATTAAAAACAAATTAAACCTTGTCCCCAGGTGCCACATCCACAGAGAGGGGCTGCAGCCCCATCCATCCATATGGAACTTCACCAGAAGTGAAATAAAAATTGCATTGTAGAGACAAGCATGGCCTCTTTTTTCTACACAGAAAATACTTCTGCACAGCGTGAAGAGCATTTATTTGGCAAAATTGCATCAATTCTCCTCTTCTTTCCAAGGGAAGAATAAGGCAAGTGGGTAAAATATTATGGGACCTTCAGAAATTAGATTTTATTTCCTTCTTTCATGCAGCCTTGTTAGTGTTAAACCCTCCAGTGCCCCTCTCCAATTGCCAGATTGATTGAAAAATGCAGATTTTGATAAAAACACTGTCTGTTGTTTCATCTGCCTCTTAGTTTCCAATTCCCGGGAAAAAGTTGCTCTTTTTATTGCTTATTTTGGAATGGCTTCAATTTAACCCTGGAAGGAAGAGCTGGATGAGATATAGGCAAAATGGACAAATGGAAACTGGGTTTTCTATAAAAACACCCTGAAAATGCACCTTGCAATCTCTCTCCTGCACCCAGATGGCAGCAGGATGCTCTTTATAACACAGGACAGCGCTTCACAGTGGATGTTCAACATCCCCACTTATGTTTACTCTGATTATTTAATCCACTTTAAATAAAAACCAACACCACCCCCAACCTAATAATTGTAAGGCAGCTTCATGACCTCAGAAAAGCTGGGTTAAACACAGCTCTAAATTCTCCCACCACAAAAATCTATACAGAAGTGGAATAAACAGCTTTGGATGTGCAATTTCTTTTGTTTTCTTTTTTTTTAAAAAAAAGGAGGAGGAAGGATCTGAATGTTTAGGGCTGTAATACATCCTCGTGGGATTTGGGTCCAATTATCTGCATTTTCCCTGGATTTCTTCTATCTCCTCAAGTAATTTAGCTCATGCCCATACTTAGCCCAGGTCTATTTAGTTATGGAGACCTTGATTTAATGAGTGCTGAGTTGCCCAGGCAGGGACAAAAGTATTGTTGAGGCTTAACAGTGCTGAGCATGAACTAAATACAGCTCTGGTATAAGATCCTGGCATTTGGGAGGTTTTTAAGGAGTTGCTCATGGAAAACTGGAGTTCTGGGTGTTAAATTTGGAATTTAATAGCTGGGGGACAAAAGCTGTGCACACTGAGGGGAAAATGCAAGTAAAAAACATATGGGAAAAAAGCAAGCTGGTGATGATAGAAATGAAAAAGAGGCTTTAGTTCATCTCTTGCCCAGGTTTTTTTCACTGAGCAACAGCAGTGAGACAAATGTAGCCTTGCCTGGACAACAGGCAATGACTTTTCCCCCCACAGAACCCAATCCTGTGCCTGGTGTCTGCAGGAAAACCCAGGAGCAGGCAGAGCTCTGGTGCTGCACCAGTACAAAACCATCAGATTTTGCCTGGGAATGCACCATTCCTGCTTAAAGTGGAGCAAAACTCCCTGCTCCTGGCTCCTCAGCATTGGGAAACTGGGTAAGGTTCATAAACCACATCCAGAGGGTGCTGAATGCAGGATCAAGCCTTCATTTTATGTGCTCATAAATTCTTTGACGATAAAAAGCCATCTTTTATTTTAAAAAGTCTCTCCAACTCCTCGTTTGGGAGCCAGTTTGACTCTGAGCCCAACTGCACGTTGACCAACCCTTTACAATTCAGCTGGGTTTGTGGGTTTAATACATTTGCAGAGCATAAAGAAGTGGCTGTTGTTCCCTGCTGGGGTTTGTGATTTACAGTGGTCACTTTGGGTAACCACAAATGTATTCTAAACTTCCTCAGAAAATCATCTGGGTTTTGTGCAGGTATAGTTGGAACCCTTGAAATTGGAGGATGGGATTTTCTGTTTCATATATTCAGCACCAAACCCACCAAAATTCAGATTTTTTTAACAGTCTGAAAGGCTGGGAGAGTTGGGAACATTCAGCCTGGAGAGGAGAAGCTTTGGAGTGACTTTCCAGTGCCTGAAGGAGCTGCAGGAAAGATGGAGAGAGACAACTGAAAAGGGATGGAGGGAGTGGAAAAGAGGGAATGGCTTCAAACTGACAGAGGGCAGGGATGGCTGGGATATTGGGAAGGAATCCTTCTCTGGCAGGGTGGGCAGGCCCTGGAATAGAATTCCCAGAGAAGCTGTGGCTGCCCCTGGATCCCTGGCAGTGTCCCAGGCCAGGCTGGATGGGGTTTGGAGCAGCCTGGAACAGTGGGAGGTGTCCCTGGGGGTGGAACTGGATGAGCTTTAAGGTTCCTCCCAACCCAAACCAGTCCACAACTCTGTGATTTAATACACAGTGATAGAAACATTGTGACACAACAATTTCTATTTTGCATGCATATTTTATTTTTTTCTCCTCTTATCTACCTTTTGTCCCGCTGCATAATTTTTCTAGGATTCAAAAGTAGGAGTGACAAGATGGACAAGGGGAATTGAGAGAGTTTGTCCTGTAGTGTCCGAACTTTTGCAAGGGGAAATTGTCTTTAGAGGATGGTGCCAGTGCCTGGTGCAGACAGCGTGGGAGAGCTGGAAAGAGCTGGAAGGAGCAAGGTTAAGCAGCTTTTTCCATCACCTGGAAGAAGATCATCCTGGGAAAAAGTCACTCCATCATGCAGTGAATTATCTCAGCTGCTAAAGGTTTCAAAGTTTCAAGGCCAAGCAGTGACAGAGGCGCATTTGGGGAGCAGCACGGAGATGATCCATCATTGATGACAAATCCAAGTTTTCCTGTTAGGATGTGCAGGAGTGCATGGCAGACATCTGTTCTCCGTGCCACAGCAGCAGCCACCACTTGTTCTCTCAGCTCTTTAGAGGAGTAATCTGCCAGAACCTGAGCGGAATTACCTGGGGCACGGTCACGTTAGTGCACGTAATCTGGGGAAGAATGGATCTCTGAACAGATGAATTCATAAATTATGGATTTTTGACATCTAGATGCATCACAGGAACCCTGTAATCAGGCACTTTTGGAAGTACAGTGCACTCAGAACACTCTCAGACCTTGCAGATGTGATTAAACCAACCTGCCCTGTGCTACTCCAGTGAATTCCAAAATTCCAACCTTCCCAACCTGCTTTTCTCAACATTTAACTTCCACCAGTCTCCTGCTTCCATGAATCCACCTGAGCTCTGCTGTGTCACTGAAGTATTTTACTACTGAATTCTTTCTATAAACCAGCTTTCCTGGTTAGGCCTTCTATTTTCAGATACTTAAATTTAGTGCATATTCAGAATGTTCTCTCTGTACAATCTATATATAGCTTATTCTATTTATATAGATATATCCTTATATTCCCTAAACAGTTTATATAGTTCTCTCTTTATATAAACTATTTTTATAATTTACATAGAAATTCTCTCTTTTTAGGAACCATTTTTAAAGATAGTTTACACAGATATCCTCTGTTTATATAAATTATTTTATATAGAGAACATAAACTCTCTTTAAAGAGCTCTATCTATGGTGTTATGTGTAGAAATAGGTGATATTTATATAGATATTTTAATTTTGTTTATATTTATATTTATAAATTTATATAAATAATTATTTCTATTTCTATTTCTATTTCTATTTTTTTCTATTTCTATTCTTTCTATTTCCATTTCCATTTTTATTTTACTTATATCTATATTTTCATTTTCATTTTTAATTATTTTTTAGTTTTAGTTTTAACTTGTAGTTTTATTTTTGGGATGCTCTGGCTCTCAGGAAGGTTGGGCTTGGCTCCAGGACAGGAGCTGTGGATGCCACCTGTGACCCCGCGGCCGGTGACGCACACGCGGGATCCGTCCACTCCTTGAAATTCTGTGTCCACACAAAAGCCCAGCCTGGTCTGGAGAGGCTTCCAAGCAGCTCAGGATTTTTCAGAGTTTCCATTAAAGGTCTGAGGGCAGTGGGGATTTGATTTCCTTTTCCAGAGCCATCTGTAAGCCGTGGTGGGGAACAGCTGCTCCTGCAGCAGGTGCCAGCTCCCAGATTTCCTGGGAGAGAAGCTAACGAGGTTTTAGGAGGTTTTAGGCTGTCAGATCAAGATTGTCATTGGATGTTTCTGGTTTTCCTCTGTTAAGCAGGCACTGTGTTTATTAAAAATTAGGGGTTAAAGACTGGGAACAAAATATCTCCCTTGAAAAGCAAAGGGACTGGGGGAAAAAAGGTGTAGGGACTGGGAATGGTCACAGAGAAGAACCTGCACTGGAAGTCTGTGTGATAAAGACAGGTTCTGATCGTATTTGAAGAGTTTAGTCATAATTTAATCTGGGGAAACAAGGGGAGAAGCAAAGTGGAGAGATAAAAATAGATAAATATGAGTAAGGCACTGGTCTAAAGGGCAAGGAAGCAGCTCTGGTGCAGAAAACCATGGCCAAGGCTCACCCGGCAGGGCAGAACCCGGAGCAGGAATTAAATCCTGCAGTTGTGTGTTCAGGCTGATTCAGACAGTCCTGTTGATGGGAACAATTAACAAATTCTGGAGTCCCATTTCCAGTGCTGAGCCAGTGCTTCAGCCTGCAGCAGCCGTGTTGGATGAGCTGGGCTCGGTCCAACTTCTGATGCTCCTCGGGGTGGATGAAGAGCTCAGTCCAAATATCCTGTTGATTTATTTTTATTTTTGTTTATAATAAATTTTCTGGTGCTTTGCTTCTATTTATCCAAGAATTCAGTATTCTATTTCTGTCCTCTTTTCTTTTGTAAAGACAAACTTTTACAGCTTTCTCTAATTCATGGAATTATCTCATTTGTCTTCCAGGTTCAAGGGATCACCATGAGCAGTTTCAGACCATTACCAGGTAACTGAGGTTATTGATTTCCACCAATCAACCCTCCAGATTACAGAGGCCAAAGACAACACTGTAAAATAGAATATTTTATCTCCAACAGTTATCCAGACTCAAATTAACTAAAATATTTCCCTCAAAGAATCTATGGGCTGATGATTTCACAGTTAATGCAGGGCCCCGTTACAGAAATGTAATTAAATCAAAGGAAGTTCTTGTTTTCATTCCCACATTTTTCAGTAATGATGACAATAAATACATTAATTTGTTATCACCCTAATTCACTGAATTGTCACATCCTTTTATTAGGTCAAATAAAGATACTGCACTGAATAGAACACATCTATCAAAATTTGACATTTAGGTTTTGTTGATCTTCTGAGAAATATTTATCTGGTAAACATTGATGACCGTTCTGTCTATTTTAATCATCATTCTCAACTATCTTGGACAAATATTTAAATGACTGCTGGGGCTGAAATGCAGATAAAACGCCCCCTAATAATCTCTCTGAGGGTGTTCATAACCCAATTACTCGGGGCTTGGAACCTTCCCATTGAGCTTTATCCAGTCCCATAACAGAAATCACTCAAAGCTGAAGGTCTGGATCAAATAAGTTCTACTTGTGTTTTTATTACGTAAATTTCAAGAGCTTTTTGGAATATTTTCATTTTAGACATTAGGGCTAATTTGTCTCAGAGTTCACTTATAAAATGATGTTAGAAATAATTGTAACAACAGAATATTTGATAAGGAGAGTTGCCTGGAGGCTTGGAAATGATTCAGTGGAGGGAGGCAGTTTCCCAAAAGAAAAGAAGCTGCTTTTTTTTTTCCAACAGAATATAAAGGTCAGCCCATTTCAGAAATATTTTAGTTATTAGTGGAGATGCTTAAAAGCTTGAAGGAAAAATGTGAATGTGTCATTCCCAGTTTAGAGTTGCCCTCCAGCTCATTTGGTTTTAAGATGGTCTCACTTTCATGATATTGTACAGAAGATTTGAAGATAGAAATGTCACAACCAAAGGAACTCATTATCTTGTCCTTAAATTTGGTGGAATTCCATGCATTTTTACATCCTGAGTGGGGATTATTCAAACACTGCTTCATCTGGTGATAGCTGAGCCAGCAGACACGAGAACAAACACAGCTTTTGGGAAAACCACTTTATTACCCCAGTTTAGAACAGCTTTTTACAACTCCTGCTGCAGAGCTGTGATGTTTAAAGTCGTTGTTTTACCAGAATTCGTAAGAAATTCAGCAGAGCACTAATTCCAGCAGAGCCTGAACCTGTTTTTTTCCCCAGCTGCTGCTCCGTAACTCCTTTTTCTCTGGAGATTTTGGAAACGATGCTGTTCTGGAGGTTGAATGAAAAGCTCTCCAGGGAATACAGACACTTTATCTGGGAGTCAAAGGAGAGGATGGGGAGGGTTTTCTCTGCAGGAACAAAAGTCTGAGGCAGGTTCTTGAGTTCACTGAGCTGTGCTTAAGAAGAATTAATTTCTTAAGAAATAATACCTGAAAAGCAATGCAAATAAACAACTTACTGAAAAAAAAAAATACTTTACCTGTGATGAGAATTGTATCTGCTTCAGTGAACCTGAGCAGGTTCTTTTGTTATTAATGCCTCCTGACTAATTTAGTTGCTAATACCTGCTAATTCCATTTTTATCAGCTCAGAAGAAAAACCAAACCCCGTCATGAAAACGCTGCCTGTAGCCAAATAAAATCTCTGGCGACACATTTAAAACAGGTTACACGAAACTTCAAGCCTGGTGGAGATTAAAAGGCAGTGGGAAAGTTCTCTGAGAGTCTCAGAGGGTCTCGGTGCTTAACAGCACTCAGGGAAACAAAACTTTTGCGTTCTGAAATAGATTAAGGACAGAGGATGATGTGCCAGGGCCTTCCCATCCTCACAGCCAAGAATTCCTTCCCAAAATCCCATCCATCCCTCCCCTCCAGCAGTTCGAAACCATCCCTCCTTGTCCTGTCCTTCACACCCTTGGAAAAGGTTTCTCTGCATATTAAAGTTATTTTCTGACCTTAATTCTGTTATTTTGTGATTTTAGCCCTGGTCTAATTCATTCTTGGAGGTGAAAGGGAAATCTTTACCCACGTGAACATCTGCAAATGAAGAACTGCCTTCACTTTTCAAAAGCACTACAGAGCCAGAAGATTTAAATCAGCTCTGATCCCTTCTGTTTCTCAAGGTGGAGCATGCAAACCATGGAATTTTGTCTTGGAAAGGGATGACCAGACCATGGAGATCTCAACATTTAACAGTTTTTTATAATTGTTTTTTATTTCCAGAACAACATGCAGCTTTGGGGCTGACCCAACCCAGACAGGCAGTTCTGGACAGGATTCTGCTGGATTTCAGGAGAATGCTGCAATAGAAATTCAGGGTTTGTATTTTCTTTATCTACTTCATTGATCTGCTCCATCAAATTCCAGGGAATTGCAATTACCTGTAGGAAGAACACAGCTGTGAATGTTTTCTGGTGATCCAATGCTATCTCCTTTCTTTTTTGTTCTTCTACTGCCAGGAGCTGAACCAAAGCTGGCTCCTTCCAAAGGCAGTGCCTGTATTCCTTACCCACATCATCTTTAAATTCCTAAGGAAGTGTTGGTGTTATCAATCCCAGTTTTACTCCTCTTTTCCAAGCTCTGTGGAAATTCCTTTGGCATTTCCACAGCTGGACAGGCTCTGCTCACCTCAAACTGAGCTGAACAAAGACCTTGGCCAGGCTTCAGCTGCTTCTTGAAGCAAAATATCTGCTCGTGAATGTGACCTGGCAGAAGGAAGAGCTCCCAGAGAAAAGTGGGATTCTCCTAAGGGAAGGTTTGAGACCACCAAGACTGAGGGTTGAGGATAAAAACCTCCCTGATATCAGCAGGAAGTTTTGCTGGAATCACAGTCACAACTTTTTCCCACTGCAGGTGATGCCTCTGCCATCCCTTCTGTGCCTTGATTGGCAGGGAGCAAAAAATGGGAAGTGGGAAACCCAAGGAAGGCTGAAAAAGATGGAGAGAGACAATTTATGAGAGAATGGAGGAGCAGGACAAGGGGGGAATGGCTTCAAACTGACAGAGAATAGGGTTAGGTGGGATATTGGGAAGGAATTCCTGGCTGTGAGGGTGGGGAAGCCCTGGAATGGAATTCCCAGAGAAACTGTGGCTGCCCCTGGTTCCCTGGAGGTGTCCAAGGCCAGGCTGGATTGGGATTGGAGCATCCTGGGACTGTGGAAGGTGTCCCTGTCATGGCAGGAATGGGACAAAGTGATCATTAATGTTCTTTTCAAACCAAACTATTCCGATTCTGTGATCAAAGGAAAAATAAGAGGGGAAGAGCTCCGGCCTTTCCTGGCTTTCTCACACCCATTCAGATCCACCACAGTTCATCTCCTGGAAAATAAATTTATCACCAGTCAAAGCTGGCAGCTCTGTTTATAGCCTGCAATTACTCCAGGCCCCATAAATGTGGATGGAATTAAGTGTTAATATCTGTCTGTGTGAGGAGTGCAGCAGCACATCAGCACTGTTATTATATGAAGGTAATTATTGACACAAGTCTTCAGCTGGATCTTAATGTATTTATTAAGAATTCTTTTACAATCGCTGTTGCTCTCCCATTATTATGGTTTTATTCTTTGTTCAGCTGGTAGATGATAACCTTGGAAAAGATACTTGTAATAATAAACTTTGGACATTGTTTTTAAATGTAGAATATGTATTTCAAGCATCACTTATTAAGCCTAGCACTCATCAGTATTGATTTTTCCAGGAAATAGAATTTCCTCATCTCATAGCACAGGAATAAAAGAGGACTGAACATTTTTTAGACAGTTCTCACTCAGCAAATTATTGTATTATTGCATTGTCTTCATCCCTTCTAACCAGAAATGAGTGTACAGAGGCTGTTAACACCTAAGCAGTGAAGGTTACAATAATTTCTTTGGAAGTTTGACTTGGAACAAAAGGATTTAGGGTCAGATAAACACTCTACCACGAGCTAAATTAAATCTTTTTGCTGGATACCAGAGCCAAAGAAGCAAAAATCATGGAGTAAACTTCCCACAGTCAATAAACTATAAGTAACCTGTCAAATGTAAGTAAAAGGGGGAAAAAATAAGGCAATGTTGAGATCTGCAAACCAGAGCAACAAGGCAGAAGAGTGAGAAAATTAATGCCAACACCTCATAGAAATTACCAGTGGCTTCAGCTGAGTTTCTCACAAGTAAATGTCAGCTGAGCCAGAGGCAGCAAACACCTCTGGAACTTGGATATTAAAATTACTTTGAAGGCAAATACCTGGAATCCAAGGAGAAAGGTGCCAGACTTGGAAATTGAGTAAAGCATTAATGAGTGAGGAGAGGCAAAGCAGGCCCTGGAGCTCTCTGTGCTGATGTTCCCACCCCTGGGTTAAATCTCTGCCATTTTTGGGCAAGGTTTAATTTTCATTAACTTCTCTGTTGACACAAACAGATCCTCACCAGGAATCCTTTCTAATCCCTATCTTGTTAAAGCAAGCTAGGACCCACAAAAAGCATTTTTCCCTATTTCAGCTGCTCATTAGAAAGCTTTTACTACTCTTTAAATACTCATTTAAATACTCATTTCTGTATTTTCATCTGCATCATCCATCTTTTTCCCAAAAAATGTATTTTTCCCTGGAAAATTCATGTCAGGAATATTCCCAAACCCTGGTGAGAGCTGAGCCAAGACATGGCTGAGACAATAAAGGCGTAGCCAGAAAATTCCAGAGTGCTGGATCTGTTTGTTCACCATTGAAATTCCTCTCCCCAGTCTCAACCCTACTCAAACCCTTCTGTTTAATTCCCTTTTGCTTTTTCTTTTCCAGGTTTTGTCCATTTTGCTGGATGAAAAGGGAAGGGCTCAAACAGCACCCTCTGGTCTGAATTGGCTGGGTGTGAACAAATGGGAAAAAGAAAATGGGGATTTTTCCACTGCCACAAAAAGCTGGGATTGAGTTTTTTCCACTTAAAGGCTGTTTTAATTAGGACTTGAGTGTCAGAAATATCCTTAAAATTATCCTAAACAAATAATAAACACCTGTTTTAATCCCATAGCTACAGCAGGGTGAGTTAGAAGCCAAATTTAGTGGTAATTCCTACATTACTGTGTCTTTAATTATCATGGCCCAGCATCATTCCCACACTTATCAATCAAAATTGGAAATACGACACAAATTCATCTGCTACTGTGGCTTTTCCCTTGTATTTCAGAGTTTATATAACACAACTCTCATAATACCTTCAAGGAAAAAAAAAAAAGAAGAAGAAATAGCAGGCAAGAAATAGATGTCTTGGTCTTTCATCTAAATTTAATGAGAAAAAGAGTTGCAATGAAATTAGAGATGTGCTGAACTATCCATAGGAGATTCCAAGCCATTATTAGCCTGCTCACCCTGCTACTTATCTTCAAATGCACACACCAGCAGCAGAAAGGATTTAGGTTACATTTTAGTAATCCAAATCTTGTAGGTACTGGGGTTTAGTGAAACTGGAGCACTCGTTACTATAATTTTGCTACAAAAAAAAAATCAGTATTTAGTGAAGTGAGAGGCCTGGTTTAATGTACAAAAGCAAGGAGTTTGGGGCTGTGCAGCGAGGTTGGAGTGTCAGTCTGGATTGCCAGCCCTAAAGCTGAATTTCCTCGGGTTTGGGGATTTGTCAAGTATTTAAGAGCATAGAAATGTAAACTTTCTTCTTGATGATATTCAAACCTCTGTAAAACAGCCTTTGAAAAAGGGGAAAATACAGGAGGAAGAAGCCAAATCAGCAATGCTGGTGTGGCTGTGGTTAGGAACAAATCCTGGATTTGTATGGCCAGAGTGGGATTTACACATCCAAGTTCTCTCCTAACCATGGATGAGGAGGAGCTGGGATCTCTCAGGAGAATTTTTGCCTTCCTCTGCCTCAGTTTCCTGGACCTCTGGTAAAGCTTCAATTTAACTGAAATGCAATTTTAACTGGAAATGAATATTATGATAATATGGCCCTGGGTGTCTGAAGCAATAATCAAAAGCAATAAGTGTGATGGATTAATTAATTGGAGAAATCATTATCAGGGATACAAAAACTACATCTATTTCTCTATTAATCTAAAACCTCTATTTCTCAGTCATCCACCTCATTCTCACTACAACCCCTCTGTTAAAGGTGCTGTGGAGGGAAGAAGCATCGCTGTGTAGAAGAGATGTGTTATAAAAGTAACATTTTGTGGTGCTTGGAAATGTTGAGGATTTGGTTTAAATCTGCAAAATTCAACAAATTGTGGACACCAGCACATTTTAACAGTGACTTTGAGCGCTGCTTCTCCTTTGTGTCCCCTTGGCAGTGAGCTGGGAGCTCCCCAGCCACTGATTAATTCAGGTTATCACAATTAGAGGTCTCCCAATTAATACAAATCAGAATCCAGTGGCCCTGTCAGACTCAGAGCTGCATTCCTGATGGCAAATTCATGAGTAGCTGCTACCTTTAGCTCTGACACCACTTGTTAGGGAGCAGGAAAACTTCCTTCCAGTTCTCCATGAAAGAATGGAAAGCACCCACTGATAATTCTGAAGAGGTCTTAAAAATGTTGCCTTCCAAATATCCCTGCTCAAATCGAACTGCCCTCAGCTGGGTTTATCAGCAGGGACTGATCTGCAGTGGGGGTTTGGAAAACATAACCCAAATGTTTAAAAGAAACTCTCTGGGAAGGTTTGGAATGGGTTCAGACACGGTGGGAATGCTCAGGAGCTTTAGAGCTGAGGGCAAGATTCTCACCAAACCCATTAGGTCCTGGATGGTGGAAATTGCTGTGGTCTTTAATACTTGTAGCTCTGGAAAGTTCATTAAAATTAAAGCTTTGTCTAATTAAGCAGCTCTTTCAGACAGTTTGTCCCCTGTTCAGCTGGTTTTAAACCCAAGGTTTTGCTTGGAAGCTCTTGGTGATATCTGAATATTTCTCCTCATGTCTCTGCCTATATTTATCTGATTTTCTGGTAAATCCTTCAGGGCTGAGTCTCCTGAATCCATTATCCTGGCTGCACTCGTGGAATCCAATTCAATAATTCAATACTACTCCAAAAAAAAAGAAAAAAGGAAAAATTAGACCTATTTTTAGAAGCTCAGTTCCTCATTCAGCTTTTTCTGTACAACTAACTGCAGCTGGGGATCATTTTTCATATTTCCCTATCAGTGTTTTATCAGCTTTTTCAGTTTGGGATGTTAATTGAACTGAATTAATTCTTACCAACACACTGTGAGGAAAATGTTACACCCAGAGTTTTAGAAATGGTACCTAATTATTGAAATTTTAATGGATTTAAGTTCTAGATACAATATTTGACCTCTAACCTAAAAAGTGGGGATTGATGTGGCACAAGAAAATAGAATTTCATGATACAGCAGCAAAACGAGACTGATATTTTGTTAGAAGTGTTTGCACATGAAATGTGCTGTGAAAGTTAATTTTATTACTAAATTGGTATACAAAGCTGAATCCCCAAAAGGGAGCTCAGCTGTCAATTCTTCAAGCACAATGCTACAACTAAAAATAAAAAATTCAATGTTCACATGAAATTTCTTGGCTTCAAGCGTGCAGAGCAGATTGTGCAGCTCTTCTTGCTCCTGAATACTAATTTTACATGTAAACATTTCCTTATTCTGGGCAGGATTGCTCTTCGTTTGCCTCTCACAATCCCTGGAAAACTGGAAAATAGGTAATTATCTCCCTTACAAAGGGAGGCTGGAAACTGAATAGATATGAAACTACAGATGAAAGGGTCTTAGAAGTAAATTGTGTGTCCAGTGCTGCTTTTCAGCATCCCTGAGCCAGTGGCTCCTGTGCCCATGGCATTGCTGCGCTCCCTGCAACCACTGAAAGTCCTGCAGAAAGTGAATTTGGGGTGAATTTGGCCCAGGGGGGTGAAATAGTAGAAGTCCAGCTGTGTTTTGCATCAATTTAAAAATAAAAAATTCCTGTGCAATTAGTGAGATTTAACGAGGTGATGGCCAGGGGAGAAGGGGGAAGATCAGGCTTTAGCTAAGGCTGGTCTTTTCTACCAACAGGTAACAGGATGAAAATGAATTTGTGTCTGAGATCTGGGGACAGCAAAAATAGTTTTTTATTAATTAAGTACCTCTAGCACAGTGTCCTTCCCATGGAAAAAAACCAACAATTTTCTCCTGGAATAATGAAGTATCCAAGGCCAGGTTGGACAAGGCTTGGAGCAACCTGGTCTAGTGGGAGATGTCCCTGCCCATGGCAAGGGGTGAAAAATAAGATTACACTTGGCACTCTGCACCTACAAACCGAGTTTGCTTTAGTCCCTTGTTCCTAATTTAGGTTTTCCCGCTGTATCACATTCCTGGGGCACCCCTGGGCCATAAAAGCCTTGTTTTCCTGTCACAGGAGTGCTGTGATTCCCAGCCAGGTGTGAATACACTCCCTGCATTATTTATCCTTCCAGGAGCATGGAAATCCCTGCAGCTTGTGGCTGCTTCAGGCTGAGACCTGATTTAGATTGGCACAGAAAGACTTTTTCTTGCTGTATCCCTCTGCAAATAATCCCATCTTCCTGCAGACATTCCTTTATTAATTCAGCTGTTCCCCAAAGTCACCCTCTCTACTCTGCTGGTTGGGTTGTCCCACTACAAAAAAAAACCAAAAAAACAAAAAAACAACAACTTTAATTTTCAATTTGTGGTTGGTTTGATGTGGCTGCATTTGTGTAAAAGCAGTGGTGCAGCACCTGGAGGAGCGGCCAGGACAGTAAATGTGTGTTAAATCCCAAACCAGGGGAGCTGGGCTGGGAGCTTGATGATCTTGGACATCTTTTCCAGCCTTAATGATTCTGTAATTGTCTCATTCCCCACCTGCCAGCTCCACCCTTCTGCCATGCCCTTGGACACTCCCCTGGTATGTGTAAAATTGGTTTTTAAAGTGGGATTTTAGGGCTTGAAAGGTGCAGGAGGACTTTGCTGAGCACACAGCCATTTCTTAGATGAACTGAAACGTCTCTTCCCCAGCTTTGTAAAGAATAATTCAGCTCCATAAATGCGTGGGTTTTCCATCTGACCCCGAAGTCAGGGAAATCCCTCCTGTGGGAGCTGAAAGCAGGAGCAGGTGCTGCATACCCCAACATCATCCCAGCAGCAGAATGTTCTCCCCTGGTGTTTTAAGCTCTTCTCTGACAGCTTAGCAGGCACCACGAGCTGAGCACTTGAGCATTTTAGAGCTAATAGGAGAAGCAGCATCTTTGCAGGGTGTCATTAGGAGATGACATTTGCAAAAGAGAGTCAAAGACTTATTAAAATTTGATGTGAGCTTCAGGAGCCTCTCGAAAGTGAATCATTCCCCCTTCCAGCCAGGCTTTGTGCTGACTCCCAGGCTGGCATCCCCCCGTCCTCTGAATTTTCGGAGCTTTATGAATTCACGATTACAGAGTGTCAGGAATTCAAGGACCAGCTTGCCACGGAGCACGATTTGGATGGGAACATTAAAAATTCCTGCCTGGAATTGCTCTGGCCCACCAGTGGGAGCAGAACTGCTGGTTGCTGGTGGAGGGGAAGCAATTAGAGGAGAGGCTGCTGCTCAGAGCTCCTGCTCTTGGTTGTTGCAGGTTGTGAACATGCTGAGAGCTGTTTATTTGAGCAGAGACTTACTAAAGGGAGTGATAGTCATACATTTGGGTCAGTGACAATTTTATGTAGAGCTGTGAAGTGCTGCTGGTTTTTTTGTTGTTGGTTTGTTGTTTTTTATTTTGTTTGCCTCCCTGGAAACATGGGCTGTAGCAAAAACAAATTGCTGCAAAGAGAAGCAGCTGCCAGGGAGGTCAGAGAGTAATTTCTGTGGCCAGATATGATCAACTGGTGTTGAGAAAGAGGTGGATAAGGAAGGAAATTGTGCAGTGCCTTTGTTTCCAGAAGAAGAGCTGATTAAGATGTCAGCCTGTTCTGCTTCCATCTTCATTTATTAAATTGTCAGTTTCTATCTGTCCCACGGGATCTCCCCGTAGTGAATCTTCTCTGCAGAGGGAGATTTCTGGAGCTGGGTTTGATATCTCAGACTCAGCTTCCCATGGAAATGGTACTAATTTCAGGGCCTTAAAAATGGGGATAAAAAGCAGCACATTTGATCTCAGCTTTTATCATTCATCACACAGGATTTTTTTGGCCAAAGCTTCGAGATCAATCCTTTGGTTTCACACTCCATCAGCGTCGTGTGTAAAATGCATCTCTCAACTTTCAAGTGACTTTGGCTTCTCTTCAGGCTGACTCAGGACCCCGAGTGGAAGAAGCTTTGGTTGTCACTGGAGCCCTTCCTCCTTCTCCAGGCTGACCTGGACCCACTCTCGGAGGTGTTAGGTCACAGGTTGGACTTGATGATCTCGAAGATCTTTTCCAACGTAGCTCATCCTGTGATTCACTCCATGATTCTCTTTGTTCAGTCACTTTCCAAGGGTCACCCCAGCCCACTTTGCCCTAAATCAGCCTGGCTGTGTTCTCATGGTGCATCCTGTGATCATTTTCTGTGTGGGATGGCCGTGCACAGACCAGAAATGTCTTATCAAACACCACATCCCTGGGTCTTGGTGTCAACAACAACAACAACACTTGGCCCGATGGGGAGCTCCTTTGACTTCCTTTTAGCTGACCTGATTATTCCTTCTGAGGTGAGATCACGCCAAAAGCACGTAAAGTCTGATGAAAACAGCACCTGGATCTGTGAAAAGGAGCAAAAGCTCTTTTAGTTGATTGAAGAGTCTTCAGTTTGCAAACACCTTTATTGCACTCAACACAGGCCTCGCCCAGGCCCGCCCTCTGGAAATAAAAATCCTAATTTGTGTTCCCTGCCCCCTGAGAGGTGCTGGAACCTGACTGGTGCCAGAGGCTTCCCAGAGCTGCAGCAGAGCCTCTCAGAGCCACAGCAGAGCGTGCTCAAAGTCACAGCATCCTTGAGCTTTCACTGCCTCCCTGTTATTATTGCTGCTGTTATTAGACTTTGTAATGCACTCAGCTCCCAAGTGCTCCCTGCTATTGCTGAGATTACACAATCCTTCAAGGAATTTTAAAGACAGCTGTTTTGTGCATGCTCCAAAGGAACAGGGAGGGGGAGAAGCTGTTTTTTGCACTGATAGGCAGCGTTGCTGTACAAAACTAAAGTGTAGGTGATGGAGAAAAGACCTACAAGGTCTCCAGCGTACAGCAGGAGAAGGGAGGTGCAGCTCTTCCCAGAAAACCTGTCCTGCAGGACACGGCTGTGACTTTGAGGGAGCTGGAATGAGTTTTCCTTCAGCTCAGTATCCAGGGTGGAGAGTCCAGAGCCACAGGAACGTGGCCAGAAAGGTCTCAAAAGGCCAAGTGGTCCACGGTGGTCCCATCTCAGCACAGCCACACACAAAACTTCAGAGAACAAGAGAATCATTAAGGGTGGAGAAGAACAAGATCATCAAATCCAACCATTCCTTGATAAATTATGGCTGGAGGCTGGAAAGGGAATGGAATAGAAAGTGGTGGAGGAAAGGAATTATCTGAGAAATTGTTTTAGCTACAGGGTTTGGAGAAGAAGGAATGAAGGACTTTTATATTTGCAAAGCTCCTTTGCATTTTAGAAGTGTGCTGTAACCTGAATTGTGCAACAGGATAGAGCATTGATAGTACTGATAAAGGTTTTAATTGATTTTTATTCCTAGGGATAGGGAGTTTATGACATCTGAATGTTCCCTGTCTGTCTCAAGCAGTATTTCCCTAATTTCTTCCAGTTTTCCTTGAGGTCGAGTCTGGGCTTGGACAGGCTGGGACACTTTTCCTGTATTTTCTTTCGGAAGAAATTTAAGAGAGCAACACCCAAAATTCATGAAGTCTAAAGGTTCAGAGTGATTTTCACAGCTGAGATATTCCAAGAAGAGTTGATGTGAGCAGCAAACAAACCCCATAATAGAAACAGTCACCTAATGCAATATGGAAATAATTCTGTGAAATATTGAAGGCTGGAGAGCCGCTCACTTAGCTTTCCCTAATTGGGTGGTTAATTAATGGGGCTAATTACCACAGTATGAGGGGAGTGTCAGGAAATCATTGTGAGCTCAGGTGGGGCCTTCACCAGCCCAGGGTGGGGGGTGGCCCTCAAAACATCCCTCAAAGTCCCACCTGAAGGGTGTTGGAGGAGGGTGAGAAACCTGAGCAGGGAAAATCTGTCTAAATCAAGTTGTGTCTGCTTGGGTTTTGGGAATGTGCTCCGGGAGGGGAAGGGAGCTGGATGCAGGGAGTGAGGGAAGCAGAACGAGCCCAGCCACTCGGGTATGGCCCTTCCAGGGGAGTGAAGCTCCCAGAGCTTTCAGCAGGAAAATCCATCACCAAAAAGTGCCAGGCTGAGCACAGGGAAAGGCCCCGGCCGGGAGCGCCGCTCTGGCTGGAACTCCAGTGAGGAGCTGCTCCTGTCCTGTTTTCTGGGAATTCTGAGGGGCTGCTCCTGTCCTGTTTTCTGGGAATTCTGAGGGGCTGCTCTTGTCCCGTTTTCTGGGAATTCTGAGGGGCTGCTGTTGGTGTCATTCCACTGAAGGGATTCCCTTGTCCCATTCTCAGGGAATTCTGAGTGAGTGCTCTTGTCCCGTTTTTCTGGGAATTCTGAGTGGGTGCTGCTCCTTCCAGCCAGGACAGAGGCTCTGGGTGGGAGAGGGCACCGTGCTCAGGATCCCTGGGATCCCCAAAAGCCTCTGGCTGAGGCGTTTCAGGGGAGGATGTTACCAACCACTTGGAGTTATCCTTGTTTTTTGCATCCAGCTTTCCCAGAAACTTCAGGGAAAAGCCAGGTGATGTGAATTATAATGGAGAATTAGGGATTTTCCCCAATCTCAACACTTACCTGAGTGTTGCTGCTTTCCTCTTGACCAACCTGATCCTTGGAATTTAGGCCTGAGCACCATTATTTTATATAAAGTTCTGAGCCCACCAGGCTGCAGGGAAGTTCCAGAACCTCATGGAATTGTGGTGAGGGTGGAGAAAGGATGGACCCAGTGCTGTGACAAGAGGTGACAGCCAGAGGTAAAACACAAAATTGTGACTCACTGTGACAAGAGGTGACAGCCAGTGGAAGAACACAGGAATTTAAATCAGAGTAATTCTAAGGATAGTATTTTTAATCATGAGTGTGGTCAGATATGAGATGATGTTGTGGGCTCACCCCATTAGAAAGGGGTTAAGGATATCCAGAGGGGCTGGAACACATCCTGCTGGAATAAGTTAAATTGTTTTATTGGGCCTGAGGTCTGAAGGCAATCAGAGAGAGAAAGGAACCAAACCCATCGCTCTGGCTGGCTGCCAAACAACCTGAATGCTGCCAGAGCGGGATAATAACACCAATTGGCTCATTGTCTTTCTTCAAAAGCCATTTCCATTCATTCTGTTCCCTAATTGTTCTCCGAGCCAGCTTCCCATGGCTGTGTTTGGGCTGCACAGCTGAGTTCTGTGCTGCTCCTGCTTTCAGCTCCTGGCTGGAATCTCAGCCTGGAGCACCTGGGAGTCAGAGCAGCCCTGGAAAAGCACAGCAGCAGGGGGATGGTTTTGTGAGCAGGGCTTTGCTGACGAGGGAACCCACAGCAAATTACGAAAGGGAGGACACAAAGCCATGATTGGAGGTGAGGTTCAAACAGGGATGATCCAAGGAGTGTCCTGGACCACAGGATGGGGGTGAGGAACTGGACAAAACTCCTCCTTCCCCTCCTAAAAGTTGCCTTGGAGCTGCTGCTGTGTTCAGAGGATGCTCAGACCCTCAGATCATCATCTTTTGCGGGAATCACAACCAACAGGAACAGCAAAATGTGTGATGAAGGGATTCTGATTAGACCCCTCTCACTTTTGAAGATAGAGTATTAATTTTTACAGCCTTTCCAGCCTGAGATTCAATTTCACTTCTTGTGCTTTGCAGGAATCGATAGTTATTCTTTAGATGTGGAGCAGAAGATAACTGTCTGGGTGTTGTTTGAAATTGCTGGGTGTATGAAATGATCAGGAGTGACCCCTGGAGAGTCGTTCAGGATGGTTTGAATCACCCACTTTGAATCACCACCCTCTGTGTGACCTACAGAGATGAACAAGGCTAATCTTAAATATTTACAGTAAAGACCAAACCATCTCTAATGTCTTAGCCTAACAGGTTTTGACACAGTGAAATTAAATCTGGCTGTGAAATCAGGGTTATGTGGTTGCTTAAACTCAACCGAACCCACTATTAAATGTTACTGGACCCAGAATGGATGTCTGGGTCCCAGAATGGATGTTTTGGTCAAATTTGGCTTCAGGAGTGGTAAATGCTACTAATAACTTATGGATAAATTAATCTGGATCTGCTGCTCTTCACAGAATTTTGTGGTGCTTGATTATTCCTCCATTGCTCTGATGCCCATGCTCCCCTCCAGTCTGCAAATAGCCATTTATAAATTTGGGATATGGAATGACTCAGTTCATTATTAAAGGATACTGAACCTCAGAGACTGCAGATAATTACTTTTGCATACTATTAAAAGTGTTCGTAAAAATTGACATTATTTTAAGGCTCAACGAGAAGTACAAGACTAAAATAGCATTAAAATTTTATTTTTTTTCCCCCTCTCTGCAAACCCAATGACATTTAAAATATGACATTTGGAAGGCAGTACCTCTAATATCCAATAATGCCAGCGTGTGTGGCCGTATTTCTTTGCTGGCTGCAGACAAATGGTTGTCAATGTCACCTTCAGCACCTGCCATCACTTATTAGCAGCTCTGAAATCCTGCTTGGGGAAGTTTTGGAGCATTTTATAGCCACCAGCAAAGTCAATTAATTAGGCTGCGCCGCCACACGGGCGCTGCAATTATTTCGCCATTCCCTTTGATTTTTCTGTTGACCAGAAATTTTCAGGCAAATCTTGGAGGCCAATTAAGAAGTTGTAGGATTGCACACGAGCGCAGATCCCATTCCCTGTGTGTAACTTTGATTTGTTTGTCTGCTTTGTTTTGCTCTCATTGCTGCCATCTGCATTGCTCTTCAAGGAAATCCCTTCTTTTGAGAGCTCTTCCTTTCAAATTTAGCACACCAAGTTGGAGATACAAAGAGTAATTTGGGAAGTGAGTGGGTTCAGACTCAAACCTTGCTGAGTTCTTAGCTTAAAATGACTTCTCCTAAATATCTAGCTGTAAAAATTTAGATTTTACTGTGTCTAGCCTTTTTTACCTCCCTTCATCAGATATCTGCAATCATGGAACGAGTGGAAGTGGCACTTTCTGATGTGGTGTAGTGGGCAGGGTCACGTTTGGTCAAAGGTTGATGATCTTGGAGTTCTTTTCCCACCTTAACAATTCCAAGATTCTTTAATCACACCCCAGACCAAACTCTAAAATTCTAGTTAGCATTTAGTCAGCATCCAACAAAAATGCGTCCCACGACACAGATTATTCAAACAACATTCATTTTAACCTGTTCCAGAAATGGGACTCCTAAAGGAGACCTAAATAATAATGAATATTTTTTAATACCCACAGCAAAGGCTGTGCAGATATTGCTGTATGGCAGGAAAGCATTCCAACCTCTTGGAGTTTTTGTTTTCACCAATCTGTCTGACAGAGTTAAGTGCATATGGTTCAGAGAGGGAATTCTTGAGAGACAAGTGAAAGATAAAAATTTCTGGGCTTGGATTTCTACTGAATAGCAAATGAATTTCGGGACTGGATTAGATGGGGCAGGGAACTTTTCTCCATCTGCACTGTCTGACCCAAATTAGATCAGAAATCAGTGGGCTGTCAGGAGTGAATCACACTGGATATACCTAATAATAAACTGAGTCCTGACAGGCAGAGGGGGAGAGGGTTTTGATGCCTTTTTCCAGGGTTACCTAAAACAGAGGCCAGACAGAATTAAGGGAATACAAATCAGTTCTATTTCTATTTATTGAGGGCCCTCCAGGCACATTTAGGGCAGGTGAAGCCCCCCAGGGGCTGCACCCAAAATGTCCCACGGCTCACGGGTTTCACACTTTTACAAGTTTGGTCCATTTGCACATTGGGGGTCAATCCTGCAATTCCAGCTGCAGCTGATGAAGGCATTCAGCCCAAGTTTGCTGCCCCAGCTCCCTTTTGTTCCCATTTCTGGGGCCTGGGGCACTGAGGTGTCCTTGATTGCCAGGCCTGGGGAGGAATTGTTGTGTCTGCCCAGAATGGGAAAGCAGCAGCTGACGCTGTGTGTGGAGTTTGGAGTTCTGGAAAGAACTGCAGGGTTACAAATGCATGGAAGAGATAAAAGCTAAATTCCAAGGCAGCAGTGGTTTCAGATCTGAAATGCTAAAAGGACACGGGCAGGAAGGGAGATCATCACACGGAGACTGTTCTGAGGAGCTGGGCTGAAATCATCCTAACGACAGGACTGGCACTCCTGGTGAAGGATTACCCAGTTTTTACACCTTGTGTGGCTGAATGCTGCTTATTTTTGATTTGATTTGCAGTTGTGTTCATTCTCCAATCCAGGTTTTAAGGACATTCCAGGCAGTGTCTGAGCCATCTCCAGCTGAGCGCTGCCCCGAGCAGGAGCCACGGACAGCAGTGGGATCCATCCAGGAGCTCCAGGGAGAAATCCCATGGAAGAAACACCACTGCTCCTGTGGGATGGCAGCCACTCCATGGATTTACCACATTCCCCCTGCTCTGTGCCTGCTCCATCCCTCTGGATCCAGCAGCACCACACGCTCTGGCCTGGTTTGCCAAGTGTTCAATTACTGTTAAATCACCTCTCTAAAGGCTTGGATTATTTAAAAATTCCCCTCAGATGGGGTCCTGTCCCTCAAATCCTCTGCTATTCCCAATCCCTGTATCCTCTACCACACAAATCCAGTAGGAACAGCCTGCTGCAAAGCTCCCAGGGAGGAATTCCTACTCACCAGGAGCAAACAGGCTGGATTATTTTAGTGCTGTTGTCAATAGGTGGCAATAATCTCCTTCCCTGCAGCTCCTTAATAAATGTTTACGCTCTTCCACCGCCCCGGTTGGAAATTTTCTCTCAGAGTCTCCAGTTATTTATATCTGCAAAGTTCTGCATTTCCCCCATTATAATTTTTCATGTCACCACAGGCCAGCGACGGGGGAGGCATGGCATGGCATTACTTTATTAAAGGCGACACTTCGCCTTGGATCGAATGAGTTTTCATCTGCTGCATTTGCAGCCAAAAGTCATCAGCATTCCACTTCTGTCCTGCCATCAACTACCACGCTCCCAAATATTTGCAGAAAATCAGATTTATAAAGTGGTCAGAGAGCTCCAAGGAAGGGAATGTGACGCTCCAGGTTCTCTGAGGTATTCAGAGCATGGAGGAGTCACCACAGACACCCAGGATTTGCTTTCCTGTCACTGTTCCCTTCTCTGCTCCTGATTTATCCAGGATGAATCCCAAGCCCTTAAAAACACGTGTTCTTCTCTTGCTTTATCAGCAAGAGGTGATGACATTCCAGCTCCTTTCGAATTTGTCACCTTGGAAGTTCATGGTGTGGAAAGGCATCTTTTGATTTGTTGAATGTGCTGAAACCCCCTCACTCCAAACACGAGTCTGGAAGTCATTCAGGCAAATCTCAGAATGAACCAGGGTGGCCACTGCCAAGTGCTTTTTGCACTGGTTAATCTGCTTTTCCTCAGGCTGGGTATTTTAATCTCTTTAAAGATGAGAACACGATTTTCCTGCCATTTTTGTCCTGTTTCATCTTGACAGCTGTGGCTGTGCAATATTAGCAGTTACTCATGAAACACTTCCCTACGCAGGGTTTGGGAGCATTTTAATGTCACACTGACATCACACTCACAAAGGTTCAGCTGCTAAAGTTGGTGCTCAACACTCACTAATATTTCCCTGAAGTTTTTTTGATGTGAAAAGCCAGAATGTTGCTCACCCTCCACAGGAATATATATTTATATTAGAGAATTATGGAACTATTAAGATTGAAAAGACTCTCTGAGATCATCAGGAGCTGAGACAATATAAATATAAATAGAATAAAGTTACCTTGAAATTTGGGATCCTGAAATTTGGGAATGGGGACCAAGGCCAAGGTACCATTAAAAAATGCACATCACACTGGCTTTAGTTCTCATGTTTTTATTAATTTACCTTTAATTCCATCCCAGCCCCTCCCCACCCTCACAGGGAAGAATTCCTTCCTCACATCCAACCTAATTGTTTCCATTTCAGCTCATTCATCATTATCAATCATTTTTCTAACATCCAATCGAAACAATTTTGTTTTTCCCCACCACCAGTCCTGCTGGAGGTGACCTGGAGCAGATGTCCCCAATGAACCCCTAGGATCACAGTCAATATTTTAACAAAGCAAATCCAGGGGCTCCATCCCTGAGCAGCTGAAAATGGTTGAAGGAGGGAAATCACTCAGGGGGAAGCAGCTGCTGGGGTTTATAAAAGCAGGAAGAGCAGCAGGACTGGATGTTTCCTTGTCCCAGAAAGTGCTTCCTGCTAGGAGTGAGGAATCTGTTTATCTTCTCTTCTTCAGCCCATCCAGCTGCTGGAACCAGGGCAAGAAATCTTCTGTCCACTGTCCAAGAGGTAAGACTTGTCCCAAGGATGCTCTTTGGTTCTGTATAGCTTCCATTGATTAGAGAATATAAGAAAAATTTACTTCTTTTCCCTTTCATCTAAAGGGGTTATAAACAACTCACTGAAGTTGGAGATTTGTTGTTTGGCTGGGTTTTGTTCTTTAGCTGTTGCAAATCTTTGACTTCTTAAAACTCTTGCTTTTATGATGCATGTTGGAGAACTGATGTTAGAAATCTGATTTAACACATAAACTGGCTTCCAAGTGCTTTTTTTTTTCAGGCTTTGAAAAATCTAATCCACCCTCTTTTTTTTTTCTATTTTTTTTTTTTGTTGACATATTTAATCCATCCTCTCCTCTTGTCAGGCCTGCCAATATTTAATTCTCAGAGTCTTAAATAATTTCAGGGTGTAACTTTTGCCTCTAAGTAAACAAGAGCATAACAAGCTCCCAGAATGAGGCAGGCCCAGGCGATGAGTGATTTGCTCCTGAAGAATTTTCTCCAGCAATAAAATGCTCATTTCTTTCTTGCCAAGGCCCCAAAATGCTGCTGCTTCGAGCTTGCACAGCTCTCAAGGCTCTGGGTTCATCCTTTTCTCTCCTCCTCTTGACTCTGGCTGCAGGAGCAGCAGAAGGATGCTCCAATTATCTCGCTCAAGTCACTCCTCCTTGGAAAGAGGCTCTAAAAGCTGCTGGGGATGGGGAGAGCTGGGCAGGACAAAGCCCCAAAAGCAGGGAATTCTAGAATTCAGAAGCTGGAGCACTCTAAGCAATCCCAAGGAGATTGTTTATCCCAGTGCTTGTTTGGGAAGCGCCTCCTTCTGAGGATAAAATCATGATTATTCAAGTGGGCTGGTTTGTGTTATTGATAATCAAATATTTTCCTAAATTGGTCAGATCTGTTTATGTGCTGTAGCCAAAAAAACACTTCTATGGGACAGACATCCCTTGGATAACTTCGCTTAAGCCAACCAGATGCTTCATTAATTTATTTACCTTCCTCAGGAGGCATTAATGTAACTTCCTTTATCTTTTTTTCTGCTCTTTTTGGTGAAAGACAATTTTAAAACCACACGATTTCACCAACCAATCCAAAATGTTGGGTTTTTCTTTGCTTTGAACTGCTAAAGGAAAATATTGACTAAACAAAACTCTGCCTCTTACCACCTTGTTTGTTAGGGATGTGTGGCCTTCAGCAGAGCAGTGCTGGGTTAAATTAATTCTCCTCAAAACTTCGAGTTGCTCCGTGTGAGGGGGCAGGAACCAGGAGCTGGGTGAGGGAAGGAATTCCCAAGAATTCCTGGGAGTGCAGGGAATGAGCAATGGAAGCTGCCAGCCCTGGAATCCAAACAAGGAGCAGGAATTCCCACTTTGCTGGGCACTGCCTTTCCCAGCCTCTGCTCTTCATTCCAAAGTGGCTGGGGATGGACGCTTCAAACTAAAGTCTTGGAAGGTTTAATTATTTAAATGCTTCATTCAGGAAGGTTTTTTTTTTATTTCCCCACCCACTATTACCTGTGTTTTAAAGGCAATGTGTGTTTTGATCAATGGTTACTGCAGGCCTTATACCAACAGATCAAATGTAGGAATTTCATGAGCATTAGTAGCTCATTGTTCCATGTAACTTGAATTTAAATATTGATCATGAAGCTGTTGGAGCACCAAAACCCATAAAACCTGGATATAAGGTGAGTGCATCCACCACTGAAGAGTAAGAATAAAGGGACTGGAAAGCAGAGCTTCTAAAAACCCTATTAAAAAAAATCAATTATTACACAAACGTGTAATCCTCATATTTAGCAAAACATTCTGCATCAGGGAGTCTTCTGTGCTGAAGTGTTCTGATAAACAAGCGTGATGCTACCAAGGATGATTTTGGTGCTTAGCTGAGTTTATTTCCCATTTAAAAACGCCTTTCCCAGGATGTGCTGGAGGACTGGGGCTCGGTGGAGCTGAAACCATGCACACCACGAGTTGCTGCAGTGAGAGAACTGGGGGGAAAAACATCCCACCTTCCCTGGGGCTTTGGGATGCAATTTCTGACTCCTGTGTTTTGGGAAGAAAACCCTGCTGTGTGAAATCAGGAAGGGTCAGCTCTTTCCTTCCAGGCCAGCAGCTCCCAGTGCCTGAACCATCTCTTGGGCAGTGCAAGTTCCCTTGGAGTACCAGTTCCCATTTTGGAGTTTTTTAGTTGTGGATCATGATTATTCATCACAATAACCTTCACAAGTCTAGCTAAACATTATTACATATATTAAAATCAAGAATAAATGAAAGCACAGTGTAATCTTAGGAAAAAAAAAAAGGGGGATTTTTAGCTTGTGAGTTGTGTTTATCCCTTTGGGATTTTCCCCTTCTGGACACTGAAGCAGGCTATAATTCTGTTAATTTGCCTTAATTGGCTTGTTAAATTGAGAGTGGATCCCAGGTCTGAGGCTGTCAGCACAGACAGGTCTTGGTGTCTCCATCCTTTAATTATATTTTCCTACCTGGATGAATCCATAAAGATGATCCCAGTGTCTTTACAAGCCTGGATTTTGGAGTCTGCCAAGGCCAGCTGCAATCTTTAGGTCTTTATTATTCCACAGACACATCTGGGTGGACAGAACAGACTCTCTGTACATGTTTCACTTCGTGTTTTACAAGGTGCAGCCAATTATTCACTGCAGGAACCACCGAGACTCGACGGAGAGCAGAAAATGAAATATAGACTTTGCAACCGGCCTGGCATTGCTCGTTCCCTGTGCCTTGGACACGTTTTTGTTGGGAATAGACAGCCCCAATCCCACTGTTTGGATATTTTAAAGCAGGAGTTAAGGTTTTAAATAAATAAATAGGAATGCCTTTGTGCAGGGGTAATCCCCAAGACTTGTCCAGCTTTCCCCTGAATATTTTCAGGGATGGGGCAGCTTCTCTGGAAGCCTCTCCCTGCTCCCAGGGGAGAGGAATGTCTGGGAAGAGAGCAGCTTGGACAATTAATAGGAATAGCAGATCCTACAAAACAATTAATAGTGCAGGGAAGCTTTATCAGCTGCTCCTGCTGATGCCTTGGGATGGGAACATGAAATTTAATGGGATGGGAGCATGGGATGAGCTGCAAGAGTGATCCCCACAATGTGCAATTAACACCTGGGGGCTTTGCACCGCTAGAGAACCTTAAAACCAAGGGCTCAGAAGGATAAAAAAGGGGATTATATGATATTCATGGTGATAATGAGATCAGGATTTGTTGCTGAAAGTCACAATGCAGAGGAGAAATCACGCTGGTTTTAGGATTTAAACTGCCAGGATCACCAAACACGGACTGACAGCAGCAAAAATTCTCCTGAGGGCAGGGGTTGCACCAGTAATTTAAAAAAGTTTTTTTTACACCCTTTCTAAAAATTCTTAGTGTTACCTCTGCCCCAGGAAGGGTTTGAGATTGAGACACACCAAAATTTTTAAATCCCTGGCAGCTTTTAAGAGCAAAGAGTTGTTCTGAGCACAGGTTTGGAAGTGTTTGCAAGACTGGCAAGGTTTTTTGAAGTCTTTGAAATGTGCGGTAAAATTGAGGGGCAACCTTTTAAGGGTGGAAAATGCATCTTTTGGGGAAGGTTTGGGGTTTTCTACAAAAGTTATTTGGCTCACTCTTGGCATGGAAATGTGGGAATCTGAGCACTTTGGCTCCTAAACACCAGAGAACTGCCACAGTTTCACACCATTTTGGAGTTTTTTAATTGTGGATCATGATTAATCATCACAATAACCTTCATAATTCTATCTAAATGTTATTACATATATTAAGTGAAAGCACAGTGTAATCTTAGGAAAATAATAAAAGGGGGATTTTTTAGCTTGTGAATCACTACCAAGACTGGAAAAAGGGGAGAAATATCCCAGAAACTAACAATTTTACAAGGAACTGATAAAAGCATGACCCTCCAAGTCCAGTTATTTTTTTATACCTCTAATTCTAGGATTCTGAGGTAGAACAATAAAAAAATGCCAGCTTAGATGCAGAGTTAATTAGTGAGCCAAAGCAGCGAACATTTGCTTTTAGTCTTATTTTTTGCCAATTGAAACATACAGTCTTAAGTAATGAACAAATAATCATCTCTTCAGTGATTTAGCTCTGTTTATTTCTTTCAATATTACATTGTCATGGGAGGCAATTGATGAAGTTGGGGAGAAACTGTGCAGCATGGTATGAAATGATATTTGTACCCCAATCACAGCTGATAGATTTCTGCTGGGCACATCATAAATTCCCTGCTCCCTTTAATCCACTCCTTTCATTATTCCTTGCATATTGCTTCTTGCAAGAAAAACTAATTTCTAAATATCTCAGGAATTTTGCTGCTAGAATGGCAAGATCAGGGTTTGAAGCAGTAAACACTGAATTATGGTTGTCATTCACTTGTTAAGCTTTCTCTGGCCTGATTTAGCTGGCAGCAGATTCCAACAGAGTTAAGAAGGACAATTGGTAGAAAAATAAAATGATAAACCGTGAGAGGCTAAACTGAACACCAGTTTAGCTCAATAAAGCTCTTTATGGATAAATAACAGCAAAGAGCTGCTGATTCCTGCTCTGGGCTATTATTGACTTGGAGAGAAGTCTCCCATCCATCAATCAATAGGGAGGTTTGGCTGGGAGATCTTACTACAAAGGGAAATGGCCTGAAAAAGTGACCTGAAAAAAGAGGAGCTGAAGTTAAGTGTCTCAACAAGGAATGTTTCGTAAAGTTGTGTTTCAGTGAGAGAGCACAGCTGCAATAAATTGGAAGTTTTCTTCAGACTTGAGACAAAAATGGGCAGGCAAATATTTGGGTGTTATTTGGATAGTGCAGCTCAGCTCTGCAGGTTGTGTTGCTGCTGTTGCTCCTGGCTTGGGCAGAGAAAATTAAAATAATCTCATTTAGAGCAAAAATATTTCCCTGGCAGTGCCCAAGGCCAGGCTGGATGGGGCTTGGAGCAGCCTGGGACTGCTGTCCCTGCCATGGCAGGGTGGCACTGGGTGGGCTTCAAGATCTCTTCCAACCCAAACCCTTCTATGGGGGATAAAAAAGACTTACTGAAGTTTCCAGGATGAGAATGAGAACTTCAAGCAGGTAAATTGCAGGATAAGTCCAGAGCTGGGGGTGGCCAGGGAGGCAGGAGTGATGCTGGATGATTTCCAGCCCTGACTGAGCAGTGTTTGCTGCTCACCCTTTGTTACAGAACATAAACACAGCTTTGTTTTACACCAGATTCAGGCCTTGCTGAGAATGCCTGAAAATCCATGCAGTGATTCCCACACCTTCCTGGTCCCTCACTCTCCTGACCCAGCTGGAATCTGATTGTTTCCAGAGCCTCTGGATTAAATAAATCCCTTGTGCCTCTCACTACGAGATGGTGGCTCTGCCAAGGTTGGCTTTGTGCTCCTCAGAGCTGCTCATTCCCCAAGGAACAAAAATCCTCCTCTTTCCCTTCCATCAGCGAGGAGCTGGCTCCAATTAAGTCAGTTCTGGTTCTTCTTGAACAAAAGGTTAATTCTGAGCACCTCAGTTTCTAACAGGAGTTCTGGGGCTTGTTTATTTTCACTGTAGCACAGCAAACTCTCCTCGGTGAGAGAGCTCCAAAGGGCCTGGTCAGAAAACACTGCTGGTGTTAAACACCTCTGAGTAAACAGAGCTGAAACAATTAGAAATGTCAGCTTTAAAGTTTCCTGCTTAATAGAGGGAGTAAATCAGTCCAGCAGCGGAGAATGTTCCAGAAAAACACCAAAATCCAGGTGCTGCAGAGGGTCAGGGCAGCTGCCACCTTCTAGAAAAGGTATTTGGAGTTCCTGGCATTCTTGGAAATTTCAGGTCATCCAGAAATGCTGAAAAGGAGTTTTTAAAAGCTAAACCAGCTGCATGCAACTGTGTAAAAAACGAGCCTTGAGTGTATTTTAAAGGGTTGGTGAGCAATTAAAAGGGAGATGTTAAATTCTGTTTGTTTTCGTGTCACGCAGCGGCTCACACATTATTGACAATAACATTCAATACAGAAAAAAAAAAATCTGATTTTTTCCTTTCCAAGTGCTCCCTCTGCAAGGGCTTTGTCTCCTCTGTCACCTCTGCTGGTTTTGGGAGCTCAGGTGAAGAAGGCTCAACCTGAGCCGTGAGCTTCTGTGCAAACCAAACCTTTGCAGTGCCCAAAGAACACGCCATGAGGGAGAAAACTCTGCTTGAGGGCTCGTGTCAGATCTCTGAGGGTGCTGATAGATGTGGAAATGCTGGAAATGTCTGCTCCTGTCCGTGCATGAGGAGGGCAAGGGCCAGCCAGGAAGGTTTTTCTCCTTGCATTGATCCCACAGCTGGGAGTCAGCAGGAAAATAATAAACATCTCCTCTCCCGGTCTCTCCTGAGCTCTGCTATAGGTCAGGCCATGCTTCAGTCCCAAACAGAGCAGCAGAATATTTATGGACACTCGTGGAAAGAATGGATAATTATTTCTCAGTCCTGCTGTAGTATTTATAAGACCTTCTCCAGGAAATGTAGTGAAAATGGAGAAAAATGTTACTGCAAAGCAGCTGTGAGATGCCAGTTGCTGTTATAGCTGCTCAGAATTTTTGCTTGATGATTATGTTCCAGGAGTAGCCTCATGTGTACCCTGCACAGTGACCTTTCTCTTCAGCATCAACTTTACAGAGCTCATTTCCCTGCCAGGCTGACAGGGAAACAGGTACCAAAAACCCCTGCTTGTAATTCCTCCTGTATTCCTGTTTTATCCTCTCTCCTCAGAAATGACATTTTCCACGTTAGGGGAAATATCTTAATTTTGTAACACATTTGAGGATGGAATTGTGCTTTTCTCCAGATGTGTTACAGACATGGTCAAAACCAGGAAAAAAAAATAAAAATATGGTGTTGATTTGTGTTTGTGCCTGGTCCGCTAAGAAGAGTTTTCCATCTAATGGGCACTAGGGTGTCCTATTGACCCCTGGAATTTGCTGCCAAGGCACTCAGGAACCATCTGAGAGGGTGGAAATTCCCCACTCAGGGTTTGGATGCCTGAAGGGTATCTCAGCTTTGGGGGTGTCACCTCTGAGCATGTCCCGATTTCCACAAAGACAGACATTTATTTCCTCCAAGCTCCAAATTCCACTGGAATACCAGACTCTTAGGAATCCTCTCCAAGGAGTTCCATCATTATTCCAGTAATCCAGTGGTGCCTCAGGTTGCCACGGGAGGTTGGTGGTGGCAGCTCTGCTCCCAAACTGAGATTATCAATCCCAATTTATTTATTTTGGGCTCGCAGGAAGATCCTTGGCCTGCACATATTTGCTGTTTTTCCTGCAAAACACTGAAGATCTCCAGCACTTCAGAGTTGGGAAACATTGAGTCTTTGGGGTTTTTTTTTTTTTTGAGGATTGCAGGAATGTTTGGATTATTTGCCTCTCCAGGGATTTTTTTAATAGGAGTGTTTCCTTGCTGGGGTCATAGAAAGTCACAGGACAATGTCCTTAATTTTCCAGCATCTTTTGGAATCAGATTCCAGCTGAGGCAGAAGGTGACTTTAAAGGGAGACAGGGAATGTTTTAGCAAACTGGAAGCTATTTTCATTGCAAATTGCTGGTTGCTCCCACAGGAAACAGGGCCATAATCTGGTCATGTATAAACAGACCTCTGCTGCTAGGGAACAATCCCAGGTGCAGGGTGACAGCTCCATGCCCAGGATGGAAAATCCCTGCTTTATTCCTGGGCTGAGTTGGGAATTGCATCTTGGAGCATTGAGAAAGACAAGAAAATCATCATCCAGCTCAGAGCAACCTCCAGCCCCAAACCCTTCCGTCTCCACCCCTGGCAGTGTCCAGGGAGCGGGAGGTGGAAGGAAACAAAGTCTGGATGCTCGGGATCCAACGGGATCCAGCAGCACTGGTTTTACTGGGATTTTCTAACAGGAATGTCTGAGGATTGTCTTCACATCTGGCCTTCTGCAGCCCTCTGGTTCCACAGGTTTGGAGCCTGCAGAGCTCAGCAAATCCCACTTGAAATGGTGGATTTCCAGTCGGAAATCCCTGGGGACACAGGCTGGTTACAGTAGGGACTTCACTAATGGCTAATTAATTGTGGAAACACATTAACAGTTGATAGGCAGAGGGTGGCAGGAATAACAATTAAAGGTAAGTTATCAGCCACAGCTCTGAGCAAGCCCAAATTGAGAAACACCGATTTAATCTCTGCTGAGAGGCACCTGGGCACAGCCTGCCCTGAAAAACTGCTGGGGAAACTTCTGTGCTGCCAAATTAAGGAACAATTCCACGTTGGGTTTTGTCCTGTTTTTCTTATTTTTCTCTAATCCTTGTTTTAAAACTAAAGCAAACCCCCCAGCACTATCAGTTATCTTGCCACAGGAAGATGCTTTGTGATTATCACACATCCCTCATGTTTATTTAGCTCAATAAACAACACAAAGGCAGCTTGTAGGAAATGAATCCTCCCTGCGTTATCTTGTTATCTGTATTTCCTCTGGAAGAAAGAGTGCTGGAATTATTGTGTTTGCATTTTGAATTATAATATAAATCAGCTTGCAAGAGGAAAATAATTGGCTTCCCCACGCACCTTTCCAGGTTCTGTGTTTAGGCTGCAGCACTCAGGACACAGACTGGATTTCCTTTGGTGTTGAAAGCTGACTTTATGGGCAGATGGGATATTCATTTAGCTGGGAATTTATCAGCTCTTTCAAGAATAAAATCAGATCTTGAAGAATAGAGTAGTAAAGAGGTCCATGTGGAGTTTCCCCTGCTGGAACAAGGTGCTGCTGTCACTTTTGTTTCATTTGGCTCCTTCCTAAGCAAAACACCAAAGCCCTCTCAGCAGCAAAGCCACCAAGGGTGGAGAGGAAGCTTCACCCCACAGCAGGACGAGCACTTTGTCCTTTTGAAAGTGCCTCCATTTTCTCAAAACTTGAAACTCTTTAGAGAAGAAAGTGATGGGCAAAAACTGAAGTGATCCCATTCCTGGCTGGGGGCTGTGCTGCTTGTCAGGAGTGGAGAGGAGATGGGGGCTGGAGCTTGGATGTTTCCAGCGGAGGACAGTGTTGATTTGGGAGGATTTATTGGTTTCTCAGGGAGGTGGGCTAAGACAAACATTTTCTGTGGGAAAAATGCTCTGGGAAGTCATTTAAGGTTTTATTTTTGAAGCAGAAGTACTTACTGTGGCTGAGATTTTTTCACTGGAACACCAACTCTCTTTTTTTTATTATTGAACCTGAGGGGATGAAGAATTTTGGGCTCTCTCAAGCCTTTGCCTTGGTAGGGAAGCTGAAAGCACATTCCAGGCCCTTTTCCAATGTCCCTCTCCAGCTCTCTTGGAGCCCTTTTAGGCACTGGAAGGGGCTCTAAAGTCTCCTTGGAACCTTCTCTTCTCTAGGTGAACATTCCCAGCTCTCCCAAAGCAGAGACTGCACCAGTTCCTCAAGGCTCAGCACTTACTAATTAGAAGATGAAGTAAATAATTGCTGCAGCGTGAAGGTTTGGATGCAGATAAACGTGTAAAGGTGCCAAGAACAAACTAATTGAAACAGAATTACATCAAACATTTGCCTCGTCAGTGTTTGCTTTGTGAGCCCTGGCAGAGAGGGGATGTCGAGTATCTTGCAGGGAAACACTGGGACCAAGAAAGGATCTGAGCCTCCAAGTGCCTTAGCAGTTCAAAAAGTCATTAAAAATCACTCCAGGAGATAAGGATTAAATAAATATATATCCTGGCTCGCTGTGGGATGTGCATGGAGCTGTGCATTTATCATCTCCTACACCTCAATTCAGGGGGGCAGTACCATTTTGAACCTGGGGAATTTGGGAATATCCTGAGCTGGAGGGACCCACAAAGCTCATGGAGCCTTGCACAAACACCCCAACCACCCCACCCTGTGCCTGAGAGCTTTATCCAAATGTTTCTTGAGCTGTGACATCCTTGGTGCCTGCTTCATTCCCAATTTTAAGGAAAATGTGTGTTTCTTTTAGCCATTTTCCCAAGCTGTGCCAGCTGTTTCCAATAATGTTTAATAAAATAATAAATGATATATTAATATAATATCAAATAATAATATATAAATAATCTATAATAATTTATTTTATATTTTAATTTACATTATTAATAATAATAAATATTTGTTCATGTTATAATAAACATATAGTATTTGTTATGTTATAATAAACATATATTATATGTTTCCAAGTCCAGGGAGGTTTCTTGCCACTGTACCCACTCCAAAATAACCCTGCAGGAGCTGAGCAGCACCTTGGGATTGCTCTTCCTGGCTGAGAAGACTAAAGTTCAACTTTGATCCTTGTCTGAAAGTTGGATTTATTCCTTTCAGCTCTGCCTGGGAAGCGAGGCAGCAGAGGGCTGAAGCTCCAGATGTTTGTGGCAGCAGCTCTAACATTTTGTATGTAAATTCCTGTTTTTGCAGAGATGATCCTGCTGGATTTGTGCTCATCTGATTTCTCTGAGCACACAGAGGTGGAGTCTGTGGGTAAATTGGGCAGGGGTGAAGCAGCCCTGAGTGAGCTCTGTCCTTGGGGCTCCTCTCCTGAGTGCCAGGCTTGACTTGGCCAAAGATTGGGCAGTGCAAGGGAGAATCCTCCATCCCTCCATCCCTTCCTTTCCCTTCCAATCTCCCAGGGATGATCTCACTGCATGCTTTGTTTCCTCGTTCAGAGCCCACTGAGGATCTTATTGTGAGCAGCGAGAAATGATTCTGGAGCAGATACTTCTCTTCAGATACATGAAAGCATTTTAATATATAGAAATACAATTAGCTTCATTAAGGACACCGAGAAATCAAGGCATGGAGGAGCTTTGTAAATGGAATGAGATTTTTAAGCAGGGTGCACCCCAGCAAGGACCAAAGGAGGGATCAGCTCTGGGAAACGTTCAAATGGAATATTTCCTATGGAATCCATCTCTCCTCCAGGCTGTTTTCAGAGGCTGCCTGGAAGTTAACACGCACTGGATGCAATTATCACCTCCCCAAGATCATTTAGTGTGAGCACCAATAACTAATTAGCCACACACTTTGCTCTTCCAGGGCCACAGAAACGATTCCATTCACTCCAAGCCAGACTACAAAGAAAATATTCCCAGTACCAGGAAAACCAGGCCCAGGCTGGGTTTGCAGTTTTGGGGGATTTCACCAGGAGCTGCTCAGCAGAAAGAGAGGAAAAACTGCTGTTGGAATGTGAAATTGCATTAAGCTGTGATTAAAAATTAATCCGGCTTCTCATTGGAAATATTTGGAAATGAAGGGTGAAATCCTCACAGGAATACTTTAAAAGGTTTCCACTGTTGATTTTTAATGGATTAAGTTTCATTATCACATAAGGCCACAAAACCAACTGGATTTCAAGAGGTAAATTTCCACCTTCCAGGATTTGTCCCACCTTGTTTCTTCCTCCAGCTTTAAAGTTGCTGGCTTCACCTATATCTGTATTTGCATAAATCCTGGAAGCCACATTTTGCCTCTGTCCTTTTTCCAATCTTTTTCCTGCACTTTTTCCCCTCATTTTTCTCATTTACCTCCCTAAATTTTCAGTTCTGCAGATTCCATTTTTTTAGACACTGGTTCTGATTTTTCCAGGCCTTTATTTAAACTGCTTTCAGTCCCTCATTCCCTTTACTGAAGCCAAATATTTTGATTTTATATTTTATCTGACTGAACACTAAACCTAAATAATACTAAAATTGATTTAAATCTCTTCTTTTATCTTTGTCTACTCTTGATGTTTGGAAGATTAGGTGGCAGATCTTCCAATTTGATAACTAAAATACTTTTAAGTATGAATTTTTAATATATATGAAACATTTGATCAGAGACAGATTTTTATTGCATTGTTCTCTTAATCCCTGCTATTAAATATATATATATAATATATATATAGTGTTATGTTATGTTATGTTATATTATGTTATATTAATTATATTAATTATAGTCTATTATTTTATATTTTAATAATGCAACATATATAACATAATTATATATATATATATAAAAAACATATTGTATTCCTCTATATATTGAAAAATATTCATTTTTACAACTGTTCCTCAATGTTCTTGTGACTCTTTAGGTTCTGTGTTCATGCAGAAACCAAGTCATTCTTCTCTCCTTTTTTAGTTTATTTTAAATTTATTTTTTAGCATATTTATAAAACATTTAAGAAATGTAAGGAGAGCCCTTGAAATAAATAGCTGAGCCTAGCCAAAATATTTTTTATTATTAATGAGGGACACAAAATGCAGAGATTTGCTGTGCTATGGATCTTGAAAAGTGCTTATAATCATAATATTTATCTCTAGATTTCTCCTGAATCAGTGTTTTGTGGTAATTAACAGTGAGGAATGTGATTTGCTGAGTTACCTTTCAAATTTGGAATCACCTAAATTTCAGTTATTAATATTCTTTTCTCATGAGCTGTTTCCCAGTGCAATCCCAGTGTTATCCCGAATTCCTGCAGGTGCTTTGAAAAGGGTGTGGCCCCCTCAGCTGGGAGCAGTGCTGTCAAAAATGAAATTAAAGTGGAATTTTTGGACTTTTAAGGATTATAATAATAATAATAATAATTATTATTATTACTATTATATTTTAATTTTTTTTATTTTGAGGCCTCATCTTGCAACTCTTCCCCCACCATCACCCTCTGCCTTGGAGAAGTGAGGAATGGCAAATTCCTTGAGGATATTTTGTTCCTGCCAATGGAACTGGCTGCTCGTGAAGTCCCTTCTAACCCAAACCGCTCCGTGATTCTGTAATTCTATTTAATTCAGAATTCTGCCCAAAAATACCAGGTGGGAAAAAAGGATATTGAAAATCAAACCAACTGAGGGGTGAAAAGTATCAGCAAAACACATTGAGGAGATATGGAATATCTCTTTAGAATAATCCAGAAATTTAGAATAATCCAGAAATGGCATCTTTGAACTCCCCTGTCTCAAAGCAAGAGGAAAATCTCTCCAGCTCTCAGGTCTGGGGATTGCAGAGAATCCTTTTTATTTTTTCCAGTGAAATATTGACTTTTTCCAGTGCAAATCATTGCCTTATCTTATGAAACTTGTTAATTTTGGGAGCAAATATTAATAATAATTAGCATTAGCTAATAATAAAGGTTTAGCAATTGATAAACTATTGCCACTTAAAGGGAGGAGCAAAAAATCCACACAGTCCTAATGATTTTTTTTTTACTGATAATACAGAAAAAAATTAAATAATTTTAATATAAATTTAATTTCTAATAATACAATAATTATGAGATAATATATAATAGAAAATACAATTTTATTATTTATTATTTAGAATATAACTTTATAATATATAATATAGTATTATATATAGTACTAGATATAAAATATTATAATATATAATATACATTATAATATAGATAATACATTATAAATATTATAAATATTACATATATATGTAATATATATTATATATTAGTTATACTTTAATATATTATAAATATAATATATAATATATAAAATATTTCTTTAAATTAGTAAATATTTATATTAACATTAATATAATTCTAATAATAATAAATAATAATAAATTATTAAATAGTTAAATTATTGCAAAATATGTTGTAATGTATATGAAATTATTTATAGATTATATACAAATTACATATAAATTATATATAAATATATATTTTTATATATTAAAATTATATATAAATTATATATAAATATATATTTATATATTAAAATTATATATAAATTATATATAAATATACATTCATATATTTAAATTATATATAAATTATATACAATATATTATATTATAATTATATTGAAATAGAATCATTTACTATTTATAATATAATAATTTTAATTTAATAATTTTAAAAGTAATTTTAAATTTCTTTAAATTTATTTAAATTCTTTAGTGTGATTGTGTCAGATTACAGGGACTGCACATCCCAATGAGCTCCCAGCCCTCCCCATCCCAAATCCCAGCCTGGCCCAGGGAAGGATTTCATTGCTTGCTGAGGCTCCTGCCCAGTTTTTGGCCACCTCCAAGCTCTAATCCATTGCCAGTTAAACGCTGCTCTTTGAAGTTGTCATTTTAATGAGTGCTGTGAGTTTCCTGTTGTCGCAGTTGGGATCATGTTTATTAACAAAAAATCCCCACAAAATGTCTGAAATTCAGTCTTGCTCACTGAACCGTGGCTAAAATCATCATCACGCAGCGTTCGGGGTCATGCTGAAGGTTCTTCTGAGCTCTGAGGGAAATTTCTGACCCATAAACCAGAACACATCTGATTTTTCTTCCTTACATTTGCAATAAATGCAATAAAATTGAGTGACAAACGAGGAGAGGACAGACGTGTAAATGAGTAAATGTGGGAGCTCAGAGAGCGCTGGGGCAGAATTTGTCTCGTTTCAGATTTCCATTCCTCCCTTTTCCAATTCCATAGCCCTTCTGTCAAGCCTGGAAGATCCTGATGATTGTCCAGGAGATTTAAAATTTGATTTTCACTCAAATCTATCAAATTTTTATGTTTCTTTAACCCTCTCCCAAAATCTTGATCTCGCTGTTAGTGAAGCAACGACTGACGCTGCCCTTAATTAATATTCAATCTCCAACCCTCAGACTGAAAAAATATCATTCTGTTAGATGACTTTTCTAATGAACATATCTAGTTCTGTGTCAGCAAATATCTATTTTCACTGCTGTGTTGAATAATCACTGCTGCCAGCTTGTTTGGAGAGGAATCCAAGTGATGTCCCTCCAAATAACACAAATCACCGGTGCCTCAAACCCACAACGAGCTGAATTTCAACCAACAAGTTGCTTCTTGTGTCTCCTGAAATATTTCCCATCCCATAAATCAAATATGAGCACAACACCGAGTTGAGGCAGCCCCAGCAACTCCTCAGGATGAAACAAAAAGCGATTTTTTTGCAGAGGCTTCAAAGGGTGTGAGACAAATCTCGTGGCTGAGATGGCTCAAAGGAGGCTGAGGGAAACAAGCACTGAGGTGGGAGCAAATTCTAAATGTTAGAATGCTTTAATATTATTTAATATTAATAATTCTGTTTTATGGAGCTGACTAACAATGTGTAGACACAAAAAAAAAAAGTGATTTTCTGTAATTATTTCTACATCCTGCAAATTTGGCTGCTCTGTGGTCAGCTGATTTTTATCAAGGAGCAGTTTGCACCCTGAGCAGTGCTGATCTCAAAAGATGCAGTGCACAAATCCCCCCTCCATGCCATCCTTTATTACTCTGTGCTTGTGAAAGGAATCCTGAATTCCTCCGCGTTGCTCTTCGTGTTTTCAAGTCAAATGATGTTTATGCTCATTTTTTACTGCTGCCACAAACTGCAGCGCACAGAACCAATAACAGAACCCTGAGAATGGCTGGAGATGTGAAAACTTCATTTCTGTGGCCCAACATTTTGGGTTTTGGCTCATTTAGCTGAGCCCTGGTGCCCTTTTGCTGGCAGAGCCTCGTGTTTGCTGCCCCAGCTCAGGAAAATTCCACTGCTCCATCACATCCACATTTACATTCCCTTCCTCCCATTAATGTGCTCCCAATCATTTTTTTTTCCCAAAGCTGTGTTATTTTGAAGCGTTTGAGTTCATTCTCATTCACATCTCTAATGTCTCTACTTGCTGTGTTTGATTTCCTAATTTCATTTGGACAAAATTCTCCGATTTTTCCCCCTTTTTTTTAATTTTGTTTTTTGCCGTATCATTAGTGAAGATAAGAAATAATTTATCTCTCTGGGGGAATATATTACAGTAGTTGTGTGGCTGTGATATTACAGAAGTGATTTTTTTTTTTTTGTTCTCCCTTTTGGGAAGGTAAAACTTTCAGAACAAAAACCCTGGAGATTAATTTGTAATTTGTGGGCTGAAGAATGAGGATTTTAGTCACAGCTGACCACACGTCTTTAGAATCAGAGAATCATTAAGGCTGGAAAAGACTTTCAAGATCATTAAGTCCAGCCTTTGTATTTGCAGTTAACAAGGTGAATTCTGGCTAAAATACCCAAGGTGTTAGAGAGCCATTAAAAAAATCCAATTTTTGCCATTGTTAGATGTAATTACACTCCTTCTTTACTGTATATAATTGTCTTCTGGGTACATATTTTTATTAGCAATAAAATAGAGAGAAACACCAGTAACAGCCTAAAATATGAAGTATTTCATATAAAATATGAAAACCTCATAGCCTTAGTGGAAGAAACTTAAATGTTGGTTGATATAACACAGAAGTTTGGGAATTATTATAATGATAAATATCAATTTTTGTTCTAGAACTCTGTGTTTGGCATAGAAAAGCTAAAAAAGAGGATAAGTGCTGCAAGAGAAATCTGAATTTTGCATAGAAAGGATAAAAAAAAAAGGTGGAAAATGGTTCCTGTACTGGAGATTCAGATTGTACAAGCAATGCATTTAAGGAGTTGCTGAATCCAGACTTAAATTGTTAATTTATTCCATGTTATCTTTTAAAACTCGTGACTAGCAAAGATATTTCTCTCTAGTTTACTACAGAGCAGGCACCTGAGGTCATGAATCTCCTCTGCTTTACTTATAAGGCAGGGGAATTCTTGATCAAAACCTACAAAGATGATTTTTTTTACTTTTTCCTTCTCTCTTTTATTTTTCTCCTGCTAACAGAATTGCTGTTTTCTCAGCATTCTCTCGTCCTCAAATGTCATTGTAAATCAGCTGTCTCCATTCCTCTTTCCCCTGGCTCCTTCCACGATGCACTTATTAAATATAACAATAACAATAAATTATCTCCACTCCTCTGTTTAAATCACAAACCCTTCTTCTGGTCAGGTTTTGCCAGCAAACCTTGCAGCCTCTTCTGTCCTGCTCTCCAAAATTTCCCTGCTGGCTCCCATCTCCTTTTCCACCATTCCATCCCTGCTCCAGTCTCTCCCTTCCACTCCTTTTCCTTCTTCACAATATTCACCCCTGAGTATTTCAGTTTGCCATCTACAGGAAAAAAAATCCTCTTAAAATTCAGATCTTCCAGCTTAAAATTGCTCTGCTCTCGAAAAATCTTCTGGTGACATCAAGGAAAAATACTTGTGCAGGCTGGAATATGGGGAAAGTTTCTCCCTCGTTAGTTGCTGTTGTTGTAAGTTGTGAGTAACTGTGATTAAATTTTAAGAGCGATAAATTGGATGAGCTCAAGGATTTTTTGTTATTTCAACAAAGCCAAAACCTGGAGAAGTGACAGCAACCCAGGCTAACAAATAAAAACAATGGCTTTAATTAGAATAATTCATTAGAAGCAGAAATCCAATGTGCATTTGGTATGAAGACAGGAACAAAGTCCAAAGCGCTGCTGTTTGCATTCTGAGATAAATGCAAAAAAAAAACCCCAAGTAAGGTATAAAATTTAAATCACAACGTTCTTACAGAACTCCATAAACACAAGTTCCTGCCGGGCTCTGTGTGTGTTACAAAGGATGCCTCATTACATCTCCCAGTTTGAGGCAGGTATTTATTTGTTAGCCTGTTTTTGATGCTGATGTTTGGGCTTTCATTTGAATCCAGGCTGCATTTGAATCCTGGAAGCACCACCCTGAGTCTCCCTGTGGCTTCTGCAGAAGGAGCTGGGGCTCCAGCACCAGTGAGCATTGGCTGAGGAAAATCTGCATTTTCACTTCTTTTACCAGGCCTATTTTTACTTATTTTTGGCTTTTGGATTGAGAAACCCCCACAAACTCTCAGCCCACCCCCAATTCTTGTTTTGTTTGCCTCTTGTCCTTCACATCTGGGCCCATCCATTCTTCCCAGCCGGCATTTGGGAGGGATGGAGAGGCAGCATGGGGTGACAGCCCAAGGCTGTGTCCTGTCCATCCTTCCTCTCATTTCATCAGAAATTCCCACCACAGAGATGGAATGCCATGGATAAATCTGCTCCATCACACCCATGGGAATCTTGTCCCATTTTTTAGCAGGGCCCAGCTGGTGGCTGCTGTTTCCTTGTGAGGGTTGGAGACATCTGGGGCTCTTCTTCACCTCGTCCTGGGCACTGCCCAGAGGAGTTTCACCAGCTGATGGCCAAAAGATGGGCACTGCTTTTTGGGCTTCCCCACGAGGGGCTGGAGCGTGGCCAGGGAAGGGAATGGGGCTGGGAAAGGGGCTCAGCCTGGAGAAAAGGGGGATCAGGGGGAATTTCTGGCTCTGCACAAGTCCCTGCCAGGAGGGGACAGCTGGGTTTGGGATCTTATCCCAGGGAACAGCGACAGGAGGAGAGGGAACAGCCTCGGGCTGGGCCAGGGGAAGGTCAGACTGGATATCAGGGAAAATTTCTTCCCTTAAAAAGATGCTCAGGTGCTGGCACAGCTGCCAGGACAGCAGTGGAGTCACCATCCCTGGAAGGGCCCCAAAGGATGGATGTGGCCCTTGGAAGCGCTTCTGTGGCAGTGCTGGGTTAATGCTTGGACTCAGCCACCTTGGAGGTGTTTTCCAACCTTAACAATTCCAGCCTGTGACCTCGAGCCAGTAATCAGGTGTGTACATTCCCCTCAGTTTTCCCTATTTCAGTGCAGGGCAGATTCACCCATCACACCTCTGCCCCTAATTAATGCACTCTTTATTGAGCTGGATCAGCTGATGAACAGACCAAGGCACTGCTGGCTTATCAGGGAAGATGAAGCACCCCAAAAGCCAGGCATGGAGGATTTCCAGCGTGGTCTGCAAGTTAAAAACTCCCTCAGAAAACCCCGAGCTCCCCTGAGCGATCCCAGCAGTGAACACAGCCCAGCCATGCTATTGCTATTTACTTTGCGTGTTTTACCAGGTTTTAAAGCTAAAAGCAGTGGATTTAAGAAGAAAATGGGCTTTAGAGGCGCTAGGAATTAAGCATTTCTATTGAATTAGTTAAAAGCAAAGGATCTTCCTCCCCGCTGCTTTGCATTTTTGTGGCTTTTTAGACCAACAGCATCTCGAAGCAAGCCAGGTATAAAATGCTTCAGAATGAAGGTACTGATGTTTAATTCCTCCTTGTGCTGATGTGAAATATCCTTCAGAGCTAAAGGTGATGAAGTAGCCACCTGTGAATTAGAAACAGAGGGGAATGCAAAGCTGGTTTCAGCTGTTGTGCCTGACACCTTCCTCAGGTTTCTTCCGTGTCTCTGGGGCAGGTTGTGTTTTCCCCACAACACAGATGGGACCTGAGGTACCAGGAGGTTAAATGACTTCCCTGATGTGACACAAGCAAAACCAAGAGCTGAGCTGAACTAATCTTCCCCTCAGTTTAGTGCCTCAATCCCAAAGTCATCCTGTAAAATATGAGCCAGGAATACTGGGAGAAGTATTACATGCTTTTTTTTTTGCTGTTGTTGTTGAAATGATGCAATTTTTGGGAGCTAGAAGGAGAAATTGGCCAGAGCAATGTGTGAATGTGTGTTTGCATCCTTCCCAGGGCTCCCTGAGGTCCTGGGTGCATAAAATCCCACGCTCACATACTCGGCCAGATAATTGAAAGTACAAGCAGGTAATTAAGTTCCAACTGATCCCATTAGCAAGTGCATATCCAGGATCAGATCTATATTCCTGCCGGCCCAAGGCTCAAAGGTTGCCCTGTAGGAACATCTGACTGCATCACACACTAAATAAAGCTGCTGCCACAGCTTTTGCCAATATTTAACTTCCCACTCTCTGTTTGAACCACAACTCTATAGGGCAGCAGAAATATTGTACATTAATGCCACGGAAAGCCATTCCAAAGTATTATCTCTATTATATATGTAAATACATGCATTTAAGTGACCCTTTAGAGCAATAGCACTTAAAGGAAATCACGTTTAAAATGCTCCCAAATGGAGACATTAATATTTCTATCCTCCTTGTGCTGCTGATTTCCCCTTCAGCGCTGATGCTAATGAAGAATTAACCCATGAAGAGTGAGTAGGATGGAAGCAGAAAACCTCTTCTTGCTGCTTGTATTTTTGCTATTTTAAAGTTAAAATTCTGGCTAAAAATAGAAATCACAGATCTATAATTTTTTTGTGCTGAAGGAAGGAGCTGTAGCCAGAAGTAAAAAAACTTGAAGTTCATTGGAACAGGCTCAATCCATGATGTTATTCTAATGGATGAGCCAACAGGACGTTTAAAGTGTCTTAAAGTCATTTTAAGAACTTTTGTTGTATATTTTACAGCAGTTACTTCTTTCCAAGCCGTTCTTTCCTCTTGCTCCACCTTTCCTTGCATCCAGCCCAGCTGCTGCCCTCAGCCAGGCAGCCTTTCCCATTCCCACAGGATTCCTTCCCCATTCTCCCAAGCGTGGCTCCATGGGATGATCCATGGCTGGAGCTCCTTCCAGGCTCAGGGAGTTGGGGATGCTCAGCCTGGAGAAGAGGAGGTTGTGTGGAAACCTCAGAGGAGCGTTGGAAGGGACCTCCAGGGAAGCTGAAGAGGGGCTGTGCTGATAAAACAGGGAGAGGTGGCTTCAAAATGAGAGGAAATGGGTTTAGATGGGATTTTGGGAAGGAATTGTTCCCTGGGAGGGGCTGGCACAGATTCCCAGAGCAGCTGTGGCTGCCCCTGGATCCCTGGAAGTGTCCAAGGCCAGGCTGGACAGGACTTGGAGCATCCTGGGATGGTGGAAGGTGTCCCCTCTGCTATTTAAATTATGCGGTCTCATTTAATTATTTTTTATTAAAAGAAATATTTATTTTTTTTTAAAAGGCAGGCTTGGAATAATGACAAGAAAATTGTCTGTTCTCTTGGGGGTTTATGGAACTATTGTAAAGACATATTAAGTTTAAAAATGCTGCTCCAGTAGATCACGCAGTTCCAATTTGAAAACTCAGCTTTCATTACAGACACGAAGTGAGGACCAGGAAGAGTAGAAAAGCTCATTCCTGAGACACTGAAAAAGGGATTTGATGTTTCAATGATCTCCTCTGACCTGGGCCAAGCTAAGATGATTTAGAGCCCAACTTTTTACCTCTTTTCTGAAAATTTTGGACTAAAGTTGTGCCATGGTGCTTTCAAAGGCATTAATCACTTTTTCCAATGAGAAAGAAAAGACTTGCATTTTGAAATATATATATATATATATGTATTTATTTATAATATTTATTTATTTATTCTATTTATGTAGAAAGTATTACCTGCCCTTGGTCCAGGCTGGCATTTTTATTTAATTTGTTTGTCTCTCTCTCTCTCTTTGGACTTTGTAAAACGGGGTTCTTACCCCAGTTAAACTTTTATTGCTGTAACACTGAGCAAGTAGCACCTGTTTGGAATGAAGGATACTTTGGAATGAGGCAGAATCAGACTTAAAATTGAGACTTACTATGGAGCTTCCAATAACATGGAAATTAAGAGTAAAAAACAGCTCTGTGCTGGCTCAAAGTCATTTTTGAAGGTAGTTTTTGTCAGGTCACAGCTTAAAACATCGAGATGATAATGAGTAATCTTCATTAATAACACAAATCTGTGTGTGGCTTTCCGAAATGTTATTAATTCACAGTTTATGCAACTGTGAGCTAACGTGCCATGTTTCTTCGTGTGACATTTGGAAAAAGCAGGAATTGAATCCCAATAACAGCTGTCTCCTGGAAAACAAACAGCTGCTTGGCATGAACTGAGGCTCCAGACCCACAGATTACGGATAATAAATATCCCCATTTCTGCACAACTGGCTGACTCCTGCAATTAGCACTCAGGTGGATAATTGCATTGTCCTCCTTGGGATTGCAGCAGGGCTACCAGATGAAAATCCAGCTGCTTCCAGTCTTTTTAAGGAGAGAAACACAAACCTTCAGCCTTCCCCCCTCTTCTGCGCTTGTGGCCAGGTTTCCAGGAGGGATTTAACATCCAGAGTGGTAAAAAACTCTTCATTCACTCATTTAAGCCAGGGCACCAAGGCATGCTGAGCAGTTCTTCTGACACTGAACCCAAACCCACAACTCCTGGAAAATCCTTTAGAGCTTCCCAAGGTGCTCCCTGAGGATTTGGCTTTTCTCACTGAGGAGCTGAACCCAGTTCTAGGTTAAGCCTGGGCACTGAAAAGTTGTAAGAAATTATTTGTTGTTTGTAGATTGGATATTAGGGAAAAATTCTTTGCTGGAAGGGGTGTAAAACATTGGAAGTGGCTTCCAGAGCAGGGGTGGAATCACCATCCCTGGAAGTGTTCAGAAAACGTGGGAAGTGGTTTGGTGGTGGACTGAGTGATTTTGGAAGGCTTTCCCACCTTTAATAATTCCATGATTCCATGGGACAGGGCAGCTTTAGGTGTGGATGCTGACCCTTTTCCCATATTATTCAGGATCTAACAAGAAGCAGGAATCATTTGAACACACTATTGCATGGAGCTCACATGAAAAAAGGGAAATATTCTGTTTTTCCTTCCATCTATCCAGCCCTGCTTTTTACAGAATATTCCTGAAGTGTTCCCCAAACAAAATCCAGTGTTCAGTTGCACTTTATTTGAATCTGGAAGGGAATGAGACAGAGGAAGGTGTCTTGGAAGCAGTCCTAGGCCAGCCTAGAGGCAAAACAATTTAGGATTTGGGCACCATGGTGTGAAAGAGTTTTCCCTGGGAGCCCCTCACCCTGACCTGGGCACTGGGAGAAAGATCCCAGGGTGAGTGGTAAGGTCTGCAGCTGGCACAGCTGGAGCTGGGAAAGGGCTTTGAACCAGCCTTGAGCAACTGAAAAAAAATGTCAGGAGAACTCCCAGGGAAGAATTTCTTCCCAATATCCCACCTAACCCTGTCCTCTGGCAGTGGGAAGCCATTCCCTGTGTCCTGTCACTCCATCCCTTTCCCAAAGTGTCTCTCCAGCTTTTGGGAACTGGAAAGGGCTCTGAGGTCTCCCTGGAGCCTTTTCTTCCTCAGGATGAATAACCCAGATATTCTCAGCCTATTTTCAACCTCCTGATCATCCTCACAGCCTCTTCTGGCATTGATCCAGCAGCTCCTTGTCCTTCTGATCTTTGGGATCCCAGAGCTGGGCACAGGTGGCCTCTCTCTCCTTGGCCATGATGCTGCTGATGGCTGTGTGAAGGGTGGTGCTGATAGGAGCTGAATTAGCAGAAAGGGTTTAAAACCCTTGGCTAGCCCAGCTAGGCTGGACTAAAACATCTTGGAGAGCCCTGGAAGCATCAGGAGATGCTGGGCTGTTCCGCTGGGGAGGGAGGAGGTGACAGCAGCCCAGCACTGCTGGGGCAGAGCTCGGAGAAGAAGCAAAACAAGCACAAAAGGTCAGACAGATCATCCCTCCTTCCCTTTAAAACACATCCCAGGCTGAGCCTGATGCCCAGAGCTTCCCTCTCACGGCTCCTGGGATGTTGGGGCAGGGCTTGGTGTCACTTCACCTCTCCACGAGATTGCCTGCTGCTCACAGGGATTAAAAACCCCTTCCAGAGCCACAGCAGGAGTGTGAGGAGACAGAAACACCACCTCCAAACTGCTTCTGGAACAGGCAGATGATGAAAACTGGAGCAGCAGGCATTTAAATTATGACCAAGGTCATCATGTTTGGGAAAAGTCACAGAACTGATGCAAAGTGCTTCGGGCAGATTGCACATCCCAAGGGTTTGGCTTTATGGAATCTCTTTGTGCCCATGGGATCTCTTCTGCTGGCACATTTTATGGATGATGGTATAAAATGGGCCCATGACATTATTTACACAGGCTGGAGCCCATAGCAAGCTACAAATGGGAAAAAACAACACGGATGGATTTGCTAATTTTCCCCTAGGAAGAAAATTGGGGAAAATTGGGATTTCAATGGAAATGCATGATATTTTGCTAGAGGAGCTATGATGTAAAATAGATCATGAAGGGATTTGGGGAAATACTAAACTTTTGGTTGCTCCAAGCCCTGTCCAACCTGGCCTTGGACACTTTCCAGGGCTGAGGCAGCTTCGCTGGGCAACCTCCCCACCCTCCCAGGGAACAATTCCTTCCCAAAATCCCATCTAAACCTAATCTCTGTCACTGTGGGGCCATTCCCCCTTGTCCTGGAACTGCATTCCCGTGGTGAAGACCCCTCGGGACACCAGAAAAGGCGTGGTTAACCTTGGCTCCCGATGGATTTCAAGTGGAACATCGGCAGGAGGAAAGGCTGGCAAAGAGCAGGATGGGCTGGGGGAGAAAGGACAAACGGAAGGGGCCGGTCCAGAGCCCAGAGGGGGCTGAGGGAGCCTTTGATGAGCTCCTTGGGGGCCATTCCCTCCCCAGGTGCTCCATGAGGAGCTGCAGAGTGCTGAGGGACAGAAGGACAACGAGCACATTCCAAGGGAAGCCACGGTGGGAGCTGTGCCCAGGAATCCGGGTAGGCTGAGCCGGGGGTCAGCGGTGGGAAAGGGGAAAGGTGGAAAACTGAGAAGCTGTGTGAAAACGGAGCTCAGAACAGAAAAAAGCAAGAATAGAGATACGCAAGGACAGGAAACAAGGCTGTGTTTTGAGCTGTGTAGAGACAGACCTCCGAAATGTAATAAGAAAATAAATATAAGTTTAATAACGAAGCTTTATCCATTGTGTTTAAGCTGTGACAAGCAGGCACTGTTAGAGGCAAAAGGTGTACTCGTCCTTTCAATGATGGGCTTAAGCAAACGCTTATAAGCTTTTAACATTATGCTATTGGCTAGAAAGTTGTTAAAAAGCATTATAACCAGGAAAGTTTGGCTGTTGCTGTTATGGCTCGAGCTTTCAGCATCTATCGCGTCTCACCCTGTGTTAATGAGGCTGATGCTGAATAAAAAGCTCAAGGAGTGTCCCGTTGTGGATTAAAAAAAATAGATCCAGCAGTCAGCCCTTCTGTTTCGGGGATTGCTGAGGAGCCTGATGGTTTTCAGGGCAGGATTAGTACCAAAACAATGCAAAATGCTGAGGATGGGGGAAGGGGGAGCAGCGCCGTGTTCCCATCGCAGCCCCGGCCTCTGCAGGGGTCTCGCCGGCAGAGCGGCGGATAAAAAGAACATTTGCTGGTGTGAGAAGGACAGAGGAAGGAAAAGCGGTCTGGGTTCCATGTTCCAGGCATTCTCTGCCTGGCTGGGCTCTCTCTCCCATGCACACAAAGCCACCGAACCCCCCCGGCCGGGAGCGGCTGGCAGTGCCTCGCTGCTCCCGGGCTGGAACTGAGCAGCAGCTTTCAGAAATCCCAAACCACCGAATAAATCACCGCAGGGTGCAAATGAACAATCATCATTCACGTGGATTGTTCCTCAAGGATATGCTCATCCCGATGAGTCCTGCTCACTAAACGAGCTGGGAAGAACAAGCCGGTGTTAATGTGGAGCTGCTCAAGAGAGGATAAAGTTATCATTAGTGCTCTGCTTAATGAATTTAGCTACATCATGCGTGAGGGTGTGAGGAGGTGGATTTGGGCTGAGGCTTCTCCTTTCCTTAGAAACTCACAAAAATTGGTATTTCACCTTTTTCGCGGTGTGAGGTTGTTTATTTATGTGTGTGGTTGGTTTTGTGGAGGGGTTTTTTTGGGCAGTTTTCTGCGTTCGAGTGAAAATAATGCCTGGAAGGCCGGCTGGGAAAGTGAATCCCTGGGGAAAAAGTCTGGAATTCCTTGGATTTCCTGAATTCTTGGAGAAATCCGCAGAGTCTGACATGGTGCTGTGTCCATCTGGTGAGGTGGCAGATGTAGCTGCAGAGGACACCTTCTACTTCTGTGTTTTGTTTGCATCTCCTCCCTCTCAACTTCTGCTTCTTTTCTGCCGTTTTACGAAAAGGGTGGAAATTATGGAACACTCCAAGTTAGAAGAGACCTTTCAGAATTTCTCCTGTCCTTGGAAAAACGCTTTGAATTAATTTCTCTCTTATTCTACTCTTCTAAAAAGCAACTTTCCAGAGCGTCACCCCTCTGACTGACTCTGAAAAAAATATCCTGCTTAGACTTTGTTTTTTATTTATTTATTTAGCAATTCCCTGAGGATTTCCAGCTTTTCAAAGGTGGAATCTCTGCTGTTGAGAGCGGTTTAAGCCCCTCTTTAGCAGCTCATTGACTGGGACTCAGGTGCTAAATGCGCCTGACCCATCACCTCGGCTTTTGCACTGAACGGAGCAGAAAAGCTGGGAAGAAATCCCCTGCACTTGGAGCGGGTTTAGCAGCCTAATGCGGATGTGCAGAGTATTTCTGATGTCCCCCAAATCCTCTTAAGTTCCGCCGAGCTGTCCTTTGCAATGCTGATTTGAACAACAGCAAAGCACGGGAAATAGGATGAAAGCACACCTTAGAATAAAAGTGTGTATTTTAGAGGCTGGGAGGGTCTGGAGGTTACCTTTAATCTTAACCACTGCTGTTAAAACGCTGTCACAGGGGCTGGATTTTGCTGTTTCTTATTTTTTTCTTTATTTCTCCTGTGTGGAGTCAGACTAATGAGCAAGCTGATGACTTCTCCACTGACAACTGGCTGCTGGCTCCATAAATCTGCTGTGCTTCTACAGCTCCTTTCTTGGGCTTAGAATTTTTTTCCCTGTTCTCCTGCAAGGGACAACCTGTGAATTTGAGAACAATGTTGGAAGAGAAGCTCGAGGCAATCTCGCTGATTTATGGCTGTCCGAGCATATTGCGAGTGTTGGTATTTCTTTCCTGAGCTGTCGAGATTTGTCCTTTTAGGCTGCTTGAGGCACAAGTCTCCATTTATTCCTGAAACCTTCGGTAGATCTGCGTGACAAAGCAGCCAGGTGGGTTTTACAGGAGAGGTTTAGCCCATCTTGAATGGTCCCTAAAATCATTCGGATTATTGAGCTGAGGGGGTTTCAGGAAGGTTGGGAGGTGGTGATAAAGCTCATGGTGTCTGCTGACAGGCGGAATTATTTACCCCACTTTACGATGCTAACGATGGTAACTGGGAGGTGATTATAGATCGTAGGTGACTTTAGGATGCTGAGGTTTTTTTCCTTGTAGTTCTGTGCTTCTCTCCCTCTCTCTCGAGTGCTTCTAAAAGCGAGGAGCGAATTACAAAGCGCTCTTGAGAAACCCGAGTGCTTTACAGCGAAACAGTTGAAATACTCAGTAGTCAACAGTTGGAATAATAGGAATATTTTTGTTTATTTTGAATGGAAGAATGGTTTGGCTTTTCCATATGTCAGATGTGGAATTTGCTCCTACTGAGGAATATAATTATGGGATGCTTTGAGCTCCCGTTGTCTCAAGGTTATGTTTAGGACACATTAACCACCAGCGTCTCATAACGAGTCACATCACATGTACAGATTGCATCAGTGGTCAGTGAAATGCACTGGCTTATGGCAGTGAAATAATTCAAGTGCAAGTATCATTTACTTCGGAGTGATTGTAAAAACGGGCTGGAAATGAAACCTGGCTTTTTCCTGAACGTGTTGGTGCTGCTGTGGGCAGGGCTGGGAGCGGAGGGCCTGAGGATTGCTGCCATGGTGGGAGCGTTCAGAGGGGCTTCTTACCTCTGCTATGGAAAATCCCGCTGGGAAAAGCCAGTGTCCATGAAGGAGATGGAGAATCTTGCAGCTTTCTTCGAGTAAAGGGAGCCCACTGGGTTTTCTCTCTCGGGTTCCGGAGGGCGCAGCCTCCTGTTATCCCAAACTTTTATCCTTTTATCCCAAACTCTGCTCGTTCCCCTCTTCCCCCATGGAGGTACCAGGGAACTCCCTGCCCCATATCCCTCCTGAACCTGGCATTTCCCCAAAGTTCAGGAGTTCTTGTGCAGACCCTCGGCTGTGCCAGGGCTCAGAGTGTCGGGCTCTGGGAGGAACCTGCTGCTTGAAGTTAACCCCAAAGTTCACAAACTCCCCCTTGTCTGTGCCAGGGCTCTGTCACAAACCTGCTGCCCCAAGCCAGTGCAGACATTAAACCCCATCTCAGAGCTGTCAACACCCATCCCCTCACCCATGGAATTGTTTGTGAAGACATCAGCACACATCCTCTCTCTCAGTTTAAAACTTCGGATTTTGTTGTTCCCTGTTTGGCAGATTTGCCAGATCCAGGCATTCCTTGGACACTTCCAGGGATGGGCACTCCAGACCTCCCTGCTGCTGCTCCAATGTTTATTCATCCTTTCCATGGGGAAATTCCTGCTGCTGTCCCCCCCTGAGCTGCCCTGGCCCAGCCTGAGGCCGTTCCCTCTCCTCCTGTCCCTGTTCCCTGCCAGCAGAGCCCGACCCCCCCGGCTGTCCCCTCCTGGCAGGGACTTGTGCAGAGCCAGAAATTCCCCCTGATCCCCCTTTTCTCCAGGCTGAGCCCCTTCCCAGCTCCCTCAGCCCCTCCTGGGGCTCCAGCCGCTTCCCTGGATATGCTCCTGTCCCTCAATGTCCTTGCAGTGATGTGCTCAGAGCTGGACACAGCACTGGAGGTGCCTCACCAGTGTCCAGTAACTCTCTCTCAAAAAACAAAGCCCTAAAATGTTCTGTTCAGTTGTTTTACTGGTTCATTTCTGACCTGAATTACAGAAAAGATCAGTTTTGTGTTCCTACTGTCCCTACCTGCCCTGTGACCCTTGCTCAGGCCAACATCCCTCTGCTCAAACAACATCCCCACCGATTCTCAGCATTGCAGTACCCAAAAAACTCTTCCCTGCTGTCACAGGCTGTGCCAGCAGCAATAAAAAGCTTGTGATCCAGAGTTAGGAAGGAATATTTCAGCTTGTGAGCAGCCATCGAGTGTCTAAGTAGCATTTGGCATATTTACACCAACAGGCAATTTCCTTCATGACTCAAGGCAGGAGTGTCTTTGTCCAGGAGCTGCAGCCTTTGGGGAAAATGCTTTTTCATCCAGTCCATTATCCCACGGCTTCCTTTGGACAGGAGGAAAATGTGCTCGGTATTTTTCCCCCTACTATTCAGAGCCTATTATGAAAAAATGGTTTTAAATCAATATTGAGGAGAAAGAAGTGCACTTTGTGCAAAGATTTAATTTCTGGATGATGATTTGAAAATAGGGGAAGAGCAAAAAGATGGGAGGGCTGGAGTTCCTCCTCCAGACTTCTGTGCTGCCTGTCATATTCTGGGGGAAATCACCCCCCAAATGCTTCTGAAAATTGGGTTGCAGGTCTTTTTCTGATTATCCACAGCTCCACAAAGTGGAGCAGAGGAGTGGGAAAGCCTTGAGCACCTGTGGTGGGCTCAGCAGTGAGTGCTGACAGCAAAGTGTTCCTGATGCCTGGAAAGCTCTCCCAAGTTCAGTCGAGCTCCATCCTGGAGCACTGACTTGAAACAGAGTCAAGTTTGGGAAATAGGATGAAAGAGCCCTTGAAAAATAAGGAGTATCTGTCTCAGCACACTTTCTTTCGCTCCTTCAGTAATCACTTTAAGTGCAGTTTGCTTTTTTTCCCCCTTCCTCATTGCTCCAGTGACTAAGTTTTGAGTGGTTTTACTCCTTAAAATGAAACCAGTGAGTGGTCGGGGGGGTAGCTGTGGTTCAGAGATGTTACAGATGAATTTTTTGTAGGTTCTGGTGCTACTGTGGCAACATAAAACCCTGCAGAAATGAGAGATAAAGGCTGAGAGGTAGACAGCTGTCTTAAGTGTTCTTCTTTTTTTCCTTGGTAACATAACTCCTGAACTCCATATATTGAATTCCTGAGAGTTTTCCTGCAGATAGTTTGAATTTATGTCCATGCAATTTGCCACATTATTCTCTGAGAAAAAAATGAAATGCAAATATCCTGTTGTGTGTGTATATTAAAGAATATTTAGACAGGTAGAAAACATCCCTGAGGACTGTTTGGGTTTTGCTGTTTTTCCCTCACTGTAAATTGCTGTCTTTACTGGAAGAGGAAAGTTTTAATCTGTTTTTGAGACACTAATTAATAACAGAAGTGAAAGGAGATGTTGGATTAACAGGACAACACAGTAATAAAGGGTTACCAGCCTTTATTCCAGTTGTTAGGGAGTTCTGCAGCTCAGAGGAGCTGCCATGATGCTGTGTCTTAAAGCAGAAGAATTCTGCAATTTCAGAATGTTTAAACTCAGTTTCAATATAGAGAAATATTGGAAATTTGTCCTTTTTGGCTTCTTGATATCCACCAGTCAGTGCTGTGTCTGAGATCCCTTCAAGTTTTCAGAGTTGCAGAGGAAGTGCTTTCATTTCAAAGTGCTTTCTGCATTCTGGGCTGCTGGGGAGAACTGGAGCCAGCAGTGTTCCCTGGGATCCTGGGATGCACTGGGAAGAGCATTCCCAGCAGGTCAGGGAGGGATCCCTCCCCTTGGGAAGAGCATTCCCAGCAGGTCAGGGAGGGATCCCTCCCCTCTGCCCAGCCCCCTCAAGCACATCTGGAGGGATCCTGCCCCCCTGGCCAGCCCTAGGAGGCACATCTGGAATGCTGTGTGCAGTTCAAGGCTCGGGACAGGAGGGACAGGGAGCTCCTGGAGCAGCTGCAGATTTGAGGAGGGGCCTGGAGCATCTCCGTGCTCAGGAGAGGCTGAGGGAGCTGGGGCTGGCTCAGGAGCCCTGGCTGAGAGGGGCCCTCAGCCCTGGGTGTCCCTGGGTATCCATGGGTATCCTGGTCTGTCCCTGGGTGTCCCTGGGTATCCTGGTGTGTCCCTTTGGTCCCTGGGTATCACAGTGTCTCCCTGTCTGTCCCTGGGTATCCTGGTCTGTCCCTGGTGTCCCTGGGTATCACAGTGTGTTCCTGAATGTACCTGGGTATCCCTGTCTATCCCTGGGTGTTCCTGTCTGTCCCTGGGTGTTGCTGGGTATCCTGGTGTGTCCCTGGGTGTCCCATTGTGTCCCTGCCTATCCCTGTCTGTCCCTGGGTATCCTGGTCTGTCCCTGTTGGTTCCTGTGTGTCCCTGTGTGTCCCTGTCTGTCCCTGGGTGTCCCTGTGTGTCCCTGGGTGTCCCTGGGTGCAGCGAGGGCTCCAGGCAGGGCCCAGCAGTGGCAGCAGAGGGAGGGCAGGGACAGATCCTGGTAATTCTCCCTGCTCAGGAGGCAAAATTTGCTGTGAGCACTGGGACAGATCCCAGAGAGGCTGTGGAGTCTCCTCCCTGGACATATTCCAGACCCATCTGGCCCCAACCCTGTGCCCTGAGCTCTGGATGACCCTGCTGGGCATTCCTGTGCCGGGAATGTCTCCTGCACACAAATCCACTCTGGGAGTTTCCCACAGCAGTGCCCAGACAGCTTTCCTGCCTTAGAGGATAACTGGTGGTGAAAATACCTCACAAAGCCTTTATTTTCTTCAATATTTAATGACCTGCTGCTCTCCGATGGGGTTCATCCTCATTAAATACCACCAGGCGTGACCTGGTGAAATGTTCAGACTTCAGAAGCACCAGAGTCACCAAAAACAACTGAAAATTCACATTTCCTCTCCATCATGGCCAAGTAAGAAAGGAAACAGAAATCTGTGGATCAGCAGGATGCAGAATTTTGTGCCAGGCAGCTCCCACTGTGCCCAGGGACAGAGGGCAGGGGAAGCAGCAGATATCCAGGAGAAAGTTCACCTTTTTCTGTTATTTGTTTTGCTCTGAATGAGTGATAAAAATTCTATAAGGGGAAGAATATGGCACAGTTAGAACTCCCTCTAGAGTCTGCACTGGTTTTATCCAGCTCTGCCAAGAAGTTTTCCCTCAGTGGAGCTGCATTTCTTCAGTTCTGCAGCAGTGGAGGAAGTTCTCCCCAGCAGCTCTGATGTGTGAGAAACCACAACCTGCAGCCCACAAATCCTGCAATGAGGCAAAAAAATTTTAGTTATTTATGAGGCAAAAAGTTTTAGTTATTTTTATATTTAAAATTCCTTTCTGTTTTCCCTGAAAATAGTTAAATGTTAACTATTAACTATTAAAGATTAGATTGTTGGATGTGTAATTAATCTTCTTGAGCTTATTTAGTAGTGTAAAGAAAAGGGGAAAATATTTCTGTGTTTTCCCCATATAAATTATAACTTTTTTTGGTTTTTTTTACATTACAGAAGTAAATGTGTAATTTTTGAGGGGTCTGACTGAAAGCAGCAGGGGACACTTTCCCAAGAGGTGATGTGGTATCATGACTGTTATTTAAAAACTTTTGAATCAGCTTAAATCATAAAGAAACAGTCCTGTGAGCCTCTAAATATTCAGTACCAATATTTTTTTTTATTCTTTTTGCTTTTAGTTTCTCCTTTTGCTCCTTCCTAACACCTTCATTATAAGGCCAAGTTGCTTTCTGGCAGCATCTACTGACTTGGGATAAAAAAGAAAAAGGTCATGAAGTTAAACCAGAAAAATGGTGGATTATTGGTGCAAAGCCAGGAATAGATTCTTCCAAGCCTGGCCTTGCCCTTGTGAACTTGGTTTATACAAGAAAAGTTCACTGCTTGCTGGAAAAGTACCAGGTAGACAAAAACAAATCCTGATGCCTAAAATTTTCCAGCTTAGTGGAGTGCAGCTTAGTCCTGCATCCAGCAGAAATTCAAACTCTGGAAAGAATTTGTGACTTAAACTTTACAGCTCACTCTGCTCCATCGAACTTGGCTTTATTCTCAGAAGAACTGCAGCTTTTTACGTGTGTGTGACTTTGTAAGAAGTTCCTTCACTCTTTTTTTTTTTATAAAATAGGATTGGGAAGGTGCAGATCATTTTTCTTACTGTCTTTGACACCTTTATCACCAAACAGTGAATGTAGAGAAATGCAAAAATGTCGAGTTCTGTATATCAGGGTGCAGAATCCAAACCTCTGATGGCAAAAAACTTGGTTGGAAGTGGATTCTGAAAGGTCTGGAAAGAGAATTGCAGAGTGGGTTGGGTTGGAAGGGACCCTGGTGGCTCACCTGCTCCAGCAGGGCCAGCCCAGAGTGTCACAATAAAAAAGGGGCAAGTGGGTGAAATTATTGAATATTTTAAAAAAAGAAACTTGGAATATATGTGAAAGCTTTTCAGTTTTGAAGCATTTGGAGAAGCTGGATGGCTGAAATGCACAGCCTCTGTTTGCCCTGTGGGGTTTATTTTCACTCCAGGCTGTGGGAGAGTGCGGATATTCACCACTGCAGCTGTTTGTGATCCTTGGTACCATTTTAGTGCCTTTCCTACCTGGAATCTCTGAATTTCTCATCAGGTGTTGCCCTGAGGCAGCCACTGAAGTTGTGTGGGGTGGCAGGAGTGGCCAGGTACCTGGCAGTGTTCCCATCCTGCATCTCTTGTGCTCTTTTCCCTTTTTTCCTGCCGCTGCTTTGGGAGTTTTTCGCCGGCTCAGGTGAAGTGACAGAAGGGGCTCGTGGCTGAGCCATCGCTTCTGTCTCCTCAATCCCTCAGCTTTGTTTGGCAGCTCAGAATCACAAATTCAGTAGCCTGAAGGAATGGAGCCACAGGTGGGAGCAGTGGTGACCTTGGCAGTGAGGTGGTTTTGGGGTTTTTCATCCCCTAATAATCTCTGGGTGGTGTGTTACGTATGAGAAACGGACTTAAAGCAAAGACACTGAAATCTGTAACCTCTTGAGGCATAACTTAACTCCATCTAATCAAATCTGAACTGTCAGAAGTGTTATTTATATTTTAATTTCTGTATTTCCTTATCAGAGGGCAGATCCTCTCAGTCTGAGCTGGGCAATCCAGACGTTATTTCCTTTTGTTAATTCATCGTACTCACAGATAAAATTACTCCTTTAATTGGCTCACAAAGCTCTTTTCCTCTCGCTGTGGCACAGTTTGTGTAGTATTTATTACACTGAGTACCCCAAACGTGCTGCACATGGAATTGAATAACCAGTGGAAGTGGAAAGGAAGGTTTGGGGTTGTTAAAAGCAAGAAGAGATTTCAGGAGAGGTGGAGAGAGAGAGGCTGCAGCTGTATTAAATCAGCAGGAGCTGAGGAGAGAAGGCTGTCAACAGAGATTTGCAGTAGGCAAGCAGAGAGAGTCAAGAGAAAACTGAATTATGGGCTTTTATCTTGGTGTTCTGCTACCAAAATTCATGCAAGCCCATAAAACACAACCTGAATTAGGGAGTGGATGCTCAGTGTTTTAAATAAACCCTCACTTTACTTACGTGCAACTTGGCTGAAATGGCCTGATCAGTGAGAGAGGAGAAGAAAATCTGAATTACCTTCCGAATTAGGAGGGGTGGTGTGTGAGCTGTGTTATTTTTGGTTCTCTGTTTGTGTTCCTGCCCGCTGTGTTTGTGTGGAACAAACTTCTGCCAGCACTTGAGGAGATGAACTGCGGAGTGTCGGTGACACGGATGGCTCCAGAGCCAGGAAAGGCTCAGCTCCATCACCTTGTGAAGATCTGGAGATCTTGGATTGCCCCTTGCTGGTGCCTCCTTGGGGAGAGCAGGAGTTTTTTGGGATCAAGTCTCTCCTTCTGACTGAGTTTGTGTTCCTGGTTGTTTCCTGCCAGCCTCTTTGATGTGCTCTGCTGTGCTCACGGTCGCGTCTCCCAGCTGAATCCTGGTTAAATTAAACCGGCTGGGGCTTTGGGAGAAACTTCTATTTTTGGTTGGTTGCTTGGTTGGGGTTATTTTTGGCCTGGAATTCTTCTGCACCATTTGAAATCAGGGCTGGGCAGAGTTAGGAGCGTAAATCTGATCAATATTTTGGCCTCAGGTCTCAGCGGGGCAGGGTTCAGGTTGGATATTAGGAAGAGTTTCTTTGCTGAAGGAGAGATCAAACACTGGAATGGGCTGGTGGAAGTGGAAACATTCAAACCATTCCTGGAAGTGTTCAAACAATGTGTCAATTTGGCTTTTTGGGATGGGATTTAGGGGGTTTGGGGGTATTCAGTTGAATGTTGGACTTGGTGAACTTTAAGGTCCCAGGAGAAGCTCAGAGGATTCCACAATTCCTGGCCTTGAAGAGCCCTGGAGGATTCCATGATTTGCTGCCACGATCAGCCTCAGTTACATTAAATCATGTTCTGTGTGCTTTCAGCATTATTACTCTCCTTCTTGTATTTCTGTACTAAAAGAAGAGTTGCACACCCTTTTCCAGCAATCTTTTTTCTGCCTCTATTTATAATTCCAGGCTTTCCTCAGGAATAACTTCAGAAGCCTCATACGTTGTCTTCTGTCTTCTGAGCTTAATGAAAACTTTCTTTTCTGAGGGCAAGAAGAGGAGCTGAGCTCCTGAATTTGTGGGTGAGAAGTGCAGCTCCAGAGGTGCATCCCCCAGTGCTGCTGTGCTGGTAAATAACCCTAATCAAGATTGATGCTCAGGAACCTCTTGTGAAGCTGCTGCTGTGCAAACATTTTGATCAAAGCACGCTCTGAAGAGCGCTTTGAAAGTTGTTTTTTGAAGCCCTGTGTGATCATGGTGTTTTATCACCATGCTTTACAGATGACAAATCACCTCAGCTGCTCACACCTGACAGAAATCTGATGCCCTTTTTATTTATTTTATTTTTTTTTTTAACAGAAAAGTTGTTGGAGCGTCGTGGTGAGATTTCTGTTTTTTGTTTTAATCACTCATCTGCGAAAGTGCCGTAAAAAAGCTTCGTTTGAAGGAAAACACAAATATTTTCTGCTGATAGAATAAATGTGCATTTGTAAAGATCTTTATCGTCTGGGAGTATTCCCAGGGGAATCCAAATCCTTCTGGTCACAGCTGACCTGAGCTGTTTGATCAAGAAACTCAACCAAAGCTGCCTCAAACTTGTTGTTTCTCACTGGGACATGGCAGGAATGATGCAATTAATGATTGTTTGGTTTTGTTTTCCCCATCTGCTTCCAGGTAATATCCAGGTAGGAGGAGGAGGGATTTAGAATAAAAGATTTGCTCAGCTGCAATGCTGAGCCTCGCCTCTTTCCAGCTGCTGAATGGATTTCGAGTGGATTTCACAGGATCACTGAGGTCAGAAAAGTCCTCCAAGATCCTCAGGTCCAACATTTGATCTACACCAGTTCCACCAGACCAGGGTCCAGTCATTCCTTGGAAAACTCCAGGGATGGGGACTCCAGAGCTCCCTTCCGATGCCTGACCACCCTCGCTGTGAAGAACTCCATCCAGGTGTTTTTTACTGAAAAGCTGTTTGATGTCAGGAGGTTTCTGAACACCAGAGCTTTACTTCTTGAGATCCTTAAAATGCTGAAAATCTTGGAGGAAGTGATTTTCTACTGATGATTTCAGACAAGAATTTAAATAAAATGGGTACTAAAGATATTTTTTTTCTAATGATAGAATTAGAAGATCCATGTTCCTTACAGGACTCGGGAATCTCTGCCAAGGGAGCATTAAGGAAAAGCAAAAAAAGCAGGACTTGCCCCATTTTTTATGAATAATGGAATCTAAAACAATTATTTTTCTCACTACACATGTGATTATTAATCTTAATTTCAGGAGGTTGATCTATCTGAAGAGAAGCAGAGGTGCCTGCATCTCCTTTGGAAATACCCAGCAACATTCTCCCCGTTCCTCTGCACTCCCAAGTTACAAAATGGAACAAGGAAACTCTTTTAAATGTGAATAAATAATCAGGGAAAGATTAATGCACTAATTGGAATATAAAATGCAGACGATGTTTCCCTGCAAAGGTGGCTCAGTGGGGGATACAGCTGTGAAAAATCAAAAGCAGGGCATTTCATTTCTTGCTTGTTTTGATCTAATTTTGAAAAGCTCAATTAGTTGGGATTTTTGGAATATTTTCTTTCTGTTGAGACTCAGCCTAATTATTTTTTTTCTCCCTTTTCAAACCCTCCAGTGGGGTATTATTTTGGTGTTGTGCTTCCTGCATCTATGAATTAACAGGAAGGTGAATATACAGATTTTTTTATTACAATTTTCTCTTTGCTTCATAGACAACAAATCAACTTTCTGGTTTATGTTAGCAGGCACTTGTATTCTATTGTACAAAAATCCATCAACTCCTTTCTTCCCACCGCCCCAGTCCTCAAACCCTTCTAGAAGTTGAAGGAATTTTTTTCCAGCAACTTGCTAAGAATTTGTGGCTTCTGAAGAGCATCCCCAAATGTTTTGCAGCTGGGTGTTCATAGAAATTTATCCCCACTCTCCTCCCCTGCTCACCAAATTATTTCAGTGAATTTAGAGGGACTTTGCAATTAACTGAAAATTAACTAAAAGTTAAGTCCCCTCTCTTATTTGCTGTGCTCTGATAGAACCGGGCTAAGATTGCTTTATCTTTCAAAATTAAATTATTTTTAATGTATTATTATGTAAATTAAAGTACATTAATTTACATAATTACTGTAAATTAATTTGGAAGGGGGGGTTAACCATATTTTGGAGCTTCTCCTTAGCTTCTGTGGCTGAGAGCTGGGGGAAGAGGACAAACTTCCCAGAATTCCAGTTCCAGGAATGATGGAAATCCTAGTTCTGCTGCAGGATTGATAACACCTAACTTTATTAACGTGGTCACTAATTAAACCCAGTAGATCTTTATTTGTTGTTGGGCAGGTGGGATGTGAAAGCTGCAGCACAGCTTCATTAAACCAGAAATTCCCAAAGTTCAGCCAAAAAAGCCACTTTATTTTGGGGTGAGTTTGTCAGCAGAGGCAACGTTTGTGCTCACACTTGTTAGGCTGAGTCACTCTTATAATTCAGGTTTTTTAATGGTACCCAAGCAGGAATTAAATGCTGATTTTCCAATCATTTGAAGAGAAATGAGCATAATATTAATTTTTGTGTGATGTCACTTTCATGAATATTGAAAGTGAAAACCTGAGTTTATTGGCTGTATTGAGACTAAAGGCTTTAGAGTGAATTAAAGCAGAAAGCAGAATTACTTCCTAGAAAATGTGAGCATCATAAATCCAGTTTTCATTTTGTTTTATGTGCTTAAATCAGGTCAGGTTCACCCAGATTGGTTCAGGCAAATGTAATTGTTCTTTCTGTGCTTTCCTAATTATGGAAAAAGGAGCTCCTGTTAAGGGCTGGCTCTGAACTTCTCAGCTCTTGTTATTGTTTGACATTTAATTCTCTTTTCTTTGCTTAAAACACACTCTTGTGCTGTGCTGTCACCACAGCTGTTGGGAGCACTGTCAAACATTGAGACTTTGGGATTACTGCTTTCCATCTTCTCTTCTAGGATCCAGTAAAATCCCGAGGAATTCAGGGAAAATGTTTTTCTGTGTCTTTGTGGGTGCTGCAATCTTGGGGGGTTTATTTAAGGCTGATGATGATCAGCTCCTTGGGGGAGAGCAAAACTGGTGAATAATTGCTCATCCAGTGGCTATCACAGAAATACCTTGGTACCTACCAGTAAAAATACCCTGACTTGTGACAGAACCACAGAATCATTGAGGCACAGGTCGTTAAATTGGGTTTTTCCTCTGTGATTCCTCATAAATGACAGTTTTTGATGTGTGGGGCTGGAGGGGCTCTGTTTCAGAAGATCTACCAGTGAAATGTCTTGGTAATACCAGTATGTCCCAGTAAAAAATATCCTGACTTGGGACAGAACCACAGAACCATTGAGGCTCGGGTCATTAAATTGTGTTTTTCCACAGTGATGCCTCGTAAGTGACAATTTTTGATGTGTGGGGCTGTTTCAAGGAGTTCACTCCCAAACTAATGATGTTCTAAATATGTTTGGGCCTTTCTTGTTTCCCCAGGAGTTAGGAAATGAACTTTCAGGCTGTTCAACTATTGAGGCTGCTGAACTATCGAGTTTCATTTTTCCAAGAGGAAAATTAATAAATTTAAAGAAAAAATTCAGTTAATAATAAATAACAGCAGTGGCAGTACCGAAGCCTTTGAGGTGCAATTATTGTCAATTGAATAAGTAATAAATAAAACGTAAGAAAGGTAAATAAAACCAATTCTAGAATAATCTTTAAATGATTTTTTAGAGCAGTTTGAGGCTTAAAGGGTGTGTTGAATACAGCAGACAAGCGTTACTTTTGCAAATTCATTCTTTGTTAAGATAACAATTAGCATGTCTGTAATGGGCCTGGAACAAGTTCACCACTCAGAAGAACAAAGCGAATTAGAGAAGTGTGTGAGCTTGTTTGATATTGCCTCAAGCAGCAGGGAGTGATCCACAATTCCTAGTGAACTGATATTAAATTCCAAAAAAATAAAAAAAAAGGCAATCTGTGTGAAGCAGCCAAGGCTGGCTGCTGTTCCCAAGGAAAAGGCGAGAAAAAAATGGAAAAGGATCAAATTTGGTTTTAAAATATTTGGTTTCTTTTGTTCGGTGTTCAAATGAGCTGTTTAAATCTATAGTCAAGTTTTAAATGTCTTAAAAAAAAAAAATCTCCAATATCACTGGGACTGTGGAAAATAATAATAATAATAATAATAATAATAATAATAATAATAATTTATTCCAGAAGCAGGAATAGATGGGTCTGTACTGGGAGGGTAAGCTGTTCCTCTCCCATCCCTGTGTAAATGGAATTAGGCCTAAAGAAACAAGGGAATCAAAATCAGTGATTGCTGTTTGTGGTGTCACACCCTGCAAATGCAGCAGTGCTGCTGGAAGGAGTCTTTAAAAACCACTATGAAATGGCTTTAAGAGAAACATAGTGGGGTTGGTAAAACAAACTGGGAATAAACTGCACAGAAATTTGGTGAAATAATAAAAAATTCAGGTAATTTAATGGAAACGTCAGTATTTACTGGGAAGGAGCAGAGTGGTACCATGACAAACTGGGACCAAGGAATGCTCATTAGGGAGTGTGCTGATTAATTCTCTTAATATGGTGAAGGATTGGTCACTTGGATTTTGGTGCCTTTGAAAAATTCCAGGAATTCAGGCATTAGTATAAACAATAATAAGAGGGTAAGGTGATGCTGTAAAAAATAAGATTAAAAAGAAATCCTGTGATCTGGGGAGGAAATATTCCAAGCAGGGTTTGGTTTTCTGTATTTGCCATCTGGTTGCTATTAACTCAAAGTTTTAATATCTTAGAGCTTGAGGTGACACAAGCTGGGATCGAGGGACTTCATCCAAACTCTGAAAAGGCATTACTGTTTCAAACTTGGAATAAATGTGACTTCTCAGATCAGCCACGTTAGGACACTGCGAGGCAAAATTCTGGACATTGCAAAGCAAAAAACGTTTGGATTCCCGTTTTTGGGCAGAATTCCGAGGAGCTGTTTTTGTGTGTCAGTAAATTCCATGGAAGGGGCTCTGCAGGGACTGCTCCCAGTGCTCTTACTGGGGAGCCTTGGTCCAGCAGCTCCATAACTGGAGGTTTCTGGTGGGAGATTCACGGTTCAGATTTAATAAATGTTTTCTTTTTATGAGTTCAGGGCGAAGATTTGGCAGAAGCAAAGCAGACGAATCGTAACGCGCTCCTAATCTGTTTAAGCTGGTAGACCACGTATGGCCTCCACAGAATTCCTTTTTGTAAATACATTTGTGCTGCAGTCGAGCACTGCAATTTGCTGACAGCTTTGCTTTCTGCATATTGACTTCAATTATTTTTGTGCCAAATCGCGCTGAAACTCCTCGACAGACGCATTTCTTCATCTCCCCCTACATCTGTTTCTTATCTTTTATGTCAGGCCCCCAGACTGCAGATATTGAACTATAGATTGGGTTCTGTGTTACAGCTCTGAACCTCCTTTTAAAATATCATCTCTTACGAATGGAGGATGCTGTAAATGAACTGAGGAATGTTTGAAATAAAAACAAACAAAATCCGCCCACACTTGCTGTATAAACTCAGTTTTCTTGTCTGCAGTTTTTGTACATCTAACACAATATTAAATGGTAATCCCATACCCCAAACTTCCTAAACACCGTATGGGGAATCGACTTAAATACTCATTTTTAAAAATGCTTCTCAGTCAAATGATCTTCTGAAGGAAGTTTATTGGAGTCAAACAAAGAAATCCTGATTTGTGCAGTTTGCCACAGTTTTGCCTGCATTCCCAGCTCTTTGGTATTGAAGTATTAATGCTAAATCCCCTTGATGTAATATAATACAGAATCCATCTTCGGAGCATATTGGAGCTGAACAAAGAAATTATTTGCTCTAATTCACTTTATGGAGCCGTCTTAGCAGCGTCTTGTGTTACACAAATTGCAGGAGCTGAGGAGTCTGAGCTCGGAGTTAAAATGCCCAAATTGATTTTTCAAGTCTTTAATAATTTCTCACTCTTCTACATCTCAGTAATAAATGGAAGTGACGTGAAGAAATCTGGTTTTGTGCTGGGAATGGGAGCAGGGATGTGCACACAGAGCAGGATGGTGGCAGACAAGCACCAGCTGGTTTTATATGGCCCAGTGAGGTTAAAATGTCATTTTAAAGTTGTTCTTCTAATGCAGATCAGCTGGAGAAATGCTGCCTGGATCTCCTGGAGCCCTTGGAGAGTTTCAGCACCAGGGAGATTTGGAGAAGGCTGGGGAGTGGGATAGAGGTGAGATATTTAACAGGAATTTTGAGTGGTTTTTTTGCCTCTTAGTACCTACTTGACTCTCCATGGCTGCCATGTCATCACCCTTATTTCTTGGGTTTCAGTTCTAAATTTACCTTCAGTAAAGCATTAAATCCTGCAGGGAATGTGAGAGGAAGAGCTCCTTCAACAGGTTTGGCCAAAGTTTGGCCTTCTCCAGGTCCCCTTGCTCTGCCAGATCTTTGTGTTTGGAGCCATTACCTGAGTCCTGTGTCCCCAGGCTGGCAGAAAATGAGCCTGACCTCCCTTCTGGAATTGTGCATGGGCTGTTTTCCTCCTGGATGGAGGCCTGGGAAGCTTCAGTTAAAAAGTTTCAGTTAAGAAGCTTTGAGTACTAAAATAAAAATATTCAGTTGGCAAAATAATTGCATACAGAGCAACCTGGAGCTGTTATTGGTCAGTGCCTCAATTAATCCAACATTTCATTCCCTAAACTCCTTGATATTTTATGTTCACGGTACAATTTGAAGAATCCAGGTCTCATTTTCCACAGGAGCTAATGAAAACTCCGTGGAACAGGAAAGACAACGTAATAGGAAAAAAAAAATTGCTGTGAAAAATTTGTCTACATTAAGGCTGTAATTGATCTCCTCAGATGTCGTGTCTTGAGGAGCCGGCCAAATTTTCTTGTGCCTTTATTGCTAAATGACTGATTACCAGATAGATGGAACGTAGCAAGCACCATATGTTTGGTTTACCTAAAAGCTCATCAATCCCCTGTCTGTTGGGTCTCTCAAACATGATCTGTGAGCAGATTCCTTCCAGGAAAACAAAGCCCAACCACAAAGTCATCAGGTTTGAAGCATTACCCTTTCAGATGCTTTTTCAACCCAATTCGTTCCTTGGCTGTAAACACGAGGCAGATGCAGTCCTGAGTCCTGATTAATTGTTTGTCAGAATCCCTCTGGCTGAGCATGGAGGGATGGTGGGCATTTTGGGATGAGAATTGTCTGCTCCCAACAGCCCAGACAAAGCCTGGGAGTGTAAAAACACTCGGGTTGAGCACAGCCTGATCAGCTGTTCTCATGTGGTCAGCAGTGAACATCTCAGGGGGTCAGGGCAAGCATTTTATAGAATAATGTCCACACGTGAAACTGAGGGTTTATTTGAAGCTGGCTCATCAAGGGTTAGGAGAGGAGAGCGTGGTTCTTGTGCTGCTCGTGCTTACAGCCGACCTTGGAACATGGGAAGGACCAAATTCCCATTCCAAGGATGTCTCTGCAGCCTTCTGAGGCCAAGAACTGGAGGCAGATGACCTGGAGAGGATCCAGAGGTCACTGATGGAGGGCCATGAATCAGTCCCTGTGTTTGGACCAGCAATCCCCTCCTTTAACATCCTTATTCCGGAGGGAATGTCTGTAATTCCTGGCTGGAGCAGTTCCCTCTCCCTCCTCATTGCATTTGATGAGTTCTGCTGCAAATAAAGCGGGATGTTAGATCTCAATCCCACATTTGGGGACCTGTGGCATAACAGGCTGCCCACCATGCCCTGCTCATTGCAGCGGCTCTGGGAGATTGGTATCCCAGAGAAACAGGGAATGAACCAGAGGAGCAAATGATGTCTCCTCTGAGTTTAAAACCCTCCAAGTTCAAAGCGCCAACAGCGCCCAGAGGAGACAGTGTGGGGAATTTTCTGTGTGCCAGGTGGAAATCTGAACTTGTGGAGTACTGCAGGATATGAGGCTGCACCAGAAATAAATGTAGAGAGAAGTTTCTATCTCTAGCCTTACTTTCACAGTTCTGTTTCATTTTCATTAAATTCAAGAGGGAAAAGAATGTTGCTGCTTTTTTCCTCATTTCAGTCAATAACTTGGGCAAAATATCCTGCCCTGCTCCTTTCTCAGTCTCTCTCTAAACCAAGGATTAGGACACTGCCCCAAACTTTATGAAGGATCCAGTCTGCTCTGAAAAACTCCAGCACGGATTTCAGGCACACTGCGAGTGCCACAGGTGTACAGATCCCATGAAATTCACAGACTTCATCCGCTCACAGATCTCTGTAGCCATTCTTCTGACCAGAGGATACGGAAGAGGGAATAAAATCCCAAATATTCCACTTGCTGCCTTGTTTGTTTAGCAAGTGGCCCTCACTTGTGGCAGAGAGAGATTTCTGAGCGGTTTTAAATGTCCTGCAGGGAGGGCTGGCTCTGGCTTTGGTTTACTGAAACTTTTGCAGCTTTCACTCCCAGTTACTCTTCCCACTGTTCCCGAGGTGAACGGGGTGAAATATCTATTCCTCCTCACCCTTTGAAGCTTTTTTTTTTTTTTTTTTTAGTGACAATCTTGGGTTACTTCTGAGTGAATAACTCACTGCCAGGTCAAGCAGAGTGTGGGGTTTTGTGTGTGTGTATGTGCACTGATAAATCCCAGCCTTGGATCCCTGCTTTCAGATCAGCTCTTCAGGAGTTTGGTTCAGTCCTTGCTGAGCTCAGTGGGAATTCTGCCTGGGGGAAAAACTGAGAATCTTCGCTTTGCCTTTGATTTCATTCAAGCTGGCTTTTGAAAAACACCCAGCTGATCCCCCAGAACGCTGGGAGTGCTGAGGGCTGCTCCTCCTGTGCCTGATGACCACGAAACAGCTCGGCAAGATCTGAACAGGAGATGGTTTGATCCCTTCATCCCCCTGGCTGGAATTAGTGCTGGATGTTGAGGGAAGCACAGCTGATCATTAAGTGCTGATCATTAAGTGCTGATCATTAAGTGCTGATCATTAACTGCTGCTCTCCTTGCTGTGAAGGGGAAATACCTGGACTGCAAAGATTGGAAATAAGGAATTCAACCTTGCAAGTTTCTGTGTCAGTGAGGAGAGAGGAAGGAATGGCTTTATGGAATTCAGGGATGGGATCACCACCAGCAGATTCCGTCTTTGGTTGTAACAGAGTTAACTTGGGACTCCTAGAAGAGCCTTTCACCCCAGTTTGCAGCACTGAAGGGACCTCAGTCAGGATTCCTTGTGTGAATATTCAGGAAGGAGCTGAATGGGCTTGTCCAGAACTCATTCTGAAATAAATTACTTGCATCAGCAGCATCGTTTTCACTCATTCTGGCTCTTTGATATATTTGACTGTGGATATTGGGTGTGGGAGGTGGGTCTCTGCAGGCTCAGACAGTGCTAGAGGGGAGGGGGCTGAAAGGACAGCTCAGCTCAGGTGTTTAATTCAGATGTTCTACAAAACCCTCTGAGAGAGCCTTTTTTTTTTTTGACAGTGATTGCATAAGAAGTGGGAGTGAGGTGATGAGTCCTCCTCGGGGTATTAGTCATAACACAGACATTGCCTTGAAACATCTCCAGTTGGTACAGCTGTACTTTCAACTTGAAAAAGGAATCATTTGGCTGTGGTGGGACTTGGAGGTCTGGAGATCCTCACTGGCTTTTCTGAATTTTTCTTATATTAAACATTTCACAGTTCCATGTTACGGATTTCTCCTAATTTTTCACTATTGGAAAACTCGGTCAGTGGGGATTTGTTTTTATCTCTCCCAAAATGACAAATACAAACTTAATTGAAAGGGAAATGATTTTCCAGATTTATAGATTTCTAAGGCTGAGAGCCTGCATGAGTAACTTTAATTAAATTCATTTTCCTGCAGAGCTGCTCCTTGTTTCAGTTCCTCAAATCCCTACACATGTTGCTCCTCCCAGCTTTTCAGTTTGCTCATGAGAGATTATTTAAATGCTTGTCAGCTGCCTTTACCTGGAGGAACAGGGATAATTTCAAATGTTTCTAAGGAGATGGGGAAAAAAAATATTGTGGCCTTTCCTAATTTTTGTTCTACTTCGTATGGATGAGTGTAAGTCAACACCCAAGTGATAAATCTGAGCCCAGAGCAGTCCTGATATTTTTCTTCAATTATTTTCTCGTTGGCCTATGTGTGTGTAGCCAGGAGGCCGTGTGGTAGTAATGGGACTTTGAATGCTGTTAATTAGATAATGAAGAGCCTTCAGAGGCTTAATAAGGTTAATGGAGAGTGGCATGGCCAGAACCTATGGAGGAGAAGTGTTGGGCTGCTGGGGAAGTTCAGCTGGAGAGAGAAAGGTGAGTGCAGCGTTGTTTTTTACATAGAACTTGGATAAAGTGGAGAAAAAGCTGGCTCAGGAATTGTGTGGATTGATGGTGTCCTGAGGAGATGTGGCAGGAGTTGTTGTGCAGCAGGAAACACTCAGGTGTGGAGAAGGAATTGTCTTATCAAAGGGAACAGGGCGAAGCTCTTGGAGATGAAAGAAGGACTCGTCTCTGAGCTGTGGATATTAAGAGGTGGATGCATGAAACCTGTGTGAAGAGAAAAGCAGTTTTGTCCTGGCACAAAAGGTGTGCCCAGGACTTTTCGTTTCAGTCAGGAGCGACTGCTTTTGGATCCAGGGGAAACACAAGAGTGAGGGAAATTAAAGTTCTTAATGTGTGTTCGTGTTGAGGTGTTCTTAGGAAACCTGTGATGATAAAATGGTAAATTGGGGTTTGAGGGAAGAGTCTGTCTCGAAGGATGGAGACCAGACCCAAAGCCAGGAGAGGGAATGGATTTCCTGAAGCTGAGCCATGGCCAAGCTCAGCAGGTCTGGTGGTGTTCCAGCCATGGCAATGCCCAGGGTCAGTTTTGATGCTCCTGTGCTTAAGTGAGATGGGGTTTTGAGTGTGAGGTTTTTTTCCTGTTGAGCCCTCACTTTAAAACACAAGACTCGATCCAGGGTTGGTGGGAATGTGCTGTGTAGGAGGGACTGCACACGTGGCTTGTCCCAAATGCCAGTGGAAAAACTGCCAGAGGAAAAAGTGATCCACAGAGTTTAAGAACTGGCTGTGAGTTCAAGTGTGCAAGAGTTCTGGTGAGCATTGCTTCCCTTTTTTCAATTTTTCTTTGAAAGGAGGGAAAGGATTTTTTTTTCAATACCTCTAAAATACCTCTGCCAGCTGATATGAAAATTTGAGGAGAGATTAACAGCACTGTGTGGAGAAAACCTTAAAAATAAAGTTAGCTGAGTTGTAGATTAAGTCCCAGGACAGTTATCAGGTGTGTGATACACAGACTATTTATTAAGGAAGGACAAAGACACCAAGCTGTGCAGATAAGCTCTGAATTATCATAAACTCCATTTTGCATCAGAAACTGGTCTTTTAATTCAAAAGGAAATATTCATAAGCCATCTTCGTTTCTAATTTGAATATAATGTGATGAAACCTGTTAATAGGAGAGACTGGTGGGATTTCTCTGTTTTGCTGTCACAACAGGTGGCTGTGGAACACAGACTTAGCAAGGTGGCCCCTCAGAAATGAGAGCCTCATGAATTTTAAGAGGAAATTCAAATGCACATCAAGGATAGAGAAACAGGATCTTACCTTGCATGGGGAAAAAGAAAATTCCAAAGTCCAAGGAAGTTTGTGGGGGAAGTTACGTTGGATTTGGTCTAAGTGTTAGTCTGGTATTAAGGAAAGCTGCAAAATCTGCATGTTTTTAAGTTATGGGTGGTTGCATTTTGGTCAGGGTTGAATGTTTATTGCATGAAGATGATCTGAACTTTGAAGTTTGCAGCTGGTAGGAAAATTGAGGGTTTATTGCTGGGATGGCAGGAAATTCAGTCCTAAGGAATGTAATAACACTGGGGTTTCACTCCCACTTACCTTTTGCTTGTACTTAGGCTTTATGATAGACCAAGTGAATGAGTGAACAACTTGGTGCACAATGAGCATAAACTTCGTTTGGATGAGAAATACATATTGTAATTCAATTGTGCTTCAGTATGTAAAATAGAAACCTTGCTGGTGTCAGGACATTCTGACTGCATTTGATTTTAATGATGTTCTTGCAAAACTTGTGGCTGGGGAAAGAACTGAGGGCTTTGCTCTCCAATTCCTGGTGCATCTTGCTTTGTTTAGTGAAGTGATTCATCCACCAGGTGATGCCCCTGTTGTCCTTGTGGAGCTGCCCATTAAACACATGGCACAGCCATTCCTTCCCCTGCTTCTGGAAATAATGATCCTTTTGGCTGTGCTGCATCAGATGGGCGAGGTTTATGGAATGGCTTTTTAAGTGAGATGTCCAGGGGAAGGAACACTTTTCAAAACAATTTTTTTAAATTTTTTTTTTTTAGCTAATCTGTGCTTTTGACTGTTGGGGAAGAAATATTGGGTTTTGAAGAGGCTTAATGGCTTTGGAGGTGGTTTGGGAATGGTCGATGTGTTGGATGTGAGCACTGGGGATGAGAGAGCAGCAGAGTTGCAGAGCAAAATAGAATTTGAGTAAATAAACCATAGGAGGGAGCATCTGCCTTCAGCTCTGCTGGGTTCTTGGTTGAGTCCCAGCCCTGCAGAGCTTGTTCTGTTTGGGCTTTACCCAACACCCACCAGAGTCAGATGGGAAGTTCTCCAGGCTTTTTCTGGCCATGTCCAGGAGGGTCTTCCATGGCTTAGCTGCTGCCTCTGACCAGCCTGCTACGAGTTGTGCATCCCACAAAAACCCCACCTGCATATTCCAGCTTTGAGAGTTGCCAGTTATTCTTAAATGACCTGAACAACCACTCTGTGGAAGAATTTTCCAGTTCCTTTCCTTAATTTCAGCGCTGTGTCCATGGTTTTTGCCCGTTGTTCAGTGGAATGGCTTTGCTGATGTGTCTCCTCGGTACTAAGCTACTTAATGTATCTTGAAATGGTCTAATTTTTTTGGCATTCCAGAGGACGTGGAATTATATATGTTATTGAGGATGTGCCCTGCTATTCCCTAAAGAATATAAAAATAGAAATTAATAAAAAGTGGTTTAAGTGGATCTGGGGTTATGAAGGGGATTAAGGCTGTGTGTACACACAGGTTTGTCTGCTCCTCGGTGTGACTTTGCTCTCTGATGTAAACAAGTGAGGTGACCTTCCCCTGGCAGAATAAAGACAGAGTGGGGTAGGGAGTGTGGATAATTTATAAGCTTTTCTCTATAGATAAGAATGAATATCCTGTATAAATCACAGTGCTGCAGAAGTCTGGAGGAATTTTCAGTGCTGTGAGGTGATGCAAGCCCCAGACTGTCAGAGTTGAGTCTTCTCAGAAGGTGTGTGTTGGATGAAGAATAAATCTGTCACAACATGAAGATACTGCAACGTATTTTACTGGATCTTGGGCCAGAGCAAAGTTTGTGTGTGGGGAAGGGAAGCAGCTCAACAGGAAGCACAGAAATTCAAATTTTCCTTTTCTCTGGGATGGTTTCTGAAGCCTCTCTGTATCTCCTATTGTGCAATTTGATATTTAAGTGCTGCTCAGGTCACAAAGTCTGTAGTATTTTGTTTTTAATGCTCAGAGTTGGCATCCAGCCCCACAGATGTGCAGCTCAGACTGGGTTTATCCTGTTCCTAGAGGAGTTGTGGGCAGTGCTGGATGCAGGGAACAGCAAGTGAGGTACAATTTCAGGAAAACCCATCTGAATCACAAAACACAATCATGGGGTCGCTCAGGTTGGGAGAGACCTTTAAGATCATGATGATCACCACTAACCCGTGTTCTCCAGTGCCACCCACATCCAAGTGTTATTTGAACAGATCCAGGGGTGGTGATTCCGCCACTTCCCTGGGCAGCCTGATCCTGGCCTTGGCAGCCCTTTAGGTGAAGAAATTTTTCCAGATTCCCGATTGAAACCTCCCCTGGTGCAGCTCGAGACCATTTCCTTTTATCCTGTGCTCCCTGGGGGAAGAGACTGGCGCTCACCTCACTCCAGCCTCCTCCCAGGGAGTTGTAAAACGTGGGAAGGTCTCCCTGGAGCCTCCTTTTCTCCAGGTTAAACACCCCAAAACCCCCGAGCTGTGTGGCTGCTGCCAAGGAGAGCAGGCAGAGTGTGAACTGGGCAGCAAAAGCAGCCCTGGAAAGGATGGAACCCCACTCCAGGGATGTCTGGATCAATCTGTTGGAGCCTCACCCGTGTTGTTCAGAGGTGGGGAAAAAGAAATGCAAATTGAAGACAGGCTTAGGAGCAGAGCTTTGGGAAACTGCTGCTGGACTGTCCCCTGCAGTTTTCCAGAGGTATAAATTATTTTATTGCTGTTAGCAGGGAGCCTCTGGGCTGTAATTACACAGCCATGGAGTCCAGAATGGCTTTCCAAGATGCCCCAGCTGCTTTGCTGGAACCCGCTGGTGCTCTTTGCTTCTTTATTCCGACAGAAAATGCCTAGGGCTGCCTCCTGCTCCGTGGAAGGCAGCTAAAGGAGTTAATTGAATTTAATCCTGGGTCTGCAAGGCAGAAATCTGGAAATCATGAAATCTGGAGCCTGAGCTGTGTTTGAGGTTGAAGAGAGAGTTAAGGAAGCCTTGGAGAGCAAATTCACTGCTTGGAGACCAACAGGGCACAGGAAATGCAAAGCTCCAAAAGTGCTGAGGATTTCACCAGAATGTGACCAAAACACTTGAGAAATGCTCCAGGGCTTTTCAGATGTTCTCACCACTGGTAACTTAAAAACCCCTCTTGTTCCCAGTGGTGTGTGATGGATTGTGCTCCAGCAAACATCTTCCAAGGCACAATTCCCACATTCCGATTCTGCCGTTCCGTGGTTTCGTTTGCAGAGATGTTTTTTGGTAACAATAAAACATTTTGGTTGTGTGAGGAGGTCTTTGTGGAGGAGCTCAGCGTCTCAAATGGAGCCTGAGGATCTGTTGCTCCTAATGAATTGGCTTAAATTAATTAACTGGGCAAAACAGAGTTGGACTTTGATGTTATTTTGTAAACACTGAATGTTTTGGGGTTTTTTTTTTTGTGTGTTCTGCCACACATTTATAAACAGAGCATGTTTCTGTAAGAGGTAAGAAAAAAAAAATAGCCTGGCAAGTCAGCTTGGTACAGAACTTATAAATTATGACCATTGAAAACAGTGAAATATATTAATATAGCAGAAAAATTAGGTCCTGGAAATGGTGTTTGGCAAAGCAAATATTGGAGGGAACATATCCTAGAAGAAAAAAACTGTGTTGATGGTAGCTCTGATTTTCAGTAGCCGAATATAAACATTTATTTTTTCCCCAATAATATTTTATACACACTTTTTATATACTCTTATTCCTCTTGCTTATCCCCAGCAGGGTGAGAATTTAGGGGAAGAATGTGAGGAGAGAAAAAATTGAGGCTTGTCACTAAATTCCTCATAAATTGCTAGGGAGAAGCCTGTTGATAGTGAGTGGGACTCGTGTTTATACCGTGTTGGTAACGTGGTTTCGGTATTTCTTTACTTAAACATTCAAGATCCATTTTAGTTCAACCAAAATATAAGAAATTAATTAAAATTTTGGCTTCCTGGCTGAGAAGAAGAAAATCTGTGGAGAGGTCTTCATCCCGAGAGCTAAGAGACTGAAGAATTGGCTCGTTTGTGTGCAAGTTATTTGATATTTCTTATGGTTCCATCCCAAATCTGATATTAAATATGGTGTATTGGTTTTATGGCAGCTCTGACCTGAACCCAGATTTTATTGCTACTTTGGAAACAAATCCTTCTTTCCAAGGGTTCAGTTCTGTGCTGGATGTTACAAAAAAGCACAATAGATGTCAACTCTGCCTTAAAAGTTGTAGGTTCAGTTTGGGTAGGCACTAACTAGATAATTGCTACCTGCTGTGGAATAGAATGTGTTGTTATTTAATGTATGCAGATTTGCAGGAGAAAAAAAAGCCTGATGAATAACCTCATTTTCAGGCATAAAATGCACTTTAATTTGAGACTGAGATTTAAAAAAACATGCATTGCTCCTCCCCTGTGTATCAGTGGTGGGAAGCTCTGGTTTCTCATTCCTGTGGAGAAAACAGGAGCTTGGCTTGTGGTTACGAAAAATGTTGGTGTTTCTTGTTTTGGTTATATTTTTTCTCCCTTTTGGTTATGTTTTTAATCAGTTGAGCAACAATTTGCTGAAGTTTTTCCCTCCAACTTCAGGCCTTCAGGAGGATTCCTCATCCTCACATTCCCTGTTTTCCTTCCATTCCTTTCTCCCAGTGGACGTTGCACATTTTCTCTCTCCCTCTGCACAAATTTGGCAGCAGAAAGGAGAAGGACCACGGGGATCTTTCTGATTCTCCTCATTCTTATCACTTTATCACTCTTTGGAAAGCATCTTTTCCTTGTGCTGTGTGGATTTTGAGCCTTAGCCAGCTGTGTTCCCAGGCAGGATGGGCAGGGTGTGTTTTATTTACCCAGTGGAGCATTTGAGATGGTGGATAAGGGTTCCTCCTCCTCCCCCCTGTCCTCTCCCCGTGTGCTTGAGATGTTGTCTGGAAGAAAAATGATGGTAACTTTTGATACTGGTATCATCTAGTGCCTCTGTGAGTGTGAAAGTTTTATATCCTTTTACCCTTGTTTCTTCGTCTCTGCCAGCTTTTCCTAAGTGCAGCGAATCTGACAAAAGTTTCCTTTATCTTGTGCTGATTCCTGTGTGTAGGTGAAGCACTGCAGATGTTTGAGATCGTGATCTGCTGCAGAGGTTATTATTTTTCCTAGACACTGGGAATGGGGAATACAAAGGATAAAAAGACAGATTAAGTTTCCCAGAACCAGAGGAGGTTTTAATCTTCATGCTGGGAAGAATCTCCCTCAGCAAAGAGTTGGTGGTACAACCTGGTGAATAATTTTAAATACCATTTTCTTACCTTGTGATATCTAGCAGTGTTTCCTGTGTGATTTGACAACTGAAATGCTGTGGGGAAAGAATACTGGCACTCCTGGTTATTGTCTTCCTCACAGGGCAGAAATCTTTTGTGGGCTGCTGCTGGCAAAGTTACAGGCCGAAGAAAGGAGGTGTGGAAATGAAGGGTCTGAATCCAGGTTCAGGGAAGGTTTGTGCCAGGTGAGGAGCTGGGCTCTGCTTCATCCTTGACTAAATTGGTGCTGGTACAAGTTCTTTAATACAGCCTCAATTTCCAGCTGTCCCTGTCAATCTGTGGTTTGGCTCCTTCCTCCTCTCACTGACAGTGTGATGGGGAATCTGAGAATTTCCAAGGATTCCAGAGTTTCCCTAATCTGTGGCTGAGAGAAGAAGTTGGCTCCTGCAGCGAGGAAACCTTATTTACACCTAAAAACTGCCCTGTGTGCAGGGTGGAGGAGCTGAGAGCTGTTCCAGCTGGGTTTGTGGCAGCATCCTGGCACTAAAACACCAGCATTATTTAAGGATGGAATTGATGGAGCTGCCAGGGGAGGCTGGGATGTGCACAGGGACATCCCAAAGCTGTTCTGGTACCAGCAGACCAGAGCTGCCAGTGGGCCAGGACAGTGCCATCCCCCCAGAGCTCTGTGCTGGAGCTTCTCGTGCTCCTGCCTGTTCTGGTCTTCCCAGATAAAACAGGAGCACTCCCTGGGAACAGCTGAAAATGGCAAGCTGCTGTTTGGGTTGATTAATTTATGAAGCTTGGAAGTCATTTTCTGTAATAATTACCCAGGTTGAAAATGATTAAAATTCAGCGTCAGCTGCTTCTTATAGTCAAGCTTGTGCTGCTTTATGTGGTAGGTGGAATAATTTCTTGTAAGAGCCCATTTAAAAGCTTTCTTGAAGAGATCAGCAACTGTCATCTTTATTTCCAGTATTCTCCTTTTCTAATATTTGTGTTTCTACTCCCACTTTGACGTATTTGAACTATGATACCTTGTTGGGAGTGAAATGGGAGATAAAGACCGAGCGCATCTGGTTTGTTCCAGGAACTCCAGACCTCCTTGAAGTGATTCCAGTAGCTGTAAATCATTAGCACAGCTTACATCTCAATCTGCTGCACATCATTCCGTGTGCTTTTAATCCTGGATTTTTTAAAATAAAGGACTTCTGGCAAATTCAGAATCGTTTTGTCACAAAGCAAGAATTACACGGATGCTATCAGTCAGCAGCCTGAGAATAATCACAAAGGAGTTTTTTCATTACAAATTGTGTGAAGCTATTTTTTGTGGGAAGATGTAGAGGCTTTTTATGAGGGCTTGTGGACTGACCCTTCTCTGGCAGTTCTTGTGTTCTCAAGTCAGACTTGACTGCAGCAGATCACACCTGGCTTGGGAAAAAAGAAAATATCCCAGACTTTCCTGATGCATTCGTTTCCAACTTCATGGGGAAAAAAAATAAAAAGGAGGGCGAGGCTAGGCCTTGTATTTTGTTCTTGTTTTCTTGAAGTTGAAGTAGTCTGTTGAAATGGGTGTTTTGTACTTTGTGTTTATTTCTGTCCTGAGTTTCCCTTTCCTGCCCCAGTCTTTTGGGATAAATCAGTCTCCTGACCGAGGAGAGCTGCTGGAATGTGGATTCCAGCAGGGTGGCCCAGCTGATCTCTGGGACAGCTTTTGCACAGTCAGGAGCTGGGGCTGTATTTTTCATTTGGCTCCTGATTACAGCTCTCTAAAGGAACCAGAGATCAGCCTCCACTTGCTGCTGTCGCATTTTCTGTTCAGCACAGGTGTTCCCTTTTCATTTCCTGCTGGATGAGTGAGAGCCCAATTCGAAATCCAGTCCAATTCTGCCAGTGAGGTGTCTGGGGATGTGGGAACTTCCATTAAAATAATTTCCCAGTCTGTTTTCTGGGAAAGGCCACTTCAAACTTCACTTGGAGCAAATTTTACCACTCAGCAGAGCACACAACATCTATTATTACCAGAGAAGCTTCACTCTGCCGAGCTTTAATTAGAAAGCCTCTGTTGTAGGCTGTCAGGAGAATGCCAAAATAGCCATAATGAGAGTTGCTGCAATTCATCACCTCTCTGACTCCTCAGAGCAGGCGTGGAGCACAAAATTCTGGGTGGCCAAGTGGTGAGATGATTCACAAGAGCTGGAGATGAATTGAGTGGAAGCTCCTCTGCGTGTATTTAACTCTGTGAGTTAAATAAGTATGAGCAGTCGTTCGAGGGGAGCTGGGAGCACACACACACACATCCTGCCTGCCTTCCAGGGAGGGGCAGGAGATTTTGGGGTGCCCCAGTTCGGTCCCTGCTGCTGCTGCTCGGGGCTCTCGGTGCCCCTGGGTGAGGCAGATCACATGGATTTAGGGAATTTGGGCTTTCTATAATTAATAAAGTATTGCTTGAATAACCAGTGTCAGATGGTATCTGAGTGTTGTGATTTCCTGCTGAAATGGGTAACTCTGAGCAAAACCATTTTCCTTGCCCCACTGCTGAATCTCAAACTGAAATTCACGCTCACCTTTAACAATGGCAGGGAAGCACACTTGACACCTTGAGGCTTTGAGACTTGTGCTGTTTCCCATTTTTATTGTGGCCAGAAGTTTCATTAGAACAGCTGTTCTCGTGCCTGGTTGTTAATCCTTTTTTTATTATTATTTTTATTTTTAATAAGGACAAAAGGAGTGCAGCAGAAGTGTTAGGGAAGCTCCAGCAGCACAGCACACAGTTGGCTTCAGGCATGGGTGAATGGGCAGCGAGGATTCTGTTTTATCCAAACAGCTTTGGTTGTATTTCTAGGGGTATTTTCAGCTACTAAAAAAAAAAAAAAAATAAGCTCTATCCAGTGTTTTAAACCTCTCCTCTGAGCTTCAAGGCGAGGAATATTGCCTCTGTATGTTTTCTTTAAATTGAAAAAAAAAGTCTTGAATCTCCACAGATTCACAGAATGATGAAGGTTGGAAAAGATCTGAGGTTATCAAGTCCAACCATGAGCCCAGCACCAACATGGCCAGCGTTCAGCCGTGTCCTCAAGTGTCACATCCTCTCATTCCTGAACTTCCAGGCGTGGTGATGATTCCACCACTTCCCTGGGCAGCCCGTGAGGCTTCCTAGCTGGGAACCTCTCCTTGTCTGTATGTGCCTTCTGTGGCCTTTAGAGTCAGAGGAAAAAGCCATTTTCTGGGATCTTTTGGACCTTCTTATTGCACCTGCTCAACTCTTTCTGCCCTTCTGGCTTCTTGTTGCTGTTGAATAATGGGTTGAGTAGATTTGGGGGAGTGATTTATTCATTTTCAATGTGTCAGGGTGGCCCAGACTCTGGTAATTACTTCACAAAGCAATAAAGGAATAAAGGAGAGGATTCAGCACAGGTTTTGTTGATCAGTGTGCTCATGAGGAGCTGTGGGGACGGAGCTGCTGTGCAGTGAGTTTTTGGGGTCATCTTCCATCAGGACCACCCCGAGTTGCTCAGCTTTGCACCCCGGAATAGCTTGGTTTTTTAGGGGGAATGGAGATTGTGGTTTTGGTCTGTTCTGTTCTTACACATCCATTATTACCTGTGGTAACCATTAAAAATATGTTTGATTTTTTTAAACAAAATCCCCCAAATCCACGAGTGGTGTTTATCGGCCTGCAGTCCTTTCGTGCTGTGGCAGAGGTGTGTGCACTGCCTAAACCTTTTCTGGATTCCATCTGGTGACAAACTGGAGCCTTTTTAGGACTCTGCTTTTTCCTTTTTTCTTTTCTCAGAGCTGGGCTTTCCTTTCCCCATTTCCATGAAAAGCTGACATTTCCCTCAGAGGAGTGTGCTGGGCTTCCCTTAGCGCTCCTGATAAAGGAGCTTTCTTCAAAGCCTCTCACAAAACAAAAAAGCCATTTTCACAATGCTGGGAGGAGGAGAGTGAAAGAATCGACAAAAAAAAAAAAAAACAGATCCCTTTCCAATCCCTTGGTTCCGTGGCACAGCTGAAGTTTACACTAATTAGAAATCATCTGGAGGCTGTGCAGCAGATTGAGTCTTGGGCTGGAAGTGCTTCCTGACAGGTGGTTCAGCACAAAGCAACACCACAATTACCTAACCCCCTGTTTGATTTGTGGATACCCTCGCTGCTGCTCGCATTATTTAATGAACTGTGTGCTTCCCCTGGCCTCCCTGCGGCACACGGTGCTCCTTTCCAGAGCCGCAGCCTGTGCTCCGGGGGTAACCCTTCTGTCCCACGCCAGGGGAGCATCCCTGCTCCTGACAGGTGAAAACCCGAATTTAAATGCTGCAAATTCTTCATCTGGGAAGATCAGAGAATTGCTGGCTTGTTTGGGTTGGGAAGGACCTTAAACTGATGCCTTTCCACCCCCTGCCAGGGGCAGGGACACATTCCACAACCCCAGCTTGCTCCAAGCCCTGTCCAACCTTGGGAACTTCCAGGGATGGGGAAGAGGTGGGATGCTTGGAAATTTTAATCGTGTGGTCAGGGGCTTTGTTTACCCTCTCGATTGGAGGGGATTTCTTTAGCTCTGTTATATCTCATTGCAAACTCTTGTTGTGGACTGGAGGAATTAACTTCTTAATGAAGTTAATCAGAACTCGAGATGGTCGCTCTGAGATTTTTTTCCTAATATTTTTAACAAGTCCAACACAGATTCTGTGATTACTGTAACCATTCCCAATCAGAAAGGGAAAGATAAGGGCTCTGCTGGCCATGAAGGATTTCCTGAGCTTATCAGAGCTTGCTGGATGTCTGCAGGTTTTGTATCAAACGCCCTCAGGGTTATGGACTCTCCGTGTCCTCGGAGTCCTGGTCAGAGTCTGGCTGCTTCAGCCCCACGGGAAGTGTTTTATAAACTGAATTTATGTGGAGTAGCACAGCTGCAGAATGGTCTGTGACCCACAGAAGTGTTCCCTCTCATGTAGTTCAGCCTCTGATGTGATTACACTCTTCAGCAAACACATATATTGAAATTCTCCTTCCAAGTGAACTTGGCTGTTTATTACGAGAGAGCCTCTCAGTGAAGCAAATGAAGTCAAAATTTGAATCCACAGGCATGGAGAGAGAGAGCTATTTTGTGCTGTTTTCTTCTCTCCCAGACCTGTGTTAATCAGTCATTATTTCTATTTGATTCCCCTCACAAATAACTTGAATTTCAAACCTTTCAGAAAAAAAAATTAGAGTAGCCTCTACAATTCCAGACTTGTGATTATAACTACAAATGATGAAGCAGATGAAATTATACTAATAAAAATACAGAAAGGTGTTTCTTTAGAAGCAGTTATTAGCATTGGGTGGGTTATTTAAATGTTCATGTCATGTTTGATTTGGGTGGTGTTACATGAACTCAGGAGGTAAAAGGTTTTTTTTTTATGGAATGTGTTTAATGTATCAGCTCCTTGTGGAAAAGTAGGTTCAAAGAGATTAAGTAAAAAAAGATACTCTCCCAAAATAATGTTAATTAGATAGTTTTAGTTTTATTTTCTGTGTCATAGGTGGATTTAGCAGGTGTCCTGGGACCACAGAGTGGATTGGGTAGGGAGGGACATTAAACCTGATCCAGAGCCACCCCTGCCATGGCAGGGACACCTCCCACTGTCCCAGGTTCTCCAAACCCCATCCAGCCTGGCCTTGGGCACTGCCAGGGATCCAGGGGCAGCCACAGCTGCTCTGGGAAACTGTGCCAGAAGAGTTTCTTCTCAAAATAGAATCTAAACCTTCCCTCCTGCACCTTAAGGCCAGTTGGGCCCAGGATTTACACTGGTGTGGATTGTCTTGGACATTTTTATCAGGAGGGAAGAATGAAGTGGAAGTGAGCAGGAGGAGCGTTCATTCCAGGTGTGGAAATGAGGTCTGTGAGAATAAGAGGCAGCACCCAGGCACAGCTCTGCTTCTCCCTGTGAAAACCCATCCCTGACCTGGCCCCACCAGGAAGATGGAGGCAGAATATTGCTTATTTTTGGGGATTTTTATCAAATCCTGGTGATTTTGGTCAGGGAAGGGGTGGGAGTGTCTGGGTTCCAGGTGAGTCCCTGGCACCCCTCACCCAGCTGGATCTCAGGTGTGTGTCCTCCTCAGGAATTCCATTTTGGCAAAGCTTCCCCTGCGTGTCTGAAGGCCAGGCTGGAACCATTCAAGCTGTGAGATGTGAACAGGCTCAGGGTGTTTCTGAGCTGTCAGAGGGACGTGTGTATTTGGAGGCCCCAAATCTGTGCATCTGCTCAGCAGTATTGTCTGAGCCACCCCTGTGAGGCAGGGAAATTACTCATCCTGCACACTGGGCCATTTATAGACCTCTGCCAGATTGGAACCTGACAGTGTGGTGGGATGAGCAGCTCCTCAGATGCTGGCTGCAACACTGATTGTTAAGAATAAAATAAAATGAAATTGGCATCTTAAATTATTTGCCAAATCTAAGTCAAGTTGTATGCCTAAGGTGCAAAAGTGTTTTATTGCATTAATTTATTTATAATTTATTTATAAATTTATAATTTATTGCATTAAATTAATGAAACTGCATTTTAAATGTAGAGTCCTCCCGATCAGAGATGCCAATATCCATATTTTCCGTGAAACTGTAGGACTTTTAGGGCAACAAATGTTCATAGGTGTGTGGACACAGAGCTTAAATCCTCAATCACCTCTCCCGTGCCTGTTGCAGTGAAGGCTGAATGAATTCACAGAAAGCTGATCTCTTCCAGGGTTGTTTTTCTTTTTCTGATGAGTTGTATTGTGGAGGAAATTGCTCTTTGATTTTTGCCCTCTTGAGCAGCTGCTCTTCTCGCTGAGGAAGTGCCCTCTGAAGTGCCAACACCAGCTCAAGATCAGGCTGGAGAGCAGCGCTGAGTTAATCAGGCTCAGCTCATTTGGAGCCTAATCCACTGCCTATTGAAGGCATTGCAGAAATTCTCTTTGACCTGGGCACGCTCCAGAACAGCTCCAGCCTGGGCTTCATGACTAAATCAACTTAAAAAAAAATCCCCCATGGACACGAGAGCTCTGTGGAATTGCACAGCTGGCAAATCTGCTTGCATTTGCTTCCACCAAACAAATGGGTGATTTTCAAGAATAGTGAGGTTTCAGTGCTGCCAGGGTTTGCTGTGGCTTTGAAATTCACACTGTCAGCTCCTCACACTGGGCTTTATTTCACAAATCGTGAAAAGGTGAGGCCTTCTTCTGCCAGCTGGAAGAGGATCTTAACTTGTCTGATCAGGGGAAAAAATGGCACTTGCAAAATGGGAGGTGTTTTTATTCTGTGCAAATGGATCAGCAGAAAGTGGGGATTTTCTTTTCCTTAATTTTTTTAGAATTTTTATTTTATTTTTTTCCTCCATGCCTCGTTCCTTCCTCTTGCTGGTGTGAGCTTTGTGTTGGGAGGCAGGGGAGCAGCTGAGGGGCTGGGAATGCAGTGCACAGGGGGAATTTGCTGAGCACAGGAGCTGGGCTGGAGCAGTGACCTGCAGGAACATCAGCAGAGAGCCAGTGACCATACCCTACCCTCTGTGGGGCTGAGAATTCCAAGGAATTCCTTTTGGAATAATAATGTGAAGAAAATTAATGTTAATTAAGCTTAGCTTCATAACCCTAAATGCTTTAGCTTTCAAGCTCATTCCTGCAGTTTTTTTTCCATACACAGAACCCAAGGATTCTCCAATAAATAGATTTTGTTTTCACTAAACACTGGTGGGTGAGCTCATGCTCCTTGCCAAGGTGATGTGTTTAAATTACTCAGTATTTTAAATAAAAACAAGTTTTTATTCAGTGTGCTTGGTGAGCATCATGGGAGGATGTCTGAGATATTGTAGCACCTGCTAAACTTTAAATTTTGATTTTTTTCCAATTTACCTACATGGCTCCATTTGCTTCTCCCAGGAGAGCGTGATCCAGCTGCAAAGAGTGAATCTCTCTCTATTTATGGAAGTGATCTTTGACAGGAATTAATATTTATCAATGAAAGACAAATTTAGAGAGTTCAGTGTCTTTATCCCTGGTGCAGCCCAGGGTGAGGAGAGTTCTGCCTGCTTGACTCGCTCTGAAATCGTTGGAGATCTGTAAATTCAGCTCTAATCTTCCTACAGGGAAACGTTACTGTTAATATCCAAAGCCTATTAAAAAGGGATTTCACATCTTTGGAATTTATTATCGAATCTCAAAGATGTGGAACCCATTTTTAATAGGTTTTGAACTTTACAGGCTCTCTGTAAGGATATAATATTGTGATGTGGTATAAAGCTTGTGAAGTATATTTTTTCCCCTCTTATAACAGTTGTTTTAAAGTGGTGATTTCCCAGTTGTTTGAGGAGGTTTTTTGTGTTCTCCCCCTCTGCCCCCCCAATTTTTTTTGTTCCCCTCAGCGAACAGATTTTTATGTAACAACAATTTCAGTAGCACTTCGGATCATGGAAATCACCTAATTCATTGGAGAGATCCATAAAAATCCCTTTTTTCTCCCCCTTCCCTGCCAGTCCCATGAGAATTTAATGGCATTGGTGTTTTCCTTACTGTGCCTTCATCAGAAATTCTGTAATATCAGTAATGTACTCCGAGATACAGTAAATATACTTATTATAGCAACTGCAACCATGCTTCATCCAGCTTCAGTAATTAGCCATGCTAATTACAGTTGGGATGCGGGCTGGGAGATGGTGTGCTACATTAAAACCAGAGAAATTAAACCAGAGCTGGCTGATGGAACTATTATGTTCTTTTGGGGCCTGCAGATCTTAGTGAGGCATTAGCTAATTAAAAACACCGGGATAGTTCCTGAATAAACTATTAAAGCTAAAGGTTACTTTCACACTTGAGTGGTAGATGTCAAAATGAGGGGTTTTTTTCCCTTATTTGTGGCCCTTGTGGAACAGAGATTGAAAAATACCGAGCACAAAAAAACCCTTGGTTTTGTAATGGCAGAAATTTGTGATGGTGAAAGGATTTGGAAAAGGCTTTTCCTGCGTGGTCGTTTTCAGCTTTGGTTGCCTGAAGAGGCTGGAGAGGGACTTTGGATAAGGCTTGGAGTGACAGGACACAGGGAATGGCTTCAAACTGGCAGAGAGCAGGTTTAGATGGATATTGGGAAGGAATTCTCCCCTGTCAGGGTGGGGAAGGGCTGGATTAGAATTCCCAGGGAAGCTGTGTCAGCCCTGGATCCCTGGCAGTGCCCAAGGCCAGGCTGGACACTGGGGCATGGAGCAGCCTGGGACAGTGGGAGGTGTCCCTGCCATGACAGGGGTGGCACTGGATGATTTTTGAAGTCTTTTCCAGCCCGAACCATTCTATAATTCTCTGACACTTGAAGGCATCGTCCCTGTGGTCCTGCTCCGCAGCCAGGCCGGGGGCTGGATCCTGATCTGAGAAATGTCTCAGGTATTTCTGGGGTTGTGCTGCTCTGCAGAGCTCTCTCCTTAGCCCTCCTGAATCCTGAATCACTTATCCTCTATTACTGAGTAAATCCTTTCCTCAGCAACAGGCGCAAGTAGAGAAATCCAGGTCTTTGCCGAGGATTTTGAAAGGCACAGTGCCATTGACTCTTAGGAGAGGGTGGGGATGTGGGAGCTGAGGCGTTTGACGACTCATTCCAGGAGAGAATTCTTGTAAGAATGTTCTTTACAAGAAAAGGCATCACTGCTGGGACTGTAACTCTCATATCCAGCTCAAAAGCATCAGATTTAGAAGACAAAGTGTACACGCAGCAGAGGTTTCTTTCCCACTGTCATGGTGAAGGTGTTTAGAGAAGAAAGAGTCCGTGCTTCTGGAGCTCCATGGCACTGGAGAGGAGCTCGGGCTCCCACCCCTGGCGGTGTCCAGGGCCAGGCTGGACGGGGCTTGGAGCCAGCTGGGATGGTGGAAAGGGTCCCTGCCATGGCAGGGGGTGGAATGAGATGAGGTTTAACATCCCTCCCAACCCACACCACTCTGGGTGCTGGGATTGCTGCTTTATGGACCGATGAGAGGCCTTTTCCCTGTGCAATGAGTAGGCAGCAATCAAACCCCACCTCGAAAGCTTTGAGTTGCTGGAGCAAGCAAAGGATCATCTGTTCAAGGTTTGGGGAGTCTCAGGGCTCTGCCACTCAGGCAGGTTTTGGGCCTCTCTCAAATGAACATCATTCTCTTGCTGATTTATCTGCACAAGTTCCACGACTTTATTGTTCACATTGGAGAAAAATCTGCTCCTACAATCTGGATACTAAAATACTCCTGCTTATTTCCAATGCTAATGCTCCAGTTCCTGCTTGAGATTTTCCTGGGGAATCAGTTTCCAAGGGAGCACAATGAGGCTGAGTAGGAGGGGCAGAGCAGGTGGGGGAGTCATTTAGTTGCCAAACTGTCTTTCATGTATCGAAGATTCTTCCACCTTTCTTCAAAAGGACAAGGATATCTTCAAGAAAACTAAGAAGAGATTTTGCTTCTGGAAGGGGAAATGAAACAATTCCAAGTATTAAGGTGAGGTGTCGTGCAGGAGAATAGATGAGAGCAGAAGTGTCAGGGCATATTTTACCAAATAGACTTTTCAAAAACTTCCTCTTGGATCATTCTGGTGAATATTCTCCTTAGATAATGCACACTGCAGATTATTTACATTTAAAATAGCGTAATTACCAGTCAGAGAGATGGAGCATCGCCATTGCCAAGAAGTATTTTGTTTAATTAACACTTTCTAATGGTCTCTCCAGCACTGTTGATGTTGTTGGAGGTCACACTGCTAATTCTAAGAACGAGTCGCCTCACGGGCAGAAGTTGCCTCTCCCCATTAATCAGCTTTGCAACTTTCCAAGGTTTTACCATGGAAGGTTTAATTTTCTCTGACAATAATTATTTTCTGATAGAATTGGGAAACTGGCAGGAGACCAAACTTGTTTTTTGAGTGCTTTACAGGGAGGTTGGGAGTGAATAGAGAGCAGCTCCAGCCGTCTCACAAGATGCTTTTGCCTGCTCAGCAGTGGACACAGCAGGACACGATTTTCCATCCTTCCCAAAAATGCCTGGAAAAAGCTTTTTGCATGCCTGCTATAATATTCAGAAAGCTGACAACTTTTGCCTGGAGAAAAAGCGTTTCCACGATGAGATATTACACAAAGAACATGAATTTCAGTTGTCTTAATGGTGACTTCTGTCGTTAGATGTTTTGAATTTTTTAAATCATATTTATAGCAAGAACATTACAAGGGAGAATATTCATGGTTGGTGAGATTAATACACCAATTCTGCTAAAACAAGGGGTGAAATTCCTGTAGGAAATGATCTGAAGGGCTTGAATGGAGTGGTGTGGTTTGGAAAAGTTTTAATCAGGAGGAATTGCTGGAGAAGCAGAAGTTCAGGGTGGGTTTGGGTTCTTCCAGCCAAATCCTGAACACAAAAATCTCCCCTTTGTGGAGGCTTCTGTCTGCAGGTCAGCCAGGATCTCATGAGAAGGTGGAGACAGGAACAAAAATCATTAAAAAAAAGGAAAAAAAAACCATAAAAAAATGGTAATAAATTATAAGAGAGCTGCTGAAATGGGTCAGTGTTATTGCTGAGCTCCGAGCTGGCTGCTTTATTTTCCTTTCCCTCCCTCAGAGTTTGTTTGAGGAGGTAAGAAAGCAAAAACTGCTTGAGGAGAAGAACTTTGTTGTTTGAAGAAGAGGAGTAGGGTAAGAATACAGATCTGAAGTACAGCTCTCCTCCCACTGTGTCTGGAGTTTTGTCCTGGGTTTCTACGAGGAGCTGTGGATTTCTTGGTAATTCCCCGTTATCGTCATTCTCATGTTTAGCAAAGGGATGTTAAGAAAAGCAAAAAGCTGAAATAAACAGTAAATTTCAATTTAGGGTTTGAGCCACAAAGCTTCAATTAGCCTGTGACTCTGAGGCAAGCTCATCATCTTGTTTTAAGTTAGTTTTTTTGTAAAATAAAAAAAGCTAAAATTAGCAAAAAAATTAAAATGTGTTGGTGGCTGACTCAGCATTATGAAGCAGAAATTTCTTTCGTGTCATCTGAGGGATTCTTTTAAAAGTTTTAGTAAAACTTTTAAATTCCTTTAGTAAAATGAATTAATTCTGTTCCAGGCCTGCTGCTGCCCATCCTTCATTAGGATGTGGTGGATATTGGCTGGCAAACACAGAATTCTGGAATTGGTCACTTTATTTTAATTATGAGATGCTCAAGGATAAGACACTGCTGCTCTCAAAACCTTAAAAACCAAAATTCCACCAAACAAAAGGAAACCCCAGCCCACAGCACAGAGGGTTTTGTTTGAGGTGGTGAAGGAATATTTTGTTTGCCATTTAGGAGTTTAAGGATCTTTAGGATCAAAGTCAACTTGCAGGTGATAATTTAGAATAAAGTAACAAACAAACAGAGCCACTCAAAAAATCCTTCCAGGGCTTTTCTCCCCTCCTTGCTTCTGTTTGTTTTTGTGCAGCTGGGAGGTTTTATGGCAGTTTTAATTCAAACCCATCATCCAGGTACAGAAGAGGAGTTGAAATCTGCCAGGGGTGGAGAAGAACTGGGAGGCCAGATGGCAGGAACCATAAAACTACAGAAAACAGGCAAAGAGAGAGCTTAAAAGAGATGATGTCTTGTGCCCATAAACAAATTGGCAGAGGAAAGAGTCAGACCTATAAAAGCAGAGTGGTGTTTCTTCAGAGAAGGTGGACATTGCTTAAAACTCCCACTTTTTCTGTCTTTTCAAAGGCAGGGATCAAAAGACATCACTAAATCTGTATTTCTGCAGGTGAATGGATGGCAGTAGTTGAAAGAGAAATGAGATGATGATGGGAAAGGAGATGCAGAATAAAAAACAGCACAAAATTATGGAAGTACTGGTGAAATTTGATAAGATTGTGGTGGAGGCAGCGGGTTTAAGGAAAGATGAGGGGTCTGCAATCAGCAGGTGAGGGAGGAGCACGTTAAGGATGTTCCAAGGACTCTGAACTTCCCATCTTGAGGTCTGGGAAAAACACCAGGAGGCTGAGGAAGAGGATTCTTTCCAGAGCTGTGAATCCCTAAACATCCAGCAATATATTCAGAACTGGGCACACCTAGTGCAGCCAAACCTTTTTAAAATAACCCCCCAGCAGCTGCCAGGTGCTGAGTTCTTTACCTGAATGCTACAGAATTATCCCAGGATTGTGGAATTTCCACGTGGCTGATGATTAGGGGAAGGAGTGGAACTTCTTGATTAGATAAATAATTAGTTTAGGATGAAAGATGGGGGGGGGGGGGTTTGAGTGGAAGTGGATCATGATGGAGGAAATTAAGTAGTTCTAGATTTGTCTGATAGAAGTAGAATAGTGGCTGAAATTTGGGAGGGAAGTTTATTGCTTCTAAAAGAGTGTTGGATTGAGAGAAAAGGAGGAAGAAGTGGACAGGCAACTGGATTTTAAATGTCAGGGAACAAGGGAAGGAATAAACAGTAATTTCAGTGCTTTCATTTTACTGCTATGAAATGTTCAAAAGACACCTGGAGCTCTGGGGACTCAGGTGAAAATAAGTCCTCTGGAATTATGCTGAAGTGGGGAGTAAGGAGAGAGGAGAGAAAACCCAAAAGCTTTTTCTTATTATTTATTTCTTATTATTTCCAGGCTGTAGTTGGCATGGGTTTAGACCATGTGCAAAGCTCCTTTACTGTGGATGTGCACCATAATTTGCAGTGTTCAGCATATCTCACCTTGTTACACCAAAATAATTTGGATCTCTGGGTGCTGAGGGTTTATAAAGGGAAATCAGCCCTTTACAGACACTCTGGATTTTACTTCTAAAAAGCTTCCTTGTGGAGGTGGCCTTGTCCTTCTGCAGAAGAATTTTGTGGTGCTGAGTCCCATTCTTAACTCCTGACAAAGGAAATGGATTTTGGGGGAAATGAGCCGGGAATGGGCCACTGGATGCAAAGTTTGGTTTCAAAAAGTCTTTTTGTGGAAAGCTGAGGGAGTAATTGGCACCACAGCAGGTTTTGATTTCATTAACACAAAGACACCTTGCTCTTCTTGGTGTTCCTGATTTTTCTGCTGTATTCCCTGGAGCACAGGAGGAGGAGGCTGCAGGAGGAATTCCGTGGGGATTTGTTCTGCTGATGCGGGGGGGTGGTTGGGAAATGCTGGATCAGGAGCTGCAGAGCCCCACTGTAGTCTCAGCACAGTTTTCAGCACTGAAAGGATATGTTCAGACCTGGGAATTTGTCATAAGAGGAGAGAAGAGGAAATGTTAAGCTGTGAACAAACCAGAGGAAAAAATATAAAAAGAGCAGAGGAAAGTGATGCTGCTTTAAAAGCCAAACCAAACATCCAGGTGGGATTTGTTCTTCAGGTTTTGCAGCCAGGTGGAATATGATGGCTCTGCCAAAAAAATCCCCCAGGCTGCTGATATGGAAAAATCAGTCCTAATAAAACATTCAATTGACAGGTGGGGGAGAAAAAAAGTGTCAGCACCTGGTTAAAATGGGAATATTCCTGTAGAATGCAAGGAAGCTGGTGTTAAATACAAGTGCTGGGCTGATCATGAAGTGCAGAATATAACACTGGCTGTGATTTACTCATCAGAGTCGGGATCTGACACATTCAGATGGAGTGATAAGAAGATTGGTTTGTTTTTTTTTCCCAAGGCAACATCTCTGCTTCCCATAAAAAGCTTGAAACTGCCCTGATTTTGTCAGGTGTAATTTCTGGTGTAGAATTTGTCAGGTGTAATTCGTGGTGTAGAATTTGTCAGGTGTAATTCCTGGTGTAGAATTTGTCAGGTGGAATTCCTGGTGTAGAATTTGTCAGGTGTAATTCCTGGTGTAGAACTTGTCAGGTGGAATTCCTGGTGTAGAACTTGTCAGGTGGAATTCCTGGTGTAGAACTTGGGGGTCGATAATGCAGTGTGAAGGAGGTGCAGGATTCAATATTGCAAATATTAAGCAGGATTTTAAAATGATAGAAGGATTATGTAATGTGGAAACTCAAATTAAACTTCTTGGGGAGGGATCAGAAGCCAGGGGGTTAAACCCTGATGGATTTTAGGAAGTGAAAAGTGGTCTGAGGAGTGAAACAGTGGAAACTGGCCAAGTGTTTAGTTTGGAGTTTGGATCAATCTATTAATGGAATGAGGAAAGTTGTGTGTGTATGTGAATTGGCTCGCTGAGGTCCCACAAAATATAATTTTTGGGAGGCAGCAGACTGTAAAATTGGAAAATTGATGTTGCAACTTCGTGCAGAGAAGGCGAACTTGTGTGAGGAAATTCAGTGTTTCTGTGGGGCTGGTTTGGAACAGAGAACTCACGACCTGCACTTCTTTTATTGGGAGAAAAATCAGAGTTTCTTGGGCCAGATCAAGGGAAAAGGACGTGCTTGTCCCTGCTGTGCTCACAGGGTTCAGCTCCCACTCAAACCAGGAGAAATTTCACTCCACTGTGACCTGAATAAAGGCAGGGGTGCAAATATTTGAATTGCCTTAAATTGCCACTAGGCCTTATGCCACTGGGTAGGTTCTCTTAATAGCTTTGTCTTAATAAGATTTAACTTAATAAGGAACAATTATTGCATGGAGAATATAATTAGGGATGTTAGGGGAAACAATCTTCCCTGTTAGGGTGAGGAGGGGCTGGAATGGAATTCCCAGAGAAGCCCTGGCAGTGTCCAAGGCCAGGTTGGAAGGGGCTGGGAGCAGCCTGGGAGGTTGAAATTAAATCATCTTTAAGTTCCCTTCCACCCCAGGTCATTCCATGAATTCATTTTGATAATTAAATTAAAAGGTGACCCTTAAATATGTGGATTTTTGTCCCTCTGATGCTGCTTTTTGGAAATCTCCTGCATCTTGAATTCCTCTGTGCCCAACGCTCCCAAAGCTGAAGGGAGGGTCTGTGAATGTATTCCTGGGCTGGAAAATTGAGGCAGTTTCCCTCAATGAGAAAAATAATGTAGATATGGAATTATCCAGGGGAATGTTAAACTCCAGGTATTCCAGGATGGGAGCTTTAACTCTTAGTTTAATAGAGAAAATCCACAAACAAGGCTCAACCCAGCAAAAGAAAACAAACAAAAGCCTTTTAAGGAAATTTCTTGGAATTTTATCTGCTAGCACTGGATATTTAGGAATTACTGGACTAGTTATAAAAACTTGTGATACATACACAAGAAAAAAGTAAGAGTAAAAAAAAAAGAACAACCCCAAGTTGGATCATGTTTTGTTAACCTAATGCTTTATTAGAGACACATTACAGGAAGTTCATTCGTTTAAAATGCAGTGATTAAGTTTGACTCTGTGTCATGAAAAATAGATTATTAGCTCTGCCTTAAAGCAGCTTGAAATAAATGGATTAATCTTGTCACTTCCTCCTCCCCCTCTCGTTGTAATGTTTTAATGTGGTTGTGAATATCTTCTGTTTATTTTAAGTAATTTGATGTGATGTAGCAGTCAGTTGATCTTTCTGTATTTCCTTTTAATTTCCAAGGTGCATCCCTGCTTTTCCTCTCTGTCCAATTTCAGAGTCTGATGGTCACTGGGAAATGTTTGTGCTCACTGGAACTCCTGGGGAGGTCACTTTGCAATAGGAAAATGTGCTTTAATTGATCCCTTAGGATTTTATTTTTATCTTTTCCATACATTTGTAACCCTGCAGTTCTTTCCAGAACTCCAAACTCCACACACAGCGTCAGCTGCTGCTTTCCCATTCTGGGCAGACACAACAATTCCTCCCCAGGCCTGGCAATCAAGGACACCTCAGTGCCCCAGGCCCCAGAAATGGGAACAAAAGCGAGCTGGGGCAGCAAACTTGGGCTGAATGCCTTCATCAGCTGCAGCTGGAATTGCAGGATTGACCCCCAATGTGCAAATGGACCAAACTTGTAAAAGTGTGAAACCCGTGAGCCGTGGGACATTTTGGGTGCAGCCCCTGGGGGGCTTCACCTGCCCTAAATGTGCCTGGAGGGCCCTCAATAAATAGAAATAGAACTGATTTTTATGCCCTTAGTTCTGTCTGGCCTCTCTTTCTGGGTAGCCCCAAAATTCCCACAGTGAACCACTGGAGGCTTCATCCAGGAGGGGGATGCTGCAAACTTGGTTTTCCCTTCAGGATGATCTCCAAGGGGTGGATTCAGCCCTGTTTTGGGACCTGAAAAAGGGGGATACGGCAATATTTTAATGCAGGCTCCCCTGAGGTGTCTGAGAACGCCTTGTGAGCTTTAATGTGGCTCTGAGAGCTCCCAGCAGTTCCTGACGTGATAAATGAGAAGAACACATCAAAGCAGGCAGGTGGGAATGTTTTATTCCCACAAGTTTTCCCTCCCTGGGTAGTCCCACATCCCAAATGCCAGCTGGGTGCAAAATCTCAGTCAATCACACGAGGTTTGCCTTAGCAGATTTGTAAATCTGTTTTACATTTGGACATTTCCCATTAGCATTTTCCTCACATCACTGTCAGGCCGTACCCATCTGGAACTAATTTGAAAATCAGAGGTTAATGGTCACAAAAGATGACTTGGACCAATTAACTGGAATATTTATAAGTTCTGTCTCTGTGTGAGCTTCGATTATAAATATTATTTTCACTTATCTGGCACTGGCAATAATAGCAATGTTTTAGCTATTAAGTTATTAGCATAATTTGCATTACAGATACACACACAATCCAAATTTTGGGGAGATTGCTGTTTGTCAAAGGATGCCTATTCTCTAAAGCAGATTCTTTAAAAAAAAAAAAAAATACAGATTATTTGAGGCACATCAAAGCTGTTGTAATCTCTGTGCATGGGGATTTATTCTCCTTTAAAGTTCCTGCACTGGAACTCCCTGACTTTGTTGGGATCTCTGACTATCTGGATGTTTATAACAACAAAACCATAAATCATTTGCCTTCCATTTGCTCTTTTTTCAAGTTGCATTTGCAAGATCTGAAGCAGTGAATTAATTGGATGCAGGGATTGGTTTAGAAGTCAATGTCACGGTGACAACTGTAAAACTTACCCAAGCTCCCTCTTGCTGAAAGTTGGGAAGTTTTTCCTCCTCTGTCACGAGAAAGGAAGGAACTGAGAAGGATGGAAAAGGAAATCCTCTCAATCCTGCCTTCAGCACCTGCTCTGCTTGACCTGAGTTTGTTTTTCTGATGCCACAGTGTGGAATTTTGTATTTTTCCCTGTTCAGGCTATGCAGGGAAGGAGGGGTTTGCTTCATCACTGAGAATTTTGGGATGTTGTTCTCCAGGAGACAGGATTTTGGACTCTCCCACGTTTTGTAGCTGCTGAAATGTAGAAAACAAAATGTCTCAGCACCGGGCTGACTCCTGTGATTAATAAAAATGAAGATTTCAGGGTGTTTACTGAAGCAGTGAATTAAAAAAAGCTAAATAAGTGGGTTATTATGACACTTTGAGGGAAACTCTTAAGCCCAGGAAAAATCCTTCAAGTGGGTTTTGATATTTTCACTTCACCTGGTTGGTAAAAAGTTGCAGAAATATTTTTATATTCCTACTACAAACAGAACATTTAATTGTGTTCAAGGAGGAAAATGTCCTATGGATGTGTTGCTTTTCATTCTCTTAGAGTGGAAACAAGGTGTACCTAACTGGCAGAAAGGGAATCTTCGTTTTTAAACCCAATCTTAGGGCTGTGAAGAGGCTGTTCAGTGCTTTGGGAAATGCAGGAGGTGTATTTTATTCCAAATTATCCCAGTTTAAGGCCCTTCTGCTGCCTTTTCTTTGCACTGGTGACTGCCAAGATGCATTAATGTAATTTTCACAGATTCATTGGATCATTTAGGTTGGAAAAGACCCTTAAGATTGAGTCCAACCAAAACCAAACCTTGCCAAGTCCAGCACTAAACCACGTCCCTCGGTGCCACATCTGAGGCCATTAATGATTAAATATTCTCATAACTTCTGATAAAGAATTGCAAAGGTTTTGCATTTCTAACCAAATTAGGAACATCTTGGGTTTGTTTGGTTATGGATGGGTTTTTTGTTTGTTTGTTGGTTTTTTTTGTAATATCAGTGTTTAAAAGGGATTTTTGTGTCTCACTTTAATGTTCTGAAGCATTATCAAAATTGACTTGAATGGGTTATTAAATGCACACTGTTGAGATCCACAGAGCAGGCAGCAGAGAAAGTTTCACCAGTAGCAAGGACAAGCTGAAAATTTTGTGTGAGACACAAGCACCATCGCCAGGATGGATTTTTACACTCCCTGTCATGTAAAGCACTGGCTGGGTCAACTCTGGAAAATTTCCAGTGATTGTGAGGGTAACACAATCAAGAATGAAGAATTCTGAACATCTGTTTAATTTCTAGACAGTCTGAGATACTTTGAATGTCTGTATGGTGATGATGGTTTGGTTTTGGTTTTTTGTGGTTTTTTTTGTTTTTGTTTGTTTGTTTTTCCCTTCTTTTTTTTAAAATTTTATTTTTATTTAGGCTTTTCCAGGCTTATAAGTCAATCATAGCATGTGGCAGGAATTATTTGCTCTGATTCCTTGGCTGGGTCTCGATCCTCTGAGGATGATTATTGCTGTTAACAATCATTCCAAGAGTCACAGCTCTTGAAATGCTTGTTTTTGTTGACAAACACTTAGTACAGCATCATGTTTGTGTACAGGTGCCTCTTCACAGACCTGACTTGAAGGTGTTGTGACAGTGCTGGTAGAAAATCATCATTTACAAGGAGGGAGTGGGAATATTTTGGAAGTTCAAAGCGCATCAGCTGTCCCTGAGTGTCACCTCCTGCCTGTGCCTGTGTCACACCGGTGACAAAAACAAGGACAGCTCCTCCTGATTCTCCTGTTGATGTAATTGTGCCTCTCTTGGCTGTTCCTTGTCTTTAGGTGGTGACTTCCACTTCCAGCAGGGAGAAAACAAAATTAGAGCAGAATTCCTTCATTTTCTGTGAGCTGTCCTTGCTCAGGGCAGGGAAGCTTGGTGTAATTGCTAAAATATTTGGCTTTAAAGAGGTGTGGTTTATTCAGGCTCCTTCATTGTAATTGTCCACTAAGAATATTTAATTCCCTAGGGAAAGTCAATTTAACACCCATCAAGACTTTGGCTTTTCCTCATATTTACACACTTTTTTTACCTAAATGCAGTGGGACTGGTTTCAGATGCAAATGTTGGCCTCTGTTGGAAGTACTAAATTAATCTTTATTTTTTCACTGAAAAGATCTGGGAGGAATTGGCATCTGTATCCCTGCTGCTGCTCCCCTCACAAACAGAGCAACTGTGCATCCTGCAGAGCTGGAAATTCTGATTTACACAGTGAATTCATGTTAAAATAGTGCTTAAAAACCAGCTGGGCTTCTGCCCTTCAGTTTGGCTGTGCAGATTATGAAGAAAGGACAAAGCAGATTAGATGAAATCTTTTAATTTGAATTATAATCCACACTCTCGCTTTATATTAAAAACCATACCACAGGGTGGTAAATTTTGAGCAGGTCAAAGAAATATTCCACTCATTTTAGCCAAGTGAGTCGAAGTTTTCTGTTAAATTTGAATTTATTGAGCTGGAAAAGCAGATTTTCCTGCCAAATAGCCAAATCCCATTTCCCCAGATTTTAGCTCCCAACTTCCTTAGTTGTTACTTGCAAAACATTTTGAATTATCAAGTTGAAAGGAATCACTTTTACCAAACACCTTGAAGGTCTTTGGTGACTTGATCACAATAAAAAAGCTGAAGCAGTGGTGGAAAGTCTTGCTGGTATCTTTTTTAGCTGATTTCCAGAGTGGAAAAAAGAACATTTGCCAGCACTGAAAACTTTGAGACTCTAGAAATCTGCTTTTAAGACTGGTCCAGTTGGAGTTGGTAAATCCACTGTGATTTATCAAATCCTATAATTACAGAAAAAGGCCTAAAAATGAAAACCAACCAAACCCAGAACTCCAAAAATGCAGCTGAAGAACTCTGAAAAAATATTCCTGGCCACAAACCCGTTCCTTTACTCTGTTATCTGTTGATTTACTGAAGAGATGAGGGGGGAGAAAAAAGCACTGGAGATCAGGTAATCATAAATTGCCAAGGCTGGAAAAGACCTTTCAGATCCAGTCCAACACCCACCACATCCAGCACTGAACCTCATCCTTGAGTGCCATTTTAACCCTTTTTAATGCCCTTTCACAGCAGTTTGTACCATCAGGATTGTCCTTATTTTAGAGTTTCTGATGCTTTTTTCCCTTAAATAAAGACGCAGAGCCAGGGGGAGGGAGGAGTTATGCCATGGCCTTTGCTCCCCGCTCTTCCTCCTCCTCCTCCTCCTCTCTTCCTCCTCCTCCTCCTCCTCTCTTCCTCCTCCTCCTCCTCCTCTCTTCCTCCTCCTCCTCCTCCTCTCTTCCTCCTCCCCCTCCTCTCTCTTCCTCCTCCCCCTCCTCTCTCTTCCTCCTCCTCCTCCTCCTCTCTTCCTCCTCCTCCTCCTCTCTCTTCCTCCTCCTCCTCCTCCTCCTGCAGGAGCAGCAGGGAAGGAGGGGGGTGGCTGCTGCAGGGAGCAGAAGGAGCAGCTCTGGCTGGAGTAGCTATTTTTTTACCTCAGAGAAATACATTTAATTCATAAAAAAAAAACCAAAACAAAAAAAACCCACCCAATCCACCTCCTTTATTTTTTTTATTTTTTTTTTTTTTTTTTTTTGAGCTGTCCCAGGTAGGATTTCAGCCAAGCTCTGGGGGGTTGGAGGTATTTATCCATTGGAAATGGCAGCTGGAACGCAGTGACCTCAAGGAACCTTCTCTCCTCTCTTCCTGTAAAAAGCATTTGCAACAAACCCAAAAAAGCCACCTCAGCAGTTTCCCCTCTTTATCTAAATGGCTCCATCAGCCCCAGGAGGAGTGATTTTTATTTTTATTTTTTAATTCCATGCAGCTGCTGTGGTATTACAAGGAGATATCCATGGAACGAGCCATCAGCATTTGTGTGAGAGTGGCCATTGACTTCAGCAAGAGTTGTAGAGCAGGCTCGTGGTGCTTTCTGAGCTAATCGTGAGGTTTTTGAGGACATAAACGTGCACAGAAGTGCAGAGACTATTTGGGTTTATGGCAGAGGGAGCAGATAAGTATTGAGGAATTATTTTCCTCAGAAAAAATCAAAGAGGTCCTGTAGGATGACCCCATTCTGGGAGTTTTGAAACAACAGGGAGGGGTTAAAACAGAAAATTGATCTTAAAAAGGTTTTTTGCCTGAGTGATCAGTTTGTGCAGGGAGTTGTCCCCACAGATATAATTTTATCTTTCTGGTGGAGCTTGCAGATACATTTTGGGAGCCTGTTCCTGTGTGATGGCCCAGATTCACAAGCCGAGGTCTCGCTGGTGAGGCTGATGCTGTTAGTGTTCAGGAACACGCATAATCACTAATGGTTATATGAAGGTGCTTTACTGAAGAGCTCTGGGTGTCAGGGGTACACAGACCCAAATCTGACCCCATTTGGTTTTGAGCTGAACATGTTTTATACTCTATCATTATACAACGTACATATTAATTATTAAACTTGCATTGTTCTATTGTATGCATTGTTTTTACCCAAGCATGGATTTCTTGTGATCCCCCCCAGCCCCCTAACGTTGTTCCTCATGTTCTTTAAACAATAATTTAATAACAATAATCACATCTAACAGTTGTATCATTTATCATATATTGATTACACAGGTGCAGTTTCACCTGATCTTTAGCAAGCACAAGGCCTCACAAGGCCTTTCCCAGGGCCTACTTTTCCCAGGGCTTTCCAAACCGAACTTCCTTTCTAAGTCCCTGAATTTTCTAAGATTTTAAGACCTTTTACTGTCAATGCTGGCTGGGGTTTGTCAGGGTGTCCCCTGGGCTGGGCAGCTCCTGCTCAGGGGGGACATGTGTTCCTTGTCCTGCTCCTGCAGCAGATGGGGAGGATGGATGGGATGAGTCACTCCGAACAAAGAGCGCTGATGAGCAGAGTGGTTTTATCTGCACAGGCTCAACGCCACCAGTTGTACAATTGCGAGTGCCGTCAGCTCAGGAAGAACAAACTGAGGCTGTAATTTTGCTGGAGAGATCAGTGAAAAGAAACATTGATTAAAATAAAGACTCCGGGGATCCTGGCGTTCCTGCTGCAGGTCAGAGAGAGACAGAGCCCTCTGAGTCAGGATCGGAGAATCCCACAGTGGTTTGGATGGGAAGAGAGCTTAAAAAATCACCCCTGCCATGGCCAAGGGCAACTTCTGCTGTCCCAGCTTACTCCAGCCCCAACCAGCCTGGCCTTGGACACTTCCAGGCATCCAGGGGCAGCCACAGCTTCTCTGGGAATTCTATTCCAGGGCCTCCCCACCCTCCCAGGGATCAGTTCCTTGCCGATATCCCATCCAAGCCTGTCAGTTCGAAGCCATTCCCCCTTGTTTTGTCACTGCACGCCCTTGTCACGATGTTCCATCATCCCCTAACGAGGATGTTGAACAGTGCCAGGCTGCACCAGGGAGATTTCCTAAGTGACAGCCAGCCCTGGAGTGTGGCAGCCCAGCCCCAGTGTCCCCAGCACCCTCCCTTTGTGCACTGGGGCTCTGCCCTGCTCTCACAACCTCTCTGTGGTGTCTCAGGAGCAGTGCAGAGTTGTTCTAAGCAGAGGGATTTTTCTCTTGCTATTGAATTTTGTTGCTGCTTTTAACCTTTGGGAATTAGTTTGAAACCTGTGGTTTGGGTTTTGTTGTGTTTTGTGGTTTGTTTTTCTCCTTTTTTTAATGCCTCTGAAGTTGGAGGGCGTTTTCCCAAGCCTGGTGAAATTTAGTTAAAAATAGGAAAAAAATGTATCTGGAATAGGACTTGGTCCTCCAGTGTGTTCCATCTCAAAGCTGTAAAAACTGTTCTGCCTTTGCCTGTTGCAGTTTTTTATAACAGTGGATAAAAGGTGATTCCCACTGTGGGGCACCAGCAGAGGTTTCCCAGAGCAGCTGTGGCTTTCCCTGGGTCCCTGGAAGTGCCCAAGGCCAGGCTGGATGGGGCTGGGAGCAGCCTGGGACAGTGGAAGGTGTCCCTGCCCATAAAATGATCTTTAATGTCCCTTCCAACCCAAACCTGTGATTCTGTGCATCTTTTAAATATAAATTGGGACAAATATGCTGAGTGGGAAGTCTGGGCTAAATTCATTATTTCAAAATCACCATGTTCTGGTTTTTTTTCCCTGTTTTTTTTTTTTTTCCTTTCCTTCCCAGGAAGAAAATTTCCTCATGTCAGCAGGCCCTTACCCACTTTGTCCCTGGGTAACCTGCACCCCTCAGTGTGCCATCAGGCTGTCTGGCCTCTAATTTGGTACCTCCAATAATGAAGTTAGTGAGCATGACAGAGGGCTGGGTGCAACTTGTGAAGTGCCAATCAATGCACAGACTGACATGTTGTGGCATTTCTTTCAAGGCTGGAGACAGATGATCTGAGAAGTTGGTTGCAGAATGATTATTCCCCTCCTCCTACCCTGTAAAGCTAAAGCCCAGAATTTTCTAAATTAGGCTGTGGCTGTTTGATGTGAAGTGTCAGTGAGTTTTCTCCCAGGTTATTCCATATTCTTTAATACAGCCATTATTTTCATGGAATCACAGAATATTTTATGTTGGAAGGGGACCCACAGGGGTGGATCATGGCCCTGCACAGACACCCCAACAATCCCACCCTGGGCATCCCTGGGAGTGTTGGCCAAACTCTTCTGGAGCTCTGGCAGCCTCGGGGCTCTGCCCATTCCCTGGGGATCATCCATTCCCCAGGGATCGTCCTGTCCCATTCCCCATGGATCATCCAGTCCCATTCCCCATGGATCATCCAGTCCCCAGGGATCGTCCTGTCCCATTCCCCAGGGATCGTCCTGTCCCATTCCCCAGGGATCGTCCTGTCCCATTCCCCAGGGATCGTCCTGTCCCATTCCCCAGGGATCATCCAGTCCCATTCCCCAGGGATCATCCTGTTCCATTCCCCATGGATCATCCAGTCCCATTCCCCATGGATCATCCAGTCCCATTCCCCAGGGATCATCCAGTTCCATTCCCCATGGATCATCCAGTCCCATTCCCCATGGATCATCCTGTTCCATTCCCCGTGGATCATCCAGTCCCATTCCCCAGGGATCATCCAGTCCCATTCCCCAGGGATCATCCCCATGGATCATCCTGTTCCATTCCCCAGGGATCATCCAGTCCCATTCCCCAGGGATCATCCAGTCCCATTCCCCAGGGATCATCCAGTCCCATTCCCAGTGGATCATCCTGTTCCATTCCCAGGGGATCCCGTTCCATTCCCCAGGAGTCAGTGTTAGAAGACAACTTTAACACCACTCAGCTCAAACGTCTCCTGGTTGCTCCTCGTGCCTTGCCTTTGTTCTCCCAGCCCTGAGGTGAGGGCACTGTTTGTTAATATAAAGTTTTAACCTCCTGTGTCACTCCAGCTTTGTTAAACCAATGTATTTCTATTTCTCCCAGTCCCCACGTGATTTATGTGTCACCCAGGGAATGGGCTGGTGTGTCGTGGTTCTGCTCTGATTAGATCATGAATTCCTCCAGGCTGGCACTGATCTTGGACAGGATGCTCAGAAAATAAAGCAGAAGAGCCCTATCAATCAAGAGAATACGAAATATGAGTTCTCCTTGTCTCCAGCACAGGAGCTGCTGTAATTTAAAGCTCCATGGGGCACAGAGTTGTATCTGGGGAAGTGTGATCCACATCCAGCAGAAATCATCCAAATCCTGGGGAAAATCCATGCCCAGCACTGGAAGCTGGGCAGTGAGGACGGTGCTCCAGGGGGAGTTTGCTCCCTTTCACTTCAGCACAGTTCCTGTGGCCCTGCAAAGGCGTTTAGGATTAATCTGCTGGTAATGCTGCAGAAACAAGGGGATTATTGCACCAACTGAAGGAATTAGAATGAAAGACTCTTTTCTACTGCGGGCCCCAGTTAAACAAAAGGGAAAGGAAATCCTGGAATATTAGTGAGATGTTCTCTTTAGTTGTGTTTTAAATGAGCTGCACTCTTCAGTCACTTCAGGGCTTGTTCAGAATATCTTCATTTATATATATATAGTACCAGTTTTGAAATAAGCACAGTATTTTCTCTCATAATATTAAATGTAAACGTGCTGTTTGGCTCAGTTGGAACATTGATGCAGTTCATTCGGTCTCAAAATGTGATTTAGAATGTTGATGCCAATAACCTTTCTGATTTATAAAGTTTTTTTTTCATTTGTTTTTGTTAAGAGGCTTAACTACTGGCAAGTTTAAGGTATGAACTTCTGGCATCAAAGAACATAAAAATCCTCTCTTGCTAAAGGATGATTTTAAAGGCCAGAAGGGATTTAAAAAGTTGGTTTTCTCCAGAATTATGGTAGCCCATTGTCTGAAATAATTTCCCATGAGCTTGCTTAGAAAGGAATAGAAACTTAATCTTCATTACACCAAATGATAAATGCACAATAATCCCCTGACATCTCCATGGAACTGCAGCGAAGGAAAAGGTGGGGTGCTGAAATTTGGGGTTGGTGGGCAGCAGGTCCTGAAGCTCTTCCACATCTCATTATTTGCTCCAGATCTTCTCCCAGGCACGAGCAGGGGGTTTCAGAGGCAGGCAGGAATTGTCAGCACGCCCCAAACCTGAGCCAGACCCCCTGAACCCCTGGCTGAGCTGGAGATCCCTCGGATTTCCCCTGCTCCACGTGCAGTCCTGCTCACACAGGCACTGCACAAAATCCTCTGCTCCATCCCAGGAGGGGAATGGGGGGTTTGAGGAGGAAAAGGAGTTTTTTGCACCGCCTGGTCTTTGGCACTTGGCTGTGTGTGGCTCCAGGATTCCAGCAGCTGGGGCTGGCAGCACAAACCCAGTTTGTTGTGTGGTTTTTGACTCATGGCTGACTCAATTTGTGATTCTGAGCACGATGGGGGCTCTCCTGCCTGCAGCCTTTGAGCACAGATGAAGTTCAAGGTGGGGATTCAGCTGCAGAGGAAAGATTTCACTTTTTCAAATCCAATCAGCTGTACCCACTCACCTGGATTACTGCACACATCACAAGTGCTGAGGTTTCTGCTGCTCCCAGAGCAGGATAAAGGTGTTTTCCATGAACACTTTATCCTCCCTGGTGCTCCCTGAGAGGCTCTCAGCTGAGAGGAATTGATGCTAAAGCTTGTACTTCTCCTAAAAGTCATGGAGGCCTTTTGCTCCAGGCCAGAGATCAGAGAAAACCAACAGTGAATCAAAGCTGACGGGTGAGAAGAAATAACTTTCCATTCTCCACATCTGTAAGAATTCTCTGTAGAAGTGAACTCACTGAATGCCATCAGCCCAACTTTGTTTCTTCAAAAGGCTCGTTCAGAGCCTGCACAATGCTATTCAAAATCTTCTTCTTCTTGCTTGCCCATCAGCTACGGTAATTTATTATTATTTACCATAATGTAATTCTAACTCCAATTAACTTGTAATTAATAAGCACTTGACATTTTCGGACTACTTCAGAATTAATCCTCTCAACGTGCCTCTAAGTAGTTGTTGTTGGTAAAGATGAGAGAACCAATTTTCAGATTATTCCTATTTATTGAAATGAAATCTATCCACAAGGGGGAGAAAAAAAGAAAATGCAGCGAGTGAAATCTGATCTCAGGCCTTGGAGCAGTGGGGATTGAAGTGGTTTGGGGGTGTTGATGGGCCTGGAGCAGGGAGAGGTGGTGCAGGGTGAGTTTGGGATGGGCTCCAGGGGGATGCCTGTGATGTGCAGGGTTTGGGGTCTCCAGACCTTGGGTTTCCCCTGTGCCTGGGAGAGACCAGCACTGGCACTTTCTCTTGGACTTGGAGGGACTGCAGTGGGAGCCCGAGTCCAGAGGGGCCTGGTTTTGCAGGAAAGCAGCACTGAAATGTCCTGTGTGCATCCCCACGCAGTCCCAGAGCATCCCCCACGGATATTCTGTGCTTCTGCATCCCCACACAGTCCCAGAGCATCCCCCATGGATATTCTGTGCTTCTGCAACCCCACACAGTCCCAGAGCATCCCCCATGGATATTCTGTGCTTCTGCATCCCCACACAGTCCCAGAGCATCCCCCATGGATATTCTGTGCTTCTGCATCCCCACGCAGTCCCAGAGCATCCCCCATGGATATTCTGTGCTCTGGAGTGCCAGGGATGCTGACACAGGGTTCTGTGGCTGCCATCTCCCATGCCCTGTGCTGGGACTGCTCTGCAGTAACCCAAATTTTCAGTGTTAGGATCCCAGCTCTGTCACTCTGTGTGGGTTTGGGCTGAATACTTGATAGGTTTGGCAGCCAATATTCTCAGATTTCTCTTTTTTTATTATTATTATTTAAAAATAATTCTAATTTTTTCCTTTCGGAATTTTTTCCTTTCGGAATTTTTTCCTTTCGGAATTTTTTCCTTTTAGAATTTTTCCTTTTTTTAGAATTTTTCCTTTTTTTAGAATTTTTCCTTTTTTTAGAATTTTTCCTTTTTTTAAGATTTTTCCTTTTTTTTGAATTTTTCCTTTTTTTAGAATTTGTCTTTTTTTTAGTATTTTTTCTTTTTTTAGATTTTTTCCTTTTTTTAGAATTTTTTCTTTTTTTAGAATTTTTTCCTTTTTTAGAATTTTTTCCTTTCTTAGAATTTTTTCCTTTCTTAGAATTTTTTCCTTTTGGAAGTTGTTTTTCCTTTTGGAAGTTGTTTTTCCTTTTGGAAGTTGTTTTTCCTTTTGGAAGTTGTTTTTCCTTTTGGAAGTTGTTTTTCCTTTTGGAAGTTGTTTTTCCTTTTGGAAGTTTTTCCTTTTGGAAGTTTTTCCTTTTGGAAGTTTTTCCTTTTAGAGTCTTTTTCCTTTTGGAAGTTTTTCCTTTTAGAGTTTTTTCCTTTTGGAAGTTTTTCCTTTTAGAGTTTTTTTCCTTTTGGAATTTTCTCCTTTTGGAATTTTTCCTTCTGGAGTTTACTATCATCACTGCTGTTTTGGGGGGATGTCTGTCCTGTTTGCTGCTGTCCCTGCTCCCTGCCCAGACTCCCCCAGGAGACGATGCCCAGGTGTTTGCTCCTTGCCTTGGGACATCAGTGCTGCCACCACTCACTGTCCTGCTGAGAAAAACATCTTCCTCCATCCCAAACATGGATAAATTATGTATATCCTTACCCAATTCCCATCCCTGGACTCCCCAGTGATGTTTCTTCTGTCCCAGCCGCTCACCTCGTGATTAGGCACAAATGTGATTTTACAGAGATGTGAGAGTTGGGGGAAGGAGCTGTCAAGAACTGGATTTTACTTTTTTTTTTCATATTTATTTGATTTTTTTTTTCCATATTTATTTTCATATTTATTTGAGCCACTTCTGGGATTTTGCTGTCTCCTCTTCCTAATTCCTGGTGTCTTTTGGGTCCCTCCAAGGCAGAAAGGGTGCCCAGCTCTCCTGTCATACCCCAATCCTTATATTCTTGTTTCCCATCATGACACATCCAGGGAACACATATTTTTCTCATGTCTGTGAAGCAAAGACCAAACCACACAAATCACTGCATATTTTAACCAAAGTGGGTAATTTTCCAATCTTTTTGGTCAACCTGCAATTGACAAATCAGTTTTTCACAGAGCCTTAACTTGAGAGACCAATTCATCACTTGGACATAATAGGAGGGAAAAAAAAAATCCCTCTAATAAATCAATTTTAACGGGTCAAAACTGTAATCCTTTCACTTTTTCATTCCCTGGAGACACCCAATGCAGCTGCTGTTCAAAAAACAAACAAAGCAGCTGGCTATTGACTCCAGTCAGGACTAGATAAGACACGATCTATGCACGAGCAAGAAAATTCTTGCAGGAGATGTAGGATATAAGACAAGTAGATTATCGGCCATGCAGAGTGATTTCTCCCTTTAAATAAAACCAGATTAGCATGCCAGCTTCCAAATCAATAACTGGAGTTTAACTTTCTCCCAAAGCTGACTCAGAAAACCTTTCAAAGGTTCTTTTGCTGTCGTGCCAAGATAAAATGTGAAAGCCACCAGCATTTGGTTTCTAGAAAAACAGTGCTTTTATCTTTATTTTGGAGGACTTAAATTATTTGTATCTTTCAGAATAACAGATGGTTAATTTGATGAATTTTACCTGAAATCCATAGATTTCATAGGGGTTTTGATGTAATTATTTCGCATGAAGAACCCCAAAATATCTGTGAGATATTAAATCAACTTCAGAAAATCACCCTCTTCTCAATTAAATAATTAAATATTACTCAATTAAATTGTTCCAAGCTTTAATAACAAACCCACTCGATTTGGAATGTTTATAGCAGCACCTAAAGGTGAGTTTAATGCCTGGTCACTTATTGCTTCAGGCACTTTGGATGTGGAGAGCTTCAATTAACACAGTTTGGGATCTTTTTATTTTTTAACAAAAGAAAGTTAAAAAAAAACTTCTTGCTGGAGCCCTAAAATAGGAGTTCTTTTATTGTGACTGAGTCTCTCATTGCTGATTTATCTTCTTGTTACCTTAAGTGACTTAAAAACAACAGCAAGAACAACATCACCAAAAAAACCACCCAGCCAATAAAAAGACCCAAACAAAAAACCAAAAAGAAAATTAAAGATTTATTTGCAAAATTTCCTTTTCTACAGTAAGGCTAAATCTGCACTTTTTAAAACTCCAGATGAGTAACGAGCTGAAGGTCTAAGTGGAAGCTGCTAGAAAAGTAAATAAATTCAACAAGGCCGAGTTCTTTAATTGTTGAATCTTCTCTTTTTTTCCTTCTCTTGTTTCACTAAATCACTTGTTATGGCTGGTAAAGATGCAGAAATTCACATCCTGTTCCAGAAATCAACTTGCAGGAGTAAAAGCAGAAATGAAATTTCCTTTGGTCCTTTTTCCCTTTTCCTTCCCTTTAGAGTCAGTTGATCTGATGAAATAATTTGAAATACTGATTTGTGAGAACCCCTCAGCCTATCCTAGGAAAAATAAATTCATAGTGGGATGGCAAGAAGTGAAATAATGGGGATGGCATTGATTTCTTGAGTAATTTAATCCTTGCCCTTCTCTATTTTGGTCACAAAAAGCTTCTTCAAAAGAGGAGAGTCTGCAAAAATCCAGCCCTTGGAGTGGGACACACAAAGAATTCCATGGAAGGGCCTCAATCCCGTGGATCCCTGTGGAATGGGGGAGGAATTAGCTCAGATTTATCAGGGCTGCTCCTGAATTTCCTCAGAAGGTCACATTGGGAACTTGCATAAAAATTTCAAGCCCATGTGTAACTTTTCCATGTTTAATTCATCTTTGGTCTCTTGCATTTCTTTTCTTTATGCCGGGTCCTAAACCTTTCAACTGATATTATAAAATCTGGGCTGAAATGAATGTTCTGAGGTGGGAGCCAATGAGAGCTTGTGGCTGAGATTTGGAAAGATCAGCATTTAATAGTTGTGCCCATTATCAGCTTTGATGTGGGCACTGCAAAAATAAAGCTGTCTTTCTCAGTGGACATTAAGTTCAGCTTAATGCAATGCAGCAGGAGTCTTAAAATGGCAATGTTTGGCACAAGAGGTCGGGGAAAAACTTTAAAAAAAAAACATAAATTCTGAGCTCATTCACTGTAAAACACCAGAGAATTCCAGGGTATTTACAGCTGCCAATTCCTGCTCACCTGAAGCCAGAGGCATGTCTCCAGTACACTGGAATGAACCTCTATTTTCCTGATATTAGATGTATAAAATAAGCCAGTGACTCAGAGAAATACTGATTTTTGCTTACCCAGCTGTGCTTGCTTGATTTCCTACTTTCCCATATGATGTGTTCCCAAAAGTTCTGCTTTAGAGGCTTTAAGATCCGCAGATATCTGTGGTTTTCTGGACGTGCCTGTAGCTGCTTACTCACAAACCAGTCCAAGGCTAATTGTCTTTTCTAAAAATAAGGGAATCTACACCAGAAGGGGAAGCTCAAAGGGCTTGTTAAAACACTTCCTTGCAAGCTGAAGCAAAAGTTTCCCTAAAAGGAGCCCTATTCAGCACTTATTTGATGGGTGCCTGGGTAAACAGCGCTTTTGTGCTACCCAGGCATTCTGAATCTCGGTTATTTCTGCATTTGCTCGTTTCAGGCAGATCTGCAGAGCTGTACGTGCTGTGTAGTCCTTGCCAGGGATGGGCTGAGTGACAGCTCTGGTGACAGGGTGACAGCAGAGCTGAGCAGTGTTTTGTTGTCTCCAGGCTCAGGTGATGCTCAAACGCGGCTCTCAAATGGTGTCAGCCCCACCTGCAGCTCTTTGCTGATAATTAAAATTGTGGTACTTTGAGAAACAACAGCAGAGGGGAACTTCCATTTCAGAATGAGCTTGGAGTGTTCCTGAAAACATCAAACAAAATTAAGGGCAGCAGGCTCTTAGGAAGGGGAGAAACACTCAGCTTAAATTGGGGAAAAACAGCGAAAGTTGCTTAGCAAAATGTAGTAAAAGGTTTTGTGAGTGGCTGAGAGAGATGTAGAAACATCAGTCTTGTCCCTGCAGAAACAAGAGAGGAAAAGTGACATCACTTGATTTACTGGGACTGCTGGGGCCACATAAACCACCAAAAACAAGAGATCTCAATCCCAAAGGTGCTCCCTGTGCCAGGGGGAAGAGAGTTCTGTTTGCTTTGTTCTGGAGAAAGAATTGCTGTTAAAAGTAGCGTGATTTGAACTGGAATAGTGTAGGGTTAGATGGATATTGGGAAGGAATTCCTGGCTGGGAGGGTGGGGAAGGACTGGAAGAGAATTCCCAGAGCAGCTGGGGCTGCCCCTGGATCCCTGGAAGTGCCCAAGGCCAGGCTGGAATGGGGCTGGAAGCAGCCTGGGACAGTGGGAGGTGTTGGAATTGGGGGTTGGAATTAGAACTTCCCTGTCCTGTCCCAAACCATTCCATGATTTAGGGCAGTGAACAGTAATGGACACAACATAAACCACAAAGCCCGAGGTCAGGTTGGTCACCAGAGTGAATTTCTCACTGCTGTGGTGACCCCACGGTGTCTGGTGACACCTGGGTCACTGCAGAGTCCCTGTGACTGGTTTGGGTGGGTGTGGATGGACACCCCCACCTGCAAGGAAATGAATCCTCTTGGGAATGAATCCTCAAATGGAATATTTCAGGTCTGGGAGGTTTTTAATGTGCACCTGAGCGAGCAGCTGGACTCCAGGTGGAGGTGAACTCCTTGGAGACACACAAAGCTGCTTTCTCAGGGCAGCTGTTTCCACGAAAAACTGCCTAAAGCAGGAAGATTCATCTTCATTTTCCCACTCCAGAGGTTTTCTGTTGCCTGTTCCCAGGTCAGCACTTCCCTCGCACTCTGTCAGCGCCTGTGGCTGCAGCAGCTGCTGGTGACTGTGGGGTGTGTTTAGCTCAAAAAGAACATTTTCCTGGGCCTCTTCCACAGAGAAGGGAATCCTCCACAAGGATTGTGTGCTGTGGATTATAAGGAAAACATCTGGGAGGTTGTTCAGGAAAGTCTTTGTTCATAAAATCATGGAATGGTTTGGTTTGGAGGGGACATCCAGGACCGCCTCTTTCCACTCTCCCCCTTCCTCTGCTCCTGGTCCCATCCAGCCTGGCCTCAAACACTTCCAGGGGAGTTGTTCTCAAACAATTTCTTATCCTTTTAAATTTGGCGTTGTGGATTTTACCTTGGCTGTGTTGAAATTGCACCTTCAGTGGGGTAAGGTGTAAAGGTTTGGGATTTCCAGTTGGTTTTCACGAGCAGATGGAAAAAACCAAACCCGTTTTGGTGTCTCTTCCTCAAATTCCTGCCGCCCCACTTTGTGGAACGTGGGAATGTTTGGGTTGCTCTGGAGCTGGGCTGGAATTTGCAGCTGGAATTTCCAGCAGGTGATGAACTGAGCAATCCTTGGAGCAAAATATGCTGAGCATGTTCAAAGATTGAGGGGATCTCAGAGAATTCCCTTGCCCCTGGAAGATTCTTTATATCATGGAGAAAGAGCTGGCAATTAAAACTAAAATATGTCCACGAAGGAAATAGTTGAAAATATTATTTGTTTATGCTAATCCATTGAACAGGAGCATGGGTGTAAATTCTACTCAGCTCATAATTATTAGGTATTGTGCAAAAATGAGCAGAATTATCTAATTAGTAGAAATACAAGCTCAGATGACTTGCTAGGGAATGTTTTGTGGTATTTCAGTGTTGCAAAGTGTCTGGGATTTGAAAATTCGTTTGATTAGTGCACGGGGAGGTGATACAGACATATGGATTTATGACAACTGACAGTAAATAATGCAAAGTAAGGCCTGAAATGTAAAATAATTTCATTTTTGTTATAATGCTATTAAGCAGCCTTTAGTGCCAGGCTGAACTCCTCCAAACTCCTTCTCTTTAATCCTCCCAGAAGCTGTAAAAGGGTTTTCCTAAAACCAGAGCCTTGCTTGTGTCAGAGTTTTGCAGGGAAGGCAGTAAATGTTGCTGTGAGCTAAAGGAGACAAAGAGGCTTTGGTTGGTGCAATTAAAGATCAGCTTTGTCATAATCATAAACCAGGATTTCAAGGTCCTGGCCATAGGCTGCTCTGTCTTCATTAATAAATGATGGTCCTGACTGCAACATTTAATTATTTGCAATATTTTATTTTTCCCCTCTTGAGAGCGATGCTCCCCATTCTGCTACTGGTGGGGGGAATGAAAAAAAAAAATCCCATTTTCAGCTTGTCCAGTGGTTTAAATATATCAAAGCACGTCCTAATGAGTTTTGTGTTTAAAATTTTATGTTATCCAAGTGTAACATTTCAGGACTGTGCCCTTTGGCTCCTGTTCCTAAGGAAAGTGCTGGGCTGGAGGTTGGGAGCACAGGCAGGGTCAGCTGCTCTGCTCACATTCTGTCTGACTGGCACAGAAAAGTCATTAAAGGAGAGCTTCCAGAACTCTGAGCTAAAAGTTCATCCCCAAAGTTGTTCATCAGGAGCAAGAAATGGTTCCTGAGCTCTCTTAGTGAGAGTTATGGGGCAGGGAATCATAAAGGTGTCACAGAGGGGAGTTTTAGTGCCCACTGTGGCTGAGAGGCCCCTGGTTAACAGGAATTTTAAAGCATCCAGCCTCAAAAAGCTTTCTCACACCACAGGATATTTTCATCCAATATTTGGGAATATAAATTGTTAATTGGAGCAAACTGCTCCAATTAGTTTGGTACTGTTCTAGTGAGAAGAGAAACCCAGATATTTGGGAATGGGATGAACAGATGAGAAATCAGTCTCAGGTTCTTTCCTGAATTATTTAGGATATTGACAGGAGGAAGGAACTGCTCAGTAAGTTCCCCCCACGTTCATAATGCAAGGTGAAATACAATTTCTTAACTCAGTCCCCTGATTTATGGCTTCATTAATGAAATGGATGGAATTTCTTTCATTCATTACTTATTCAAATAGTTTGGAGAAAATATATGTTTTAAATCAAATGCAGTGGAATTTCTAATGAAGCCTCTAGAGACACATGGAGCGAATATTCAAATAAATGTCTATATATACTGATTCTGGAATAGTTAATATATTGGTTAGGAAAAAAAAAAATCAGCTCAGCTCAGTCATACCGTGCAAGATTTCTAATTCCCTGATGTGATGGATAGAACTAGTGTTCAATTGCTGAAATAAAAAATAATATACAATAAAGTATGAAGTATTAAATATATGGAGTTGTTTTCTGTGGGTGGTGCAGTCACCACTGATCTCCTGGGATCATGGGAAGTGTCTGGATGAACAAATCCCGAAGAGGAGAGATCCAGGGAGCACGCACAGGGTTTGTGGTTTGGTTTAGTTTGGGTGCTTTAATTATCATTTTCATTTATTGGCTGAAGTTTGGTGCAGGAGGAGCAAGCAGCACATCTGTCATCCACCCACTGCTCCTGGGTGCCCTTCCTCTAAAAGCTCTCCTGCAACTGGAATAGAGCTGGAGCAGAAAATAATTTCCATAACTCCAGAATGAGTAATTTAAAGTTTGAGGTTGTGGTTGTGCCCTCAGGGAAGGAGCTGAGGGGGGAAAGACGAGCTCCAGGTGTCCCTGGATTGGGCTGGACAGGGCTTGGGGCAGCCTGGTCTCCAGTGGAAGGGTGGGGACACAGAACTGGGGAGGTCCCTTCTGACACAAACCAGCCCAGGAGAACTCATCCATCCAGCATTTTTCTAATAGATCTGTGGTGGGACTAGGAGAGGGAGCCCAAAACAGGTGGAGAATTCCTCTTCTCCACTGGGGAAGGTTTCTGTGGCTCCTGAGTGGGGGATTGTGCCTGGAATCCTTCCCCTTCCAGTGGGAAGAAGAGGGAGAGGCAGGATGGTGAGGTTGAGTTTTTCTGGGAGTAGATCCAGTTCCTGGGCAGCTCCTGAAGCAGCTTAAGCTGTCTTTCCATGTTTCCAGAGTTTCAATCACAAACACTTCCAGTGCTGTCCTCTGCTCACCTGGGAAAATATGAAAGGAATATTGATATGTTGGCATTTTCCTTGGGCTTCCTCTTTGCAGCAGAGCTGAGCTCAGGCTGTCCATGGAACACAATCCCTGGTTTCTGCTGGAAACCTTGCTAGGCTGAGCTCGGGAATGAATTTTCCTCTGCAGAGGGATGAGCTGGGATTCTGCTCTCGTTCATTGATCAGTTCTCCCTAAACTCCTCGGAGTTGTGTTTGTGTGTGTAACCACCTGTTTCCACTAATTAGCAAAAAGTTAGGAATTAAATTCCCAAGGGAAATTAGTATCAGAACCAGGTCATAGAAATAATTTCACCTTCTGCTTGATCCCATTTCTGTACTATTAAAAATCTATACAGTTCAATTTTAAAACTTTCTGCCATTGGTTATTTTCATGCTGGCTGGAGCTCTCTTCTGACACACTGACAATGAAAATATTTTTCAGTGGAGCAGCTAAGCTGACTTTTCACCTGGAGAGGAAACTTCAAACAGGCCGAAATTCTATTTTTTAATTACATTTTAACTACTGAAGGTGGACTTTCTTTGGTCAGACATTAAAGGAGGAGCTTTATGGCACTGTCAGCTGTGCTTGAACATAAAATGGAGCCCCTGTATTTTCCTGGTGAGGAAGGAATTCACAGTGGTTTTGCACTGCAGCTCTTAATAAAGGAATGGAGCAAAATTTTGAACTTTATTATCCCCATTTTTGACTTTAATGCAGAGTGCTTTGGTGTTTGGAGTTCTGGCTGGAGCTAGATACGTTTATGGATGTTCTGTTTGTTGATTGACACCACTCTGGGTGTAAATCTTGGCGCAGCTCAGCCAAGGCATGGAATAATGCAGAGGGGATGAAATTCAATGCACATGGAGATAGATGAATTTGGGAATTTGCTGGGGGTGCAGTCAGGGTGAGAGGCAGTGGGGGGGCTGGGAAGGTTGGAATTGCAATCCTGAGAGCGTTCTGGCAGTGCAGTCTGCATTTCTGCCTCAGTGTAAGTACAATCGTTTAACCCTTCCCCCTTCAGGAGGAGGCTGTGTTGGGCTGGGAGAAGGGAGCTTCATGGATGTGAAATGTTACAAGGAAATTACTATTAGTTTTTTATTTATTACAAGTTAAAATGAAAGTCTCAATTAATACAAAGATGATAGAACCGTTAAGTTTGGAGAAGCCATTGAGTCCAAGCATTCCCCCAGAGCTGCCAAGCCCATCACTGAACCACGTCCTTGAGTGCCACATCCACGGGATTTTTGTTGGGATCCACATGTTTTCCATGGAGCAAACGTTTTTAATTCAGTGCAAATCACGCTGATTCCTTCATTCCATGGAAATCCAGAGTCAGATTCCTTTTGATTTTCTGAGACTTTTAATAAATGAACAAATAAGAAGTGCACTAAGACAACAAGAGCTTCCAGAAGGAAACACCATGACCCATTTTAAAAATCTTTGTTGATTTTTGAAGCATTTTAATTCGTGAGATACAATACAGTAGGACAGTTTTGATGTTTTCTTTTGATTTTTTTCTTTGGTAACTGCTAAATCGTCCTCTTTATATTATTTCCTTTTAAATGGCAAAGCTTTTTAAGGATGATTATTGTATTCATCTTCAGTCTGGGAGGGCCAGGCACTGAGTGAGAAATTAGAATTGAGGTGGGGTTTGTAGGTAAGGCTGGTCCCAGTCCTCCTGCACATGCCAGCAGCAGCCAAATCAATTTCCAAACTTTGATTTGTTTGTAAAAATTATTTTGACAGATGGCATGTGCAGGGGCAATTTAAAACCTGACTTTTATGGTGTGTTTATGACTCTTTGTAAATAATTGCATAGTTTCTTCTGAAGAAATAACATCTTAAAAGATGATTACATCTGAGGCTGCTCTGCTTAGCTCAGTCTAGCACAAATCACAGAGGCTCTCTATTAAAGCAAGTCCTGCTCATTGCGTTTTATTGTGCAGCAGCACTGCTTGGAATGATTGCTTCCCTTTGTGCTGTGGCAAAGTGGGGGCTGGAATCTGTGTTCTTAGCACCTGCCAGACTTCAGGCACCCTCCTTCTTTCTCCTCCTTCTTTCTCCTCCTTCTTTCTCCTCCTCCTCCTTCTCCTTTCCCTGTCCTTTCCCTTCCTCCCTCTGAAGGGATTTCCCGGTTTGCTTTCCCATCAACTCCACCTGGAGGAATCCAGGAAGGCATCAAACACCTGGAGGGTTTTGATGTTTGTGGAGGAGACGTTCCAAAGGTTTGGCATTGCTCGGTGCCAGCTGGACCCCACTGCCAGCAGTTTGTCCTGGGAATGCTTTTTCTTTTATGGCTCCACACAGAATTCCATTAAATATTGGTTTCATCTGTTGGTTATTGTGTGAGCAAGATAAATCTGTTGGGTTGGAGCTCCTGTCCCCAAGCCTTTGCTCCCTGTTCCTTCTCTGTTCATCGGGCAGAGCCGTTCTGAGTGGCAGCAGGAATTTTCTGGAATCACGTGTTGATCCTGCAGGGTCTGTGCACTCACAGGTACCCACTGAACCCAGGCTGGGAAAGCTTTTAATTGGGAAAATATTTGTGTCTTGACTCCTGCCCTGCTCGGCCTGTTCCAGTGCCTGACCTCTCCTCCCATGAAGGAATTTGCTGTTCAAACCTGCCCTGGCACAACTCGGGGCTGTTTCCTCTCCTCCTGTCACCTGGGAGATCAGACAATGCAGACCTTAAATGATGGCACAAACATTGAATAAATTCCTGAAAACTGAAGCACATCAGCTGCCCTGGGCTCAGAGCTGCTGCCAGGGACTTTGGGGAGATGGGAGGAAGCTCCAGTTAAGGGAAGGGTGGGCACAAATTAGGGAATGAAACAGCTTTTAATCACAGGGCTGTACAGCCCAACAGTTCCTTGGATTCCTGTTTCATGGCCTGCATCTTGTTAAATCCTCTCTCATTGAGGAAGCCCTCAAAGCATCACTTCAGGTGATGAGCTGACAATCCCCAGAGGAGAATATTATTTATTAGGAGGTGATTAATTTGCATCCACTTTGATGGCTTTGGAATTTGTCCCTGCACCGACGAAAACAAACTCTTCTTAATTTGTTTCTCCTAGCACAACTTTACTTTTCTCCTTAAAATCTGATGCTGGCCTTGATCACTGATCTGTGAAATCCATGATAATCCCTTTATGACAGTGTTGTCTCTCCAGCTGACCATTTAAAGGGCTAAGGAACTGCAGAGTGCTTCTAACTAACTCATCTGAGACATTGTTTATTCCATTTGTCTTTTTTCCTTCTTAATTTTCAGTGTCACCACGGCATCTTTTGTTCCAGCCTTTCTTCTCCCCCTGCTAATTGCAGGTAGGGGAAGTAAAAACCTAACCTTGCTGGAAATTCGTTAATGTTAAAATATTCCCCAGATGAGCCTGTAAATCTCCGTGCTGAGGTTTGTTGGTGCTTTACTCAAGAATCCCCCTTTGGTGAGATGTGCAGGACAAATTAGTAACTGTTTCTTGCATTTTTAAATTTCATGTTCGACTCACAAACCTGAACAAAATTTCTGCTTTCATGCTGAGAATTGGCAGGGATGAACTGCTCCAGACTTAAGGTGAAATGAACAAAGAACTTTTTAAGAAATTCTACTGTGATTACATCCTTTTAAGAGAAGCTCAAAGTTGTTTTTTCCTTCTATTATAGGCATTATTAAATATACATCTAACACTGTACAAATACAGAGGTCTGGGTTCTAAAAACCAGGAATTAGACAGAAATATCCTCACTTGGGGGACATTTCAAGATGATTTCCTTGGGACTTTTTGAGTAATACGAGATGAAATCTTGACCCTTTGTTACAGGTGTGTCAGCTTTTCTTCTGATTAAAAAATACAACTTTAATCAGAAAAGATACAAACAAAATAACCCAACTGAAATTACATTCTGAATTATTTAGGAGGGCACAGGAGATGAAAGCTGCTTAGGAGTTTCCAGGTTGGAGATAATGCATCGTGATCGATAAATGAACACTGTCCTTCCTAACCCCAAATATATTCGGCATCCATTATTAAAGAGGCATAAAATTGTCTGATTCCATTATTAATGCAGGGCTGTGCTGGAGCTGAGGAGGTCACACAGGGAGAACTTAGACTTGGATTCTGAGTTTTTATTTTTAATTATTTTAAAGGATTGGAGAAGGCCGGGTTTCAATCTTCACCCTCCCCTTCAATCTTTCTGTCTCGGTTAAGTCCTTTTTACTCTTTGGAGAGAAATGTGAGTTGGAGGGGTACAGCTCTTAGATTTGGGTACAGCTCTTAGATTTGGGAGTGCTTGGGGTCTGTGCCTTCATCTGATTATCCCTAAAAGCACAAAGGCAAAGGACAAGGACAAAACAGAAGTGTTGACAGTGCATTTAAATTGTGCCTTGTACGTTACGATTCCTACATTTCCAAGCTTTCCCATAGCAGCTCTGCCTTAATTTCTGTCAGATTTTTCCCTCTGAACCACTTTCCCTTCCATATCTGCCCTCATCTCCTCTTCCCAGACACTGCAGATGTCAGCAGGTCCTGCTGATAATTGACATTTTGAGGTTTCCTGACCCTGGAACAAAACCCTAATGCTTGTTATGGCATGGTTGTGTTCTCACAGTGCCTTTGTTCCTGTCATCACCTAACTGAATTTAATTCAAATATCTGTAGATACTTAGAAAGTTTGGGATATATTTTCACCTGTTTTGTACTGGGAATCCCTCCATGCCAGGAATTCTGAACACCTGCCAGACACCAGCATTTCCCCTTTCCTTTCCCCCCTTTCCTTTCCTTTCCCCCCTTCCCTTCCCTTCCCTTCCCTTCCCTTCCCTTCCCTTCCCTTCCCTTCCCTTCCCTTCCCTTCCCTTCCCTTCCCTTCCCTTCCCTTCCCTTCCCTTCCCTTCCCTTCCCTTCCCTTCCCTTCCCTTCCCTTCCCTTCCCTTCCCTTCCCTTCCCTTCCCTTCCCTTCCCTTCCCTTCCCTTCCCTTCCCTTCCCTTCCCTTCCCTTCCCTTCCCTTCCCGCACCTTCCCGCACCTTCCCGCACCTTCCCGCACCTTCCCGCACCTTCCCGCACCTTCCCTTCCCCCCCTTTCCTTTCCCCCCTTTCCTTTCCCCTTTTCTTCCCTTTGCCTTGTGAGTATAAATAAATTGTGATGTGCTCGATTCAGGCAGAGAATTTTGATTTATTTCCCAAAAAATCACAGGTCCTGTGAGTAAAGCAACAGCTGAAACTCTGACTTGGGCTCTGGGCATCATTTAAGGGTTTTTCCATCTTCACAGCTTGCTGTTACTCTACAGTAAATCTGGAATTTTCACTTGAATTTTACTTTCTCTGTCAAACTGTTGTGAATCCACGTGTTTGTGGCCCTGAAATATGGGGAGTTCTCTGCTCAAACTGAGGATCTCTCTGGAGTGAGAGTGGAGGAATCCTGTTCATGTTTTAAATTGGAAATTAATCTTACAGGGAGGAAAATATAAAGTTAATTTTATATTTTCCCACTTCAAAAATAGTAGGTAGGTTACTTAACTTTTTTATCCACCTTATCTAAGTTGCTTAAATTTCTGACATCAAGTTTTTAAGTTGCATTTTAATCTTCAGTGATGTGTTGCCTCTCGCCAGCTGGATTTCAGAGCTGTCCCATGGATTTTAAATCCATCATCTCCTAATGGAGATCACAGAATTTACCCTCTTTTCCTACACTCCAGAGAAGTGAATTCAATTGATTCTTTTTCTTGTGGAAATCTTTTTCATTCCAGAGCCTCTCTTTAGATTCCTGTACTTTATCATCAAGAAAGAAATAGTGAGAACTGTTTTTCTTTCATGATCCTTTTATAAACTTTTAACTTTTATGGCAAATCTGGTGTCTTCTGAAGCATTTTGGCCAGTTTGACTCCCTCATTCTTTATTTTGTTTATTTTTAAGCTTGCAGAGCAAAAGTCTTGTGAACTTCTCTCAAAGGTTCAATTTCCAGTTCGCTCTTAGTGACATTTTACAGAGCTGTAAATCTTATTCCAGGATCATTCACAGATAAACTTCATTCTTTACTAGGAAATAAAAAGGTCTCACTTTGACTATCTTTTCTTTTATTGCTTCTTGGATCTTTCTTGTTTCCCAGACAGGTGAGGTCAGAATTGCTTCTTTACACTGGTAAAACTCAAATTTATTGAAAATCAGTCCAAATACTGCAATTTATTAAAGTATAATAGCAAGATTATATCTTGTTATTTTTTATTTTATTCCACTGCACAGATTTAAACCCAATTATTTATCATAGCACAGTGTTGATTGTTCTAAATGCTTTAGGTGGCATCTGTGTGCTTTAACAGGGATAAAATTATTAATAGAAGTACAAACACTCCAGAAATAAAGAAAAAAAAAAAAAAAAAGCTGCATTTTTCTTTTCACCTCTCTCCTTTAAAGCTCTTTCAGCTGTTCCATCTTCTCTGGAGTCACTGCATAAATAACAAACAGAAATACAAAAGGAAAAATAAGCAGCACTCTTTTTTTCTCACCTAATTGATGTTGTGGCTCTCTTTTGGAGCTATGCATCCTACTTTTTATTTTAGATGTGCTATCAGAAAGGTGAAGACATCTCTAAGCAGGCAGATTTCAAAAGTGATGGATAAAACTGATAAAGTGCTTTTACCAGGCAGAATCAGCTCCAAGGTCTCTGCCTGTTCCAAGGCCACAGCCCTTGCTGGAAATAGAAAGCAGCAATAAATGGATAGAAACCAATGATTCAACCTTAAAATTCCAGAAAACACGAGCAGAAACCCACTCCCAGCTCACAGCAGTGTTCTGTGCACATAAATTCTTTTTTTTTTACATTAAAGTTTAAGAAGATTTGGAGCAGCTCTTGTATAAAATAGATCCTGTCCAGGATGCAGACGGTGTAATCCTTAGCTCTGTCAAAATCCCAGTCCTCTATTAATCTGTGTAAACCAGAGAATGAGATTTCCACAGGCTGCATTATTCCACCTCTGCCTACTCTGGGCCAGGCAGGAAGAATTTAGCTGGGAGAGGGACCCTGGGACAACTTTTAATTCTTCACCCCAGGAGGAATTTACAGATGAGGAGTTTCCTATCCATTATGAGCTGATTTTTAGAAATAAAATGGAATCAGCTGGGGTTCAGTCCCTGGAGCTGTCTCTGGTCATCCATCTCTCCCCATGCCAATCTCTCTGGATAATCCCATGTGGTTTTGGTATGGAATGCTGCTGGGAATGTTTTCTAGGAGCTCAGGTAAAAGGTGGAGAAGATCTCCATGCAGGATTAGACCCAGCTTTTGTGTCAGCACCACTTTTACTTTCTGTGAAATTCTCTTTTCTGCTCCTGTCCTTCACCTCTCCAGACACACAGGTTTCACTGTTAGTTTTTAAACATTCCTGCTGGCATCAAAACCTCATAAATGTTGGCAAAAAAAATCCCACTTAGGCTCCATTGTCCCAAGACTGAGAGACCAAATCTGGCAAATCTGTGCAGGGCTCTGGAATCTGGGGGAATTAATAGCTCTGACCTGCACCTGCTTCATTCCTGCAGCGCCTCGATGTGAGAATCATTTTCCAGATGAGCTTCCAGTAGCATCTTTGCCAGTGCCAGGCTGCCTGTGTGATTTATTCCTCATTCCCTGTGTGCCCAGAGAGTGCCTCCTCCTCCTGGACAGATGGCTGGATGATTTGCAGTCCCCACCAGATCTCCCCGATGATTTCTGCCTCCAGCAGCCATTGCCATGTTTATTTTTGGTCCCGGATTATTGCCTTGCTTTTTTTCTGCCAGCACTGGGCCTGCTGTATCCACCCAGAAACCAAATCTGCTCAATCACTGAGGAGCTGCTGGCTCTGTGCTATTTTATTCTTTTTGTTTAATTGTTAAAAGAATTGTTTCCTTTTTAGAAAGTGAGAGCTCCGTGCCTTGTTTTTATCTCGGATAATTCCAATGTGCTGACCCCAGTAGCTTTCCTTTAGATGCTCGTTTTCTCTCTGCCATCCTCCTGTTTGCCAGTACCCCTGGCCTTGCCTAAATCCAAGAATATTTTAATACATCCATGGGAATTCATATTTTTCAGCTTTCTGCAGCTTTCTTTAAAGTACAAATAGGGCTCAGCTGATGGCCCAACACCTTTTCTCCTTTTGAATAATAAACTGGCTCCCTGGACTAGAGAAAATATTCCCTTTTAATTCCCTCAATATTTGTGTTCACACAAACATCTTCTCTTTGAATACTGATTTCTCTCTTAATATTTGGGGTTCTTGTGTAGTAGAAAATCCTGTTAGAGCACAGCCCTCACTTGAAGCAGATAATGGGATTTATTTCATTCGTGTCGATTGGGGCCGTGTTCCAACACTGCCCCTGAGTCAAGTTGCATTTTAGACACAGAAATAGGCCTGATTAGGCACCGTGGTTAAAATGTGATTTAGTTACACCTCAGCTGCAGAGCGTTCTCAGCCTGGGCACAATCCCATCTTTGTGGAGCTCAGGTAAGAGAGGGTTTATTGTGCAGCCCTGCTGACCCCGGGGCTGAGGCTGCCACAGCTGCTGGGCTTTATCAGATAAACACCTATAAACTGCTTGTTTGCTCCTGCAAATCCTCTGGAAATTTTCTATTAGCACCCTTTACAAGTCCTGCTAGGCTCAGAAATAAATCTGCTGAACGCTGCTGCCTCCTTCCATCTCCGTGGGGTTCTGCTTGGAGAGGGAATGACTTTGGCTTGGAGCACACGAATCCACCACGGCCCTCGTCGTGTAGGAGAGGCCTCTGTAAATCAAACATGGGGTTTGTAGATAGCCTAGAAATTACTGCTAATTAAGAAGGATATAGGATTAAAATCCAAACTGGAAAAGATCAAAGACACGAAGCAGATCTGCTCTTTGATTTCTCTACTTTCTGTGCTTCGTTTTGGTGCCAAGAACCTCCATTTCCTCATTCTGTCAGCCTGCAAAGTCTTTATTTAATGTTTGCAAGGACTTGAAGAAATCGCTGCTCAGAGATTTCCCCCAGATTATTGTTGTTCTTCAGCAGGAAATCACCCCAGTAGTAAGTGCCAATCCACGTTTCTTGAACTGGGATCCTGAAGTGCTTGCTGTCACCTTGGAATATTTCACGAGTGTACCATTCCAGTCAATAACTTAGATAACTATTTTTTTAAAAAAAATTTAAAAAAAAGAATTTAAAAATGGAAAGAACTCTCATCACTCTAAACTCCAGGAGATGGGATGTTTGCCCTGAGCTTTTTTGGGAGTGTTAGCAGTGACCAGCAGCAGTGGGAGTGCTGGAAGTGGGAAGGAAAGACCCAAAGGCACTGCAGGGGTTGGGTGAGGGAAGAGTAGGATTTATTTGATAGTGAGATTGTAGGATTTATTGTTGGAGTTCCTGTCCTGCTCTGCCCACGTTTGGCAATAGGGGATGGATCAGGGGAGCAGAACTATGAGAAGTGTTCACTGATGACATCAACCCTCTGTGCTGGAGCTTTTTCCCTGTCTGGGATATCCCTGCAGTCCCTTGGGTTGTGCTCTCATCATTTTGGATGGTTTGGCATCCCACAGAAAAAATGTCACCTGCTGTCTTCATGGTGTGGCTTGAGGTGTCTCACCTGACTTCAGGTGTTCTCCTTTGGTTTCCTGTGAGGGGAGGAGGTTCTGTGAAGTGTTTCTGGCCTGCTCCAGGTTTTTATTTTCGATTGAGACATCCCAGTTAACTCGTGTTAATCACTGCATGGGCCTGGTTTTTGGTGGTTTTGCCTTTTCATCCGAGCCCCAAGATTGGATTGCTTTTTGAATGAAATCCGAGTCTGCTGTGCTGCACTCGACACTCCCCAATAAACCTCCATTTCTGATTCATGGACACCACAGCCAGAAAATGTGGCACAGGATAATCTTCCATAGCAGTAAAAGACATGAAAATGCAACAATCAAAAAGACTCCTGTAGGCAAAGGTTTTGCCCTTCCCTTTGTGCTCTTTTATGTCTTTTCCTGTTTCAAAGACATTTGCAGTTTTGTTGGAGTACAGGAAACACCTTTTCACCCCCTGAACCCTGAAGCTGTTGCTGTTCCAAATGGATTTTTCTGGTGGCCAGGTGTGGAGCACAGCAGAACAGTCTCCTTGAAAAGAGCTGCTGGGATGCTCCTCACCTTCTGTTTCTCGTGTGCCACCAGAAGCTCTTCTGCCTCTCAAGTGTCTCCATAAGAAGCCCCTCTAAATCCTGAAATCTTGTGTATCTTTAACTCCTTGCAGCTTCAGCTGCCTCCTGAAGTGTTTCACTCAGCTGAGCACCACTTCTGCTCCCAGGGTTTCACTGGAGTTTCCACAATCTGCCCACACTGTTCATCATCCCCACTCCTTTCACTGAAAGCTTCAGCCTTTTCCATGAGCATGCCGGATTTCTCCTTGGAAAAATCTCAATATCCTTTCACAACTCCTCAACCACAGCCCCATTTTTGATTTATGAGCCTTTTTGTTCCTTTACTTCTCTCTGTCTTCTTTATAACCAATGTAACCAATTTACCTTTTCAGAGATAAACTGCAATCCAGGAGGGATCCAATCTTAACCGTGGAAGTGCCTTTTTTTCCAGTGGCAAAATGTGCTGTGACACCCAGACAGAGCTGCTTTGCTTTGGGATTAAGCACTAATCCCAGTTATTTAAACTTTATTTCACAACTACCAGGCAGAGTGATCAGGATGGAGAGTTTTCAGTTTATATTTTATTTCCTGACTCTTCATGGTGTTAAATAATGTCACGGTGCTAAATGGAGACAGGGAACATGGGAACAGCCCCAAAGAGTTAATAACCTGTTAAAAGGAAAAGGCAGAGGAAGTAGAGATGGATGGGATGGATAAATAGCAGCAAGTCCCTCTTGCAAGGGAAAATTCATGTCTGGAAAAGCCTGAGAAGTTTTTGTTGTTGAAACTTCCCTTTGTTTAGTTCAGGATGCTCTGCAGGGGAAGGGAACGTGGGGATGGACATGGTGGTGCTGCTTGGGCTCGATCATCTTCGAGGATTTTTCCAAACTAAAAGATTTGGTGCCATTTTGGGAGAGTTTGGGTTGAGTTTTCCAGGATCAGAGATGTGATTCTAGGGATGGTAAAGCCACATATTCCCCGGAATCCCTGGGCAAGGGGACCTCTGGAATGAGAGCTGTGGGCTTTGCTTATCACCTGCAGCTCTGATACAGGTGCTGAACTGCCCTGGGAGTGCAAAAATACATCAGAAAGAAGAATGATGCAGAATTAAGATCCAGATTTATTTAAAACTGTTGGAAATCGAAAAAGCAACATCTGTCTTTCCAAATTAAGATACCACAGCCTTCGATTTCTATTAGGACAACTAAAACCTTCTGGTGTGTGAACTTGCTCTCAACCCATGAACAGCTCATCCTGCTTATTCTGAACTATGCAAACTAAACAAGAGCAACAACAAGGAAACCAAACCAGAATAAAACCTGGATCACATGATTCCCTGGAAGTTCTTGCCAGCTGCTCCCACGTTATTGAACAATCTATCATCAGGCTGGTGCTGCGTTTGCAGTGATGCATTGCACTCATGCATCGTTAGGGGAACTGTATCCTTTGATAGATTAGTCAATAACAGTCCTGAGGAGGGAAATATTTGGAGAAATCCGACTCCAGAATCGGATTTCTAAAACGATCCTTAAGTGCAGTGTAAATGGAAGGTATTGACAGCTGATGTTCCTGTGAATTTCTGTACACCAGGGACTCCTGGAACCAGCAGCATCTGATTTTCCTTACCACGGGCTCTGGGATAAATAGGAATATAAGGAAATAGGAGAAGGAAATGGAAGGAAATAAGGAGAGGAAAGCATCTAATAAAGGAAATAAGGAGAGGGAAACATCTGCCTTTCCTCAGCTGGAAAAAGAGCACAGAGGTCCCTTAAAAATTTGGTTATGCCAGCCAAATTCAGGTGTCTGGTGGGCTGGAAAATCCTTGCAGGATTTAGCTTTGAAATCTGTATCTGAGAGTGCAACAATCCTTTAAATTTTCTATTGAAGTGATTTTTTGGAGGAGAAACAAACTTGTCACGCTGCCATCAGCTGTCCCTTTCTCTGCAGTTAGTGCTGGTGACAATTCCAGGCTGTGGCACAGCCTTGGCCCTTAGCAAGGCAATCTCTGGAGCTGGGGCTGCAGCTTTTGGGAGAATCACGTTGATAAATTTAATTTTAATGGTTTAATTTTCGGCAGTGTTCCCTCGCTTCGAGTGGGTGTGAATGGGAACTCCAGGTGAACAATTGCAAATGCCAAAAGCACAAAACCCCCTTTTGTTTATCATTCACAACACCCTCCTTCCTGCTTTTTCCAACCCCAAGGTTAGACAAAAATACTTTTTACCATCTAGAGATAAGGATTTAACCTTCAATATGCAAATTATTTAATAAGCAGCATGACCTTATTAAAACAAAGTGCTTTGCTTCCATTCTTGGCTCTTTAAAGAAACACCATTTAAAAAAAAAAAACATAAAATGATTGTTCCTCTGTGGTTGTGCAGGGAAATAAATAACTTAGGACATGACTAATCTCATCTTGGGCTAAAATCTCTTCTCGGGGAGCTATTCCTCAAATAAGTTTCATAATGGGCAAAGATGTTTATATGTTTGTTTGTTGGAGTTTTTTTTTTTCCCTAAATTAGGTGATAGCTGTAAATGGCAAAAAAAATGAAATACCAAAGGTAAATATATGTGAAGTGCCAAAAGGTTAAATCAGCATTTATTTGGGATTTTTTAAGGCATCATTTTTACAGTGGTTTGGGAACTCTGAGTGAAGATTGGGAAAGCAAATCTTGTTAAACTTTTTGTGGAGCTGAGCCCCTTCTGTGGGTTGGGTCAATTCCCACAGCAGTGGCAGAGTTCAGGATTTGGAGATTGCGGTATAGAGTGACATTATTTGGTCTCAGTCTGAAGGGCATGAACATTCTGCTTTACATTTTGACCCTCATCATCTTAATAAGGGAAAAAAAAAATGAGTTCTAACTATATCTGCATATTTATTTTTCACTTTTAAGACCTTTGAGTTGTGTAGAACAGGTATTTAAGTTGGAGAAGTGGAATTTTATTTTATTTTTTTATTTTATTTTTAGTATTTCTTATGCTCATTCTTTGCTAAATGAACCTCAGCCTCATCCCAGGATCCATCCTTGTCACAGGCAGGAAAGGGAAAATCCAGAGCTAAATTGCAGTGATCCCTCTACCTTTAAAACCATTTGGAAGTTGATAATTATGCAGCTTTTCTATTTTAGGGGATCGCTATTTAATTTTATAACCAGAAAAGGAACATTTACAATAAATTTTGTTCTGCTGCTGACTGAAAACACAAAAAAGTCTTTTGTTGGGTGAGTCTGAATTTTCAGTGAAATGATGCAGTCAAGGAAAAACAGAAAAAGAATAAATTTTTGTGGTTGAAGTGAACCATAGAAAGAGAAGAATAAATCTCTGTGGTTAAACTGAACCTTAAATTGCTGACAGCAATATTTATTTGTCGTTTGGCCACAGGAAATTTCATGATCTTGAACCAGTTTTGGGTGTATTCAGCTGACACTTGGTCCTTTCCATTCCATGGGAATAAAGAAAACCAGGACTGAGCCCCTGAAAAAACAGGAGTGAGAAAAATATTAAACTGCATAATCTGATAAATTCTGACCTAATGAAAAAAGTTCCGCTTTGCAAATTTTTCCCAGAAGATCTGTTTAGTCTGGCATTCCAAATATTCCTCTACATTTGATCTCTGCGTTTTGAGAACCCAACACAAACGTGTCAGCAAACTTCCCTTTCTCATTCAGTGATTTTCCCAAAATTCCCTTGAATTATCATTTCCTGAACACAGAAATCCATGACAAACCTCCAGCAATTCCTCACATCAAAAGCCAAGACTGAAATCACCAAAAAAACCCGAGACAGAAAACAAAATAAATCCCCACAAGTCCTCCAGGTGTGTCGCTGCAGTTGCCCAGGAGCTGCTGCCGTTCCCTTTTGCCACTTGTGGTTGCTGTATTTACTCCAATAATATATAATTATTATTTTATATAATTAATGATTATTATATATAAAATATTATATAATTACTGCAATTCCTGCAATGTTCTTTTAGGGGTGTGAGGAATTTGTCAGAGCTGTCATTCCTGCGGGAAGTTTCGGCCCGGCCGCGTCAGCGCCCGCGGTTTGGGGGAACACCAAACTCCTGCCAGCGGAGCTCTGGGTGTTTTCCCCAGGAGGGAAATTCTGATCCAGGGGGATGTGTTGCAGATGTTCTGCTGATATCCCTGAGGATTAAAGAGCTCTGCACCAGCTCAGGACTTTGCAAAAATCAGCTTCACCCCCAGTGCCTCGTGTTGTTCTCCCGCCTGAACCGCTCCAGCTCTACCCAAGAATAATGAAATTAATTCTGCTAAAACTTAATTTGCCCTCTATTAATTACCCACCCGAGAGCCTAAATCATTTTTGAGCCGAATTAAATTCATTTCCATCTCCTTTTCCCTGCTTTGTTTCCCATTTAGCAGATGAGATGCAAAACACGATTTCATCAGGTTAAGAGAGAAAGCTGTGTCCCTGCTCAGTGTTTATCTTGCTGTTTAATTTTGCGATTATCTTTAGTGTCTTGGCTCTCCAAAGCAGATGGGCTGTAGGCTTGCTGTAAATCACCCTCCAAGGAGCTGTCTCTTAATGCCTCGGGCTGGAGAATGTAGGTGCTGCTGGAGCCCACACTGCACCTTGCCCATTTTTGCTGGTGTTTCTTTATTTTTCCATATTGCTGTAATTCCAGCGTGACTTCACCTGCTTTTCCTAAGAACTGAAATCGTGTTTTTACCTTGTTGGCTAAATATTTCCTATCCCTGAGCATCCCTTCACTGTTGCAGCGTGTAAAACCAAATCGTTTGGGGGTAATAGTCACAGCTTTGGGGTGGCTGTAAAGGAGAAAGTTTGCCAGATCTCCAGAAAATTAACAGGAATCAATCCTTAGCAGAGAATCTGGGAACTGGAGGGAAAAGAAAGGAAAATGTGCTCAGCCACTATAAAAATGGGGTTTAACAGCTGTAGTTTAGTTTAATTTTTGCATTGTAATTATCCAGCCATATTTAAGAGAAGTCTCTGGATTTTTGGAACTTCTAAAATCTTTCTTTGTGAAAAACAATTCTGTTTCTTCCTAATAAAAAGCCTGAGTGTGACATTCCTCTCCTTTTCCAGAGGTTTACCTGTTTTTATTTGCTCATGCATTGAGCCAACCTGCAGGGAGAATTAATACATGAGATATACCGAGCCAGCTCATTTTTCTCCTGCAGCTCAGTTCTTACCTCTCATTTTGCCTTTACCTGAAGCTTTTCTGTTTCTCCCTCGTTCCCACCAAGCAGTTGCTCCCATTCCAGGTAGGAAACAGCTGCTATCCCAAATAAATCGGGAAATTCTCTGCTGTTTCACAGTGCTAGATGACAGCTCAGGACCCACAAATCTCAGGGTGCAGCTACAACTGCTCCTTAAGTTATTTATAATGTCGCTGCTTGAAATGTTTTTATTGTTTGTGGCTTTCCAAGGCCCCTTTTTTTTTGTCACCCTGTTTTTAGCGCTTTCTCTGCAGCAGAAAATCCCTTCCCTGACCTTCAGGCTGGAAAAAAAAAATAAAATAGTCTGGGATAGGAAGATGTGAGCTGCAGATGGATGACATGAATAACTCGGGACAGAACAGTCTGTGAGTTGTACAGAGTTATCCATCTCCTCCTTTTGCCAGGAGCTCATCATTCCGTGATCTGTTCCAGGGAAAGAAAACTTTCCTCACGGATAAAACCTCTCCTCAGACGACTGGGGACTCTGTTCCCAGCAGATCCTGAGATTGAATTTGACTTCCCCACTTTGCTTTTGGTTCTGGTGTGCCTTGGGGTCAGCTTTGAGCTGCGTGGTGGGGATTTTAATTGGCTGTTTCTGGGTTTCTGGCAATGTTTCTCCATGGTGTCACCAAAGTCACCAGCTCTGCAAGTAGGGCTGTGCTGGGTATTTTTAGGAAGGGCTCCATATGTGCCAGAGAGCTGCAAGAACATCTCAGGAATTCGGGAGGAAGCTGAAGTTCACAACTGAAATTACCAGCTTGGAATTCCAGCAGAATTCAGGGAAAAGTTTCCTTCCCCTCTCATTCCCTCAGCTCACCCCTGTGTGTGCTTCAGCAGGGACATCCTCAATAGCTGAACTTTTACCCAGACTGGGGAAAAAAAATGACAAATAAGGTTTGGTTTTGTAATTAGACAACTTAGAAGCAGGAATAAAATGAAATAATCTGGGGGGAAGTCACAGCTTTGGGGTGGCTCTAAAGGAGAAAGTTTGCCAGATCTCCAGCAAATTAACAGGAATCAGTCCTTAGCAGGGAGTGTGGAAATTGGGGGAAAAAAGAAAGGAAAATGTGCTCAGCCACTATAAAAATGGGGTTTAACAGCTGTAATTTAGTTATTATTTCATTGTAATTATTCAGCCACGTTTAAGAAAAGTCTTTGCTTTTTCTAAACTTTTAAAATCTTTTTTTTATTTTTTTTTTGAGGAAAAGATAATTCTGTTTCTTCCTAATAAAAAGCCTGAGTGTGACATTCCTCTCCTTTTCCAGAGGTTTACCTGTTTTTATTTGCTCATGCATTGAGCCAATCTGCAGGGAGAATTAATACATGAGATATACCGAGCCAGCTCATTTTTCTTCTGTCACTTTTGCCATGATTAATGATAGTGAAAGTGTGTTTAACTCTGCTCCAAATGACACTTCTGCTATTGCTCAGTGCTTGGATATTTTTTGAGTCTGTTATCATTAACTAAAAATAAATTCCAGTTAAACTGCAAAAGCAGATAAAACCATTTATTTTCCTGTTTCCTTCCCTTTCTTGTTTATTCTTGCTTTGTCCTGTGTAAATTACTGGTTTTATGAATTTAAATATTGTGAACATTTCCAGCAGCTGTAGAGATTATGCAATTCAGTGGCATTTAAGCTTCCTGTATTTTATAAATATAGAGTGATATATTGATATCTCCTTTAAATGGACAGTTTCAAACTCATAATTGACCAGCTACTAAAAGCTCTGGGCCCTGAGGTGGCAGGGAGATAAAAATCTCTCTCTGATAAATCTGATAAAGCAGCTTTAAAGGGAATCAATACTTGAATCTATCACCTGCTTTTATAACAATATCCTACACAAAAAATAGCCAGGAAACCATTAAGGGCAGGAAATTCTTCCAAACTGCTTTCTCCTAAACCAGAAAAAAGGGTTGGAGGGGATGAAGGATAGAAGGGGATTGTTGTTTGAATTGCAAAGAAACATTTTAAGGCTAGGAGGGATTTTTAGGAATTTTAAGGCCAGAAGAGCCCCCTGAGTGTCCCCAGGACTTTCCCAACCTCAGTGATTCTGCGATTACCTTGATTTTTCCTCCCTTTTCCCTTCCATGAAAAGGTGAAATGATTTTAAATTTTATTCCTGCAGGCAGGTGGGAGTAGAAATTCCCAGTGCTGGTCACGAGGAGGGGGAAGAATTTCCAGTATTTATTTAAACTCTGCTGCAGAGGCTTGGAGGAAGTGGTTGGTGGGTGAATCCTCCCAGTGCTCCAGGAAAAGCAGAGGGGATTGATGGGTTTTGTCTTTAGTGAATATTTGCAACACAACGTGAACCTCTCCGAGTTTTGAGTCAAAAAAAAAGCAATTATCAATTATTCCTATTATCAAAGCTGATTATTTCATAAGCAACTTAGAAAGAGGTGGGGAAAAAAAAAATTGCATTATTAATGCTGTGTGAAAACTGCTCAGCCACTGTGAAAACTGCTCATCCACCACCAGGCAAAAAGAAAAAATTGAATTATTAATGTGTATTATTAATTCTACCCAAAATCCCTTAAAGGGATAGGAAAGGTTTCAGCCTTTCTTTTGAGGATATTTTTGAGCGGTGGAGCCGGGGTGTGCAGAGCAGCCGTCTCCAGCTTATTAAAAGAACATAAATAATGAATGAGTTATGGAGAATCATCCCCCAAGAAAAGCAAAATACGCATTGTTAATACATATTATTTGTATTAAATGAAACCCCCAGGAAGAGAATTGCAGGCAGTGCAGAGTGTCTGCTGCAGACTTGGTGCAGAATCGATGGACGGAAGGAAATGAGGGATCAGGAATGTGCTTCACCTGTCCTGCCAGCCTGGCTCAGGGAATTCCCTGCTGGGAATGGGGTGGGGCTCAGTGGAAGTTTCTGTTTGTGCCGCAGTGAGGAAGGGGAGGAGGGCACCGAGGGGAATCCTTGGGGTCTGGGATGGATTTTCTGGAAGTGAAGGAAGGGGGAACACAAACTGTGCATTGACACTTTGGCTGCTGCTGGGATCAACACATCTTCCCCTCTCTTTGTGACAGGATGCAGGAAAACGGGTGTGGGAGGTGATGTAAAAGGTCAGGGATAGAGTGATGTCCCAGCTGGACCTCATCCTTCTTCAGGTTTTACTTTTCCTCTTCCCTTTCCCCTGTGGTTTAGGGAGCACAAACAAACATTCCCAAATGTCCAATTCATCTTTGGGGGTGTAGAGAACTCAACCCCAGAGCTCCAGCAAAGCCATCCAAACTCTGATCTGTGCCAGAACTGTGGGATCAGGAGCACAGAAGAGATGCATTTCAGGGGACAGAATCTCCTGCTTTCAGGCCACCGAGCCAGTTTTGCAAAACATGATCAGCATTTAAGCCCCTTTTAAAGGATTTGAAGACATTTATCAGATGAACTCTGTAGATCAAGCCTAACTCGTTCTGATGGTCTAACAAGCTGTAGGGTTTTGATCCAATATCCAGGCTGCCAGTCTAGTTATTTTATTGAATAATAAAATAAATACTACTTGTTTCATTAATCTTTAGTCGGGGAGGTCTTCCAGCCCAGATTTGGTGGGGCGTTTGGAGCCGAAAAGCGGCAGCAGGTGCGTAAAGCGATTTTTTGGAGTGGTTTTGTTAGCAGTGAAATGCCTGGGGCTGGGCTGTGAGCTGGTCTGGGAGAGCCCTGCCTGGAGGGATCCCTGTGGTTATTCCCATTCAGGTCAAACATTCCCACAGCTGGAGCAGCAGGATCTGCTGAGCTGGGGCTCCAGCTCCCCCAGGCCTGCAGAGCGGTGCTGTTGATTGCTAAAAGGATGATCTGGAGGGTGAAGGTGATGTTAGCTGACCTTGTGACCTTTCTCCTCATGGTCCCAGAGGAGATCGTCCATCCCTCTGGATCCTTTCCATGCCTTTATCCCCCTCGCCTGGGGACACTGAGGCACGGCAGGAGCAAATGGCTTTTGGGAGGTTGTGGAGGAAGTTTTTATCGGGTAAGGACAAAACCAAAGGTGTAAAAGAAGTGCTGCAGTCACTGCCCTGGGGAATTCCTGTGGATAAGGGAGGACCCACTGATGGGTTTGGGCAGGATCTGTCCCTTCAGGAGCTGGAGAACATCAGACTTGGTTTTCCAGGGAACCATGAAGGGCAGGAAATTCTTCCAAACTGGTTTCTCCTAAACCAGAAGAAAGGGTCAAAGGGGGATGGAGGAGAGAAAGGGCTTGTTGCTAGAATTGCAAAGAAATATTTTAAGGCTAGGTGGGATTTTTTAGGAATTCAGCCATCAAATCTTTTATTTTCATCTTAAATTTGTTTTGTGGATTTATTTTGCTTGCAGCAAAAACAAAAATAATAATAATAATAATAACAACAAAAATAACTGATGATGAAACTTCATTACCCAGCAGATTGTCAAAGCTTTAAACAACACAACATTTGAGTTTTTACACCCTTCTTCCTGCAGACCTGAACAACTGCAGAACAGATGGTTCAGCTGGTAGTGGAGGTAAAAGGCTCTGCAGATTAAAAAATTGTTGGCTATTTTTATGCCATTTCTGCTTTGGCATTTTGCCTCGCTTTTGCATCTTTTCCTAGCACATAAATAATGAGACATTGCCGAATGTGTTCAACTTTTTAAAACCTCAGGACCTCTAACGATGCACAGTTTATTCTGTGTAGGAGCTCAGAAGTGAGAGCTGACCCAAAGGAGAGTTAAAAGTAATGGAATATCTTTGGAATTCCTGATGCAGTTAATATTTTGGCTTAGGATTTTTTTCTCCTTTCATTAAAGTCACTTTCCCTAAACACGCTGTGATAAGAATTTTCTGCTTTAAAATAATTCTGTCTTAACCCATTTTCACCAGTGTTATATGGACATAATGGCCTTCTAAAAGGCAAAATTTGATAACAAAATTAACTTTTGCTACCAAATTAGGATTTAGGGAGTTTAAAAAGCCCCATAGATGATCTTTGTCAGAAAATCTCAGAAAAATATCCTGCTCCTTTCAGGCCTCTCAGGTGGTTTTGGCACCGCCTGTAAGTTCTCTTACTTTGACCTGTAAATAGTCAAGAATTGGGATATTTGCATGTGGATGTCCCCAGACCTCCGTGCAGAGAGTGAAACACCCACAGATGTTTGGGGCATGGTGTCCATCCTGGCATTCCTGAGGACAGGGGTTTTCTTCCCCACGTGGTTTAAAACCCACACGTGGAAAGGACGGGTTTCTCCTGGCACTGGCTGCTCTGCAGGTCACCCCCAGCTCTGCCATTCATCAAATGCTGTTTTCCTGTGTTGTCCTGAGTGCTGGATTTGCTTGGTGTGGCATTGACCCCACAGCCAGGGGTGGATTTGGGAGCAGTAATTGCTTCCACCGAGGCAGCTGCTCTGAGGCTCTGTAGGGATGAAGCTGAGCTCCCAACTCCCTTTTTCCAGGGAGGAATCCTCACTCCTCAGGCTCCATCTCAGTGCAGAGCAGACAGGACAGGTCTCCAGAGTGCTTGGAGCTGCTGGCTGGGGTCTGGGGTTGGGGCAGAATGGTATCTTATATTATATCCAGAAAAAAAAAATCCTGATTTTCTTCTTGGGTCTGCAGGGAAATCCTGGCCTGACCCCAGAGCCCCACCACACATTTTTCACCCACATCTCCCCCACCACCACCTGCACTCAGTTGTTCCTCTCTTTTCCACAGGCACAAGTTTTTAATGATCAATGTGATCTCCACAGGGACAATATTTAAGGAGCCGTAATACTTAACAACCTCCTTACCTTAATTGAGTGTTTATCTCAGCTATTAAATATTCTTCAGAGTTCTTTTAGGGAAAAACCTTGAGGTGCTCATTAAAATTAATGTGTGTGGTTGGTTTGTTTAGCTGCCAGAAAAAGAAAACACGCACACACGAGTGTTTCAAGCCTGGTAATGTGCAAAGGTGAGGACCAGGATGTGAAGGAATTTGGAACAGCAGAGATTTTTTTTCCTAATTTCCTGTTTTCCTGATGTTTCAGGCCTACATGTGCTCTGATGGTGCAGCACAGGGTGATACTGCCTCAAGTAAAGGTGTTTTTTATTAGAGATAGGCTGCAAAATTAAAGGAAAAAAGGGATAACGAAGGTAAATCCTCACTGTTGATGCTGCAAATTTATCAAGACTTCGGAGTCACACAAAGCAGGCACAGGCAGCTGCTCAGCTGGTGCTGGAGCCCCAGGTCACAGAAGATTTGAAGCAGCATTAAATTACCCAGCTGCCATGGTAGGCACTGGAAAGGCCAAGAAAAAAATAGATTCTGTGGGTAGGGATGAAATATTTTAGACAAGCTGATTAGCTCATGCGAGAAAATGAGTTAATACTCGCAGCAGCTCTATAAATTGTTTCTTCTTTTGGGAGTCGTAGCCAGCTATTGTGATATTTGGAATTAAGGAGTTTTTCTTTGTGGGCTTTGAGTGCTGCCAGTGTGAGAAATCCCGTTTGTGGAGCTGAGCCCACACTTCTGTCTTGACAGTGGACAAGGTGAAAGTGGAGGACTTTGACCTTAACTACAAGATTTTGCTTAAGAACCACAAAAATGTGAATGTGAGCACTCTGGTGATGGGAATGCTGTGCTTCTCTCCCTGTGTGTGAAACGGGCTCAAGATGCACCAGGAAAAGCAGAAATTAGGAAAAGTTTGCTCGTGGAAAAGGTGTGAAGCATTGGAACAGGCTGCTCAGGGAAGTGGTGGAGTTTCCATCCTTGAAATGTTCAAACAACGTGTGGATGTGGCACTTGAGGACACGGTTTGGTGTTGGACACTTGGGTTTGATGAGCTCAAAGGTCCTTCCCAACTTTAATGATTCCATGATTCTTCCTGAGATTGCACTATTTAGTGAGGAAAAGCTCAGAATCAGTTAATTAAATTCTGAAGTGAGAAAAGATTTCCATACCACAGGGGCTGGACCACGAAAATGACTAACAAAGAACATAAAATCAATCTGTTCTTACTGTGGGTCACTTTTAGGCAAAATTATATCACTTTTCTGTGCTAAACTTTTGTCATGATATTTTTATATCTGGCTGATTTCAGTTTGTTCAAGCCCAGAACAGAGGTGATCAGTGGAGAAACTGGACAGGGAAAAAAAGGATATTAAAACTGTTTTACAGGGGTTTCTAATGTACTGGTTTATCTGGGTTCAGGGGTGTTTTTGGAAGGAATAATGGAATTATTCCTGGCACTGACAGTGCTGTCAGCAAGGCTGATTCTAGAATGATAATGGAAGATAAAGGGAATTTGGCCTGCATTTGAATAATTGGTTGACAAATGCAAAAAAGGGGCAAGCCAACAATTTAAAAAAACCCCTCAGATTATAAGTAGTGAGTTTGGGGATTTACAGTAGTCAATACAAAAGAAAGAAAAAAAGGGGGTTAATGTGTTATTATTTAAAAAAAAAAAAAAAAAAAAGTAAATGGCCTAAATGAAAAATGGGATGAATGAAAAAATTACTGAAGTATTGTCATAGCAAAGTGATCTCACAGGGAGTAGTTTGATCTCTATTTTAAACAGGGAGTATTTTGTATTTCTTTTGGATTCCAATCAGAAAATCAGCTTTGCTGTTTCAGGGTGACTCTGTTGAACTGTCTGTAAGAATGTGAGAATTCAAGGAGCATGGTAAAGGTTTATCAAAGATAAATTAAATGGAGAAATTCACAGGTTGCAATGTCTAGACCTCAGTGGTTTGTCCAGAACAGCAGTGAGATTTCAGGGCTCAGACTCACCTGTGGGTCATAAATTTGTGGGATTTCATTAATTTCCTTTAAGAACTCAAAGAAAAGGTGCTGGGAGGGAATGGCAGATGTTCAGAAGACTTTGCGGCTACAATTTCCAGAAAATCCAGTGTAATATGTTTAAAGCACCAACTTCCAAGGAAAACCAGGCAAGTTCCCCCTCTGACTGGGAACTCTCAAATTCTGGAGCTCATTGTTGACCGTCTCCCTGGTTTTTGGTCTCCTTTAAGTGCAGCTGGGATCCAGCTGTGAAGGAGTGTGGAGCAATTATAAAAACAAGGATAAAATCGCTTTCTGTGCTGGGTGTGTGAAGTGGTGTCGGAGGTGGCTGCAGATCCGTGCTCGGAATTGGAGCAGAGCAGAGGGCCCCTGGTAAAGGTGAGCTGAATTACAAACAGCACTGCTCAGTTTGCTGGGCTTCTTCTGGCAGCAGAACTGAGCCAGCAGTTGTTCACTTGCTCTTAATAAACAGCACCTGGAAGAACAGGGGTGAGGAGGGAGAATTGGCATTAGAAACGGAGCTTTTTTTGTCTTTTATCCTCTGTCCCTCCTTCTGTGCTGCAGTAAATATTGATTTGTGGGCAGGAGCAACAAGGGCTTTGCCTGTGCCCATTCTGATCTCATCAGAGGTGAGTAGGAAAGGGCAATACTTAATGACATTTTCCCCAGACCAGAAATCACTCTGGTATTTAATAAAAACCCCAGCATTATGCTGAAAAACTAAAATAGCTGCCATTGGGAATCAGCATTAGAGTTGTGCTGCAAAAAATTCTGAAAAGGGAACTCTCAAAGAAGCTCTGCAAGTATCACATCAGCTGTTCAGGGCTACTGAGAACACTTTCATTTTGTGTTTAAAACATAAGACAGGTGCATATTAGAGTGGAAGAGAGAGGAAGGAGGTAGGAATTTAACTGGCAGTGTAAAATTGATGGATTTCTAGCAGGATTCTGTTGTCCTGCCTATGGAGAGCTCCAAGGCAGAGTTCTGAAAAATCATGTCAGTGGCCTGACCCTGGTCCCAGTGAGGGCAGAAATGACACGAATTTAATGTTTGTTGTAGGGCTCTTGTGTTGTTTTACACACCCCAGGCCTCCTGGGTTCTCATCCTGGTAAAGTTGATGGCAAACAGAGCATTCCAAGCCCGTGGGCTGGGCAGGGAATTGCTCATCTGTCAGCAGCTGGAGAAGGGTCCATGTCAGGCCGTGACACTTGGCAATTGTGACAGCACAGGCTGCATACTTGGAAAAGGCTTGCTTGGAGCAGGGGATGTTTCATCTGTGTAAATGTCACAGAATTTGGGGCTTTGGGAAGGTCAGGCTGTCACCTGCTCGCTGTGTGACCTCACACAGTTCCAGGGAGAAGCTCAGTCTCGCACCTCGGCTGCTCAGCTCGGCTCAAAAAGCCAAAAACCTTCCTGGTGAAAGATGTCATCTGCTCTGGGATTTCCTTCCAAACACACTTAAATCCATCCCTGGGAGGGTGGGGAGGCCCTGGCACAGATTCCCAGAGCAGCTGTGGCTGCCCCTGGATCCCTGGCAGTGCCCAAGGCCAGGCTGGACAGGGACAAGAGCAGCCTGGGACAGTGGGAGGTGTCCCTGGCACGGCAGGGGTGGCTCTGGATCCTTTAACACCCTTCCAACCCACACTTCCACGGTTCTGTGCTCCTCAGAAATCTGAGTTTTATATCTTAACCAGGTTCCTTACCTTTATCAGGAATGTCAGACTGAGGGAGCTTTCAGCTGTCTGCAGGCCTCACTTCGGTGTCAACACCAAACGTGCAAAATGCATCCACAAAGATGGATTTGCTTTAACAAAGGCTTCAGAGCCACATTCGTGACAGCAATTGGGCCAATACTTTATGCTGGTACTCAGTTTTTAAGGAGAAAGAGAGATTTGATGTAAAAAGATACTTAATTGTATTTGTGACCCGAGGTAGGCTGATGTGAAGTTTGGGCTGTGTCCAGCTCCTGTGCAGCAGAGTCGTTGCACTTCACTGGCTTTAATTTTCCAGGGAAGCACATCCCTGTCTACCAGCAGGTCTTTGCTCCAATTCAGCTGAAACTTGGTGCCCATTTTGTGTGTGAACCATCTCAAACTTTTAATAATCATCATAAAAAAACAACTAAATCAGGAAGAAACCGAGAGAGCTTTAACTGCTGCCTGGATCAGGAGGTGCAGCCCTCAAAAGCAGCAGCCAGGTGGTGACTTCTCACCCAGGGGCAGGATCTGCATTGCAACAACCTTGAGAAATTAGTGAAGAAGGAAAAAATAAATCCACAGCTAAGGAAAAAATTCATTAGGTAACACTTTTGTTTCTGATGCATCGTTGGATGCAATTAAATTTTTGGCAGGAGCAATGGTATGAAATGTTTTGTCCAGAAGGTTATTGTAGCTGGAACTGAGGCTGGATGGCCAAACAACCATTGCCATCAAAACAGGGAGGGAGAAAAATTGGCTGCTTATAAAAATGCAAGGCAAAGTGCTGATCCTGTGGGAATCCAGGCTGGATTCCTGTTGGAGATGGAGTTCCTGATCTGTGAGGGTGGAAGAACCTGTAGGTACAAAGTGCAGATGTGGTTTTATTCCATGAGGAATAAACATTTAATTCGACCATCCTTTTTTTTTTTTTTTTCTACAAAATAAAACCCAAGAAAACAAGCCAGACCACCCCAAAATCCCCAAAACAAACCAGCCAAAAAATATGGGAAAGCAACACGTTATTTCTGCAGGCACTTAAATCACAGCCTTTTCATTAAACTTAAAATCTGCATTTCTTACCTTGACTGCAGCAACAGACACGTTAGATGACAAATTATGCACATTTGCTTTTGGAGACTTATTTTTTTCCCCCTTCTTTTCCTACCTCAGTTGTGTCTTTTGGAGGAAGCTGGTTAAAATGACACTGCTTTGAAGGGAAAATGGGGTTCTGACTGTTTCCCACCCTCTTTCAGCAGCCTGGGGAGTTGTTTGTGGCCACCCAAATTTCTGCAGGGATGGCTCAGAGCCGCTGCTCCTTGTGCAGCCGGGTGTGAAGGAAGTGAATTATGGAGCACAGCTTCTTGTTCTATGTTAAACATTTCAAAAGGAGGCTTGGCTGAGCAGGGTGGGCTTTTCTTGCCCTTGGAAGGAGAAAGTGTCTCTTGTCTTAGATTCATGTGGAGTAATTAGTTTTCTTCAGACCAAAGAATAACTAATCCACTGTAGTTTATCTCAGTAAAGGGTCAAACAAGGGCTTTGCTGTTTTGTGAGAAGAAGTTGCAAAGCAAGACAAATAAATACATCCTCCAGCTGAAACACAGCTTTGTTCAGAAGCTTCAGGACCACTCGTGGATTTGATTTAAGGGTCCATCCAAGCCCTCTGCAGAGCTCTGGTGAAGAGCTGAGCTTAATAAAGGAAATCACCAGGGCCCTGCACAGTGGTGGGAGGCTCTGAGGCTGATAAACAAGTTTGCTTGTCCTTTGGATGTGGTTTGTGAATAACATCTTGCTTTCCTTTCAGGGCAATAGAGGGAAGGTATCAAAGCGTTCTGGGCATTTTCCCTGGCTGCCAGGCTAATTAAGCAGAGTGGAGCTCTTTGTGTCATGCCTTGAGACTTCACTGATTACATTTATCAAGGCAGATCAGCAGAGGGTTTTTGATTGTTTTATTTTCTTGGCTTTTTACTGGACGCAGTCGGATGGAAATGAGACTTTTGTCCTGGTTTGGGTGGTCTGTCCCCTTCCCTGTGCAGGGATGGACGTTCTCTCACCTCTCTGCTCCCCCTGCCCATCCACTCTTTATTTTCACTGATCTTCCTAAATGTGATCCCAAACAGCTTCAAACCAAATAGTTACACAATGTTACTTCATTAAAGGAGTCTGTTGTTAGAGCCCAGGGGGATTAAGGGGTGCAGAGTTGCAGCAAGGAAAGGGGCTGAAGGTTGAGCAGCCAGGAGTGTTTCACTCAGAGGTGGCACCATGTCAGCTTGTCACATGCCACATGTCTTGTGTCACAAACTTGCTTTTACAGAATTTTTGGGGAGAAGAAGAGAATGTACTGGCTGTCCTTTAACTGATGTCCAGGCTCCGTTATTTTCAACCTAGTAAGGAACTAATCCTAAAAAACCACAAAGTTTAAAAAATGTTCCTTTGCAGTTCAGTCTCTCCTAAAGGACATGTCATCCATACCATCTTCTAAGCCAAGAAAAATTTATGTGGACATACCTATTTCTTGGAGAGGTCATCTCTGCTGAAATATTAATTAGATGTTGGTGCTGTTAAATATTAATAGACTAAAGTTCAGCTACAAGAAGTCTTTATCTTGGTTTTGTTGTAAATACATTTCCAATGCTGTGTCTCAGAGATCATTCTGGATAAAGAAAATTTCCTTTTAGTTTTCTTCCTCTCAAGTTGCTGCTCCTGGGAAAAGCAGGCCCATAAAAAAAGAAAAAAGAAAAAAAACCAGGCCCAGCATTGCCTGCTGTAGCAATAAATTTAAATTCTTGTAAGCAGGAATTCAAACCCAGCAGTGCTGCTGCAGAAACTCTTAATAAATTAAACACATTCATTGCACGTTACCAGATTATTAAAACACTTAAATATTATTAGCTGGGTTGCCTGAGAGCAGTGGGCTTCTCTGCATGGAAATGTGTGCAGGGAAAAGCTTCCAAAAAGTCCCAGTAGGTGGAGGACGCTCAGTGATTCTCTCAGCTTACTCCTCTCTCCTTTCTGAATTCTCTGTGTAGCAGCCTGGATTTTTCCTGAAATTAATTGTTTTAATTATGGCAAACGGCTTGAATGGCTTCTGTGTGAGGGAAGAATTAAAACTTTGGGACGGTTTAGTGCGGGGAGGGGACATAAAGAGGGCACACGATGGAGATATCCCAATAATGAATTGCACACACAGAAAGTAAATCTGGCACTTCCACTTAGCCTCTCTTATAGTACAAGAACCAGGGGACTTGTAATGAAAGCGAAAGGCAGCAGAATGAAAGCCATTAAAGGAAATAAATATTTACACAAATGCATAATTAACCTGTGGAGTGAACTCCCAGAGGGGGGGAGTGAAGCCAAGAGCTCAGTGGGGTTCAGGGGAGGATTAGATGTTTTCTGTGGATAATGGGAACATCTGGAGTTGTGTTGGATGCTGTGGGGAGTGTGAAGGGACAGGGAGTGTGCAAACCCTCAGGAAAATGGTACTGGCAGCACAAACCTGGCTCAGGCAGGGAGGGAGGAACTCCCCTAATTGATCATTTCACTCAGGTAAACACCACAGTGTCTCTGATTTCAGACTGTGCAGGGACCGTGGCAGTCCTGTGCTCATTTAACCCCAACCAAGCCAAGAAAAGTGGTTTGAACATCAGGGGAAAACATTTCCAGAGTGAACCAACTCTTCCTGTCCTGTGCAGTTGATATCCCAGCATTCCTAAAGAAAGGCATAATAAACAAACAGAATCCATCTTTGGGAAGCAGATGAGTTTTCCAGCTCATTCCTTGTCCCTGCAGGTTCGTCCATCCAGTTTATTTCGGTATCCATCCAGCAATTCCACTATATTCACTCTTTCTTAATGGGATTAATGCTTGGAATCCTGCAATAACACAATTTCTGCAGGCATAATGTCTGCACTTCACTGACTTCCCCAAATAAAGCACATTCACTTTCCTTCTCTGCCTGTGTTCTAGAGACCAAGGATATTGATGACCCATGTGACATTATTGTTGAGCCTGTTTCCCCCTTTGCTAATAATGATAATGATGATAATAATAATAATAATAATAATAATAACAGTATCCAAACCAGCTTCCCAAAAGCTCTCCACCCAACACATGCAGGCAATTGTTCCCTCCAGGCACAGATGTTGTGGGAATGCAGCAGACATGTGGCAGGTTGGAGGTGGATTTCCATTTCCATTTCATCCATTAACCTTTCCAGCATCTCTGCCCAAAGGTGCCCAAGGTATTTTGACCTCTTTATTGATGGTCTTCATTAACCCCACTTGTCAAGAAGGATTTTTTTAAGATCAGAGCAGGAATTCCACCTCAGCACAGATGTCCCAAAAGGCTTCTCATTCACACTCAATTGATTCTGTGGCAATTTTAAATGTTTCCCAGCCCATTTCTTTGTGACCTGCTTCATTCCAGGTGATGTTTGAAAGCTCTGAGACATGAGAGAGCTGATCTGAAGCAGGTCAGGAGCTGCCCCACAGCTGGATGTGTTTTACTCCTCAGGTAACACCATGCCTGAACAATAGCAGTGTCTGCAAAGCAAATATCTCAACTTGGAGTAACAAGTTACTCCTTTGGTGGAAATTAAGATTAAATCTGACTCATAAGTTTAAAATAGTCTTGATTTTATTCTGCAGGGCTTGTCTTTATGGTTCAGAGTGTTAGGGTAGTTAGAAACAAGGGTTTTTTTGGAGCTAAAAGCTTTCCCTGAGCTTGAAATGTCTTGATTTTAGACATGATAAGGAAAACTGAATGAAAACTCCTTCCAGACTTCTTGTTTCTGACCTGTGCACCTGAGACATTGGAATAGACCCCGTGAGGACCTTCCCAGCACAGATCTCCCTCCTGTTCTCGCTGTGCTGGGTCTCCCATCCTCTCTCCAGGCAAGTGCCCACCCTCATCCTGCCTGGAATGGGCCTCCTTTGCATTCCCCATTGCAGGAATTCATTTCCATGCCTGGAATAGGTGCCTTTAAACTCCAGTTTTGGTTAAGATCTGCCACCAGCAGCCCAACACCTCCTCATTATGAGTTCTATTTTTTCTGGCCTGACGTTGTCTGCGGGAGCGTGCACGGCTCAGAGCTCCTTCGGAGCATTGTCGTCTTCAAACCCATCTTTAATGTGCTCTTTGTTTGAGAGCTCCCTTTGTAATTTAGTTGAAGCTGAATTATGAAAGGATCCTGCTCCAAATGAGTCACCGTCCCGCTAGAAGGATGTGACAAATATTAAATATTCTTGTGTCACTCGCAGATCTGAAAGCAAATCCATTCTTTCCCTCTAACGCTCTTCCTTCCTTTATATTCTGATGATTCATCCCACATTATGGTGCCAGGGGTTTTTTTTTCCCCCCTCTTCCCGAAGCTAACAGGTGTTCCTTGGATTTGCATCATCTGTTAGGAATTGCTGTGGAGTCCAGCTGGAAGTTTTCCCTTCAGGAGCGCTGGGCATTGTGCGCCTGGGCCCAGCATTCCCAGTCTGGAGCTGGGCCTGGCTGGGCTGGGCTCCACAGCTGCTGCAGCAGATCCCAGCTCTGGCTGGATTTACTGCCCACAGCCCAGGGCTCCTGTACCACGGCATGGAAATGCCACTGCTCCTGCCCTCAGATGGCGTGTGCTGTGTGAGAGAGATTAAAAGCAGGTATTCGTCCAAAATTGTTCCTTTTCCCACAGAGATCAGCACTGGACAGCAGCAACATCAACAGCTGTCCTTAGGCAGGAGTTGGATTTTTTTACATCTCGGTGAAAGCTTGTTTTAATAAGGTTACATTGCCCAAACTCTCATCTTTTTAAATGAAAATGTTGTGCCAGATTGAGATGGATGAGTAAATGATTGAAAATCCAGCACATGTGCAAGTTCTCCTCAGTCCTGCCTTTGGCAGGTTCCACACATCTGAAGCCATCACAGGACTGTCCCCGTTTGGAGGGAAGTGCCAAATGGCATTTGACAAATATTAATTCCATTTGATCGGATTGTAGTGCAATATTTTATTTGCAAGATGTTCAGACCTAATTAAAAAAATATTTTTGACTTATTAAAATGCCTTGGAAAACATCAGCCTTCTTTAATTGGAATCTGATAAAGCAAGAACCCAGAGCAGTCATCCCTGTTTTAATCTGATTCTGTAGAAGTAGGAATGGTTGTAATGCTGAGCAAAGAAAAATCAGAAAAAAAATGTTTGAATGCATTTTCTATTCTGATCTCTTTGGTTTGGTGCTAATTTAAATGTATTTAATTTGCTTCTGAAACATGCATATAAATATTTATATACATTTTATACATATTTATATACATTATATACATTTTATACAATGAATTATATAAAATGCCTCTGAAAATTTAAGAGGGAATGATAATATCAAGTTACCTTCCTTTTGTGACTCTGATCTTGTGACAAAAATATGATTTTTGTAACATTTCACCTCATTTATTAAAGCTGTTAGCACCTTGACTTATATAACATTTTAAAGAATGCACAAGCAAAGTCTTGCCCAAATTCCTCTTTTCTCTTGGGAAAAGAGATGTGTAGAAGAGTTGGGAGAAGTTCTAAGAGTCAAGGCTCAATGCACAGCAGTGGCTGGGGTGGCACCACTGCTTTGCGAGCTCCTTTCCAAAATAAAACCCCTGACAAGGTTAATTAGAACCAGGAATGTTTCACTCTGGGTTCAGCACTGCTGAAATGTGCTGATTCAGATGAGAACACTGTCAGGCTTCCTACCATGGCTGATTATCTAGACCTTAATTATTATATAAATCAATTCAGGATAAATAAGACCATTCTTGGTGTAATGGCTCGCTGCCATTTGTGATTAATAATTCATTAGGCACAAAGCCATCAAAGCACTTAAGCCAGGTGCTCAATTTTAGCCACTTTAGTCAATTATACTTGGAATTAGGCATATGTTCCCAGGCTTTGCTTGACTGGACTGTTCCCCAAAGCTGAGCTGACCTTTACCTTTGTCATTAACACCACTGAACACTTTTTGTCTGTGCACCACCAAGGGCTGAACACAAGAAATTCTCTTTTTCCTCTCACAAACAAAATCTTGTCCCCATTTCCAGGAGAGGGCTGACTCCTTGTCATCCTTCCATATGGCTGAGAGATGCTTTTCCCCAAAGCCTTGTCTTCCTTTGTATCCTTTTGATTCTCCAGGTGGCAATCACGTTAATACACTGAATTATCAGCTTTTAGAGACTCAAGCCAACGAAATGTGTGTGCTACATATTTTTTATTTTTTTCCCTTGTAGTAAAGAGATTGAATTAATATTGTACCTTTTCCCTAGCCCAGCAGAAAAATCTCACCATTATATATTTCATGTGCTGGTTTTCGCATCACCAGCAGGTTTTTACACCTCTTTTAATGACTTGCTTTTGATTTGCCAGTGTTTTGAAAGATAAATAATCAAAAATTGGGGGCTAATAATGCCAACCTGAAGTCTGAGACCAGGTTTTGTGTTTTTTCCAGCCCTTTGGTGGTGGGATCTGTACAGGAGAGCAGGGAATGGATGGAAAGGAAGGATGGATGTGTCAGAGAGACATCCAGTTGTGAGACAAGTTTGTGAGCTCAGAAAAGCCTTATTTATGCTGACATTCAGGTTTCTTTGCTACCTTTCTCACTGCAGATGAATAATTTCCAAAGCCTCTGTTCTCATTACGCATCTAATTTTGACTTCTTTACGCTTTGGAAAATTCCAGTGCTGCCACATCTCAGTTTCCTTGATTTTCTCTCTTCTTTCCAGGACGTTGTAGGAAAGGCTTTTCCCCCAGTTGTGCTTCCAGCCCCTGTGCTCCTGCCTCTGCTGTTCCAGGGATGTCAAAGCGCCTTCCAGGAGACTCATTAGGGATATGGACCCTGACATCCATTTTAAAAGGGAGAGAGGTGCAGAGAAGGAGCATAATTGATTTGTAATTGTGTTTTAGGGCTGTAAAGTGAAGCACAAGACACAGCTCAAGTTGCAGATGGACAATTTGTCCATGAAATAGTTTCACTGATCTCACGGACTGATGGCACTTGATGGGCCGGGATCTTTCTGGGAGGAGGAGGAGGATTGCTTTGGAAAACTGTGCAGTTTCATTTATGAGCAGCAAAATCCCCAGAGAGGTTCAGGCAAATCTGAAGGAGTTGCTGGTTTTCATCCACTGGAGAAAGAAAAAGGGGGTGATCTGGAAATCCCATAACTTGTAGGATGTCTGGACCTTGAGTTCCCTTTGTGTGCTGAAGACTTTGCAGTGTGAAGCGAAAGATGAAAACATTTTGTGGTCAGCAAGGAAAACCTTCAGCTTTCATGGCAACTGTAAATACTGGGGAAATATCAATCACAGTTTTCAGAAGTAACATCCATGGTGGACAGTTCTGTGGGACTTCATTAAATCATTGCTGAAATGTATTTGCTAACCAGCATGAATTACAAGGTGGAGGCTCTAGAGGAGAAAATAGGAAATGGTTTAATATGAATAAAAAGTAGCCAAAGAGGCTGGTGGTGTGACCTGGATTAAGTGGTTTACTTTTTATTTCTTCTGTCATTAAACAATGAAAGAAGGGTTTGATAACCTAGCAAAAGTTCCAGAGTTTTATTTGGATTTCATGAGAGATCATATATTCACACAGTTTAGATTTCCATTTGTGAGACGTTACAAAACTTAAATGTCTCGATGGGGTAGGTGACAAAACCAGTAAAAATAACCTCAGGTTATGTGTATGAGACATCAGAATTTGCTTTAAATACACTAATTATTTTTTTTCTCAGAAGACATGAAATGTTTGATTTCTGCAGTCCATCTGGCAAATGTCTGGTGCTGTATTATCCCATTATTTTGTTGTTGATGTATAATTTTTATTATTATAATGGTGGGGGGGTTATTAAGAAGTAATTTTAGCTTAAATTGAAGATGAGAGCTGGTGTTTCCTCACTTACAGCTGCTCCATGTAACCAGGTAGCAAAGGCAGCCTGACTGAATCCGTCCCTCTGGAGAGCAGGAAAACTCTGCTAGATTCCAGCTCACCTTCATAAATCCCTTTCCTGATAAAATCAACCCAGAATTGGTGAAAATCAATGGGAAAATGAAAAATGATGAGCAAAGATAAGCCCAAATTTCCCCTTGTAGTCAGTGCAAGGAGGAGCTTTGAGCTGGTGCCCACGGGGTCTGTTCCTGCTGGGGACATCGATCCTTTGATATTCCCATCTCTTTTTCATCTCAGAACAAAGTATTGTGTTCTTCAACTCTGACCAAAGAGATTGGCAATGGGACAGGAGGAACAATCTTACCTGTCCAAGGCCCATTAATACTCACAAAAATATGCTCTAAATGAGACATTTATACAAATCAATATACATTAAAATGTATGGGGAGCCAAGGCAAGCCAAGCAGAACTTGTTCTTTAATCTTCATTAAAAAGAAAAGATTAAAAATTTATCTCTTCCTTCCTAATGCAGAGGGAGGTGTGTTGAAGGGAATGTGACCCAAAGTTTTAATGGAGCAGCACTTAAATTTTATTATCTGTACAAAAAAAAGGATTTTCAAAGTGGGGGAAAAAAAAAACGTAATGCACTTTTAAAAAGCAGCAAACAAGCAAAAAAAAGTGCTTGTGGTTTGGTTTATGTTACAATGGAACAATGTTTTTAGGGGGAGACAGGCTGGGCTTGGGAAGAATTGGGGTTTTTAGCTGTGGGCACCCCTTTTTATCTCTGCATCTGCAATGTGCTGCTTTCCACTCTCTGGGCTCCTTTGGTTACAAATGTCAGCCAGAATTCTGTGCATAAATAGGGAAATAATACAGGTGGGAAGAGGAAAATAAAAGGGATTGAGGGGAGGATTGGGGATGTAGTGAGGTCCGAGGCCAGGCTGTACAGGGCTTGGAGCAGCCTGGGACAGTGGAAGGTGTCCCCATGGCAGGGGTTTGGAGCTGGACAATCTTTAAGGTCCTTTCCAAGCCTGGCCATTCTTTAATTCTTTGAATAAAAGCAGGATTTTGGTTTCCATTCCACCCTCTGCACCATTTGGGTTACATTTTCTCGCCCTTTTGTTTTTTGCTGTCCCCTTGAGAGGGCTGTGAGTTATTTCTGCCTCCGCTGTGTCACTGCAGTCACCCTCCTGGCCAGCACCCCTAGAACAGAAATCAGCCTTTCTGTGGGCCCTACGAGGAGCAGAACAGAACTGCAACCTTTTATTTTCTTTATTCACACCGAGTCTTTAAGCTTATTTGGTGTTCCATGTGTGACCAGCTGAAGTGCTTTACGGTTGTGATCTGACTTTTTTATCCCAGCACCCGCCATGGGCATAAACAGAGCGGAGCTGGGCTGTCAGCTCAAGCTTCAAGGACCTTTTGTGTCTAAAAGCTGCTCCTCTTTCCCATTAGTGCAGCATGGTATTTGTTCTTGCAGATAAACTTCTCTCTTCTTTCCTGTTTCTGAGGACTCGCCACAGTCTGCAGGAGTTTCAGGGTGAGCGTGAAGAACTCGGTGTCGAAAGGGCAGGAGATGCTTTGTAGTGCTGAGCTGGAGCTGCTTTCCAAAGAGTTTATTTTCTACAGGGATTCAGACTAAAGAGAGGGCAGAGAAGCCGTGCTGGCAATTGGGATAAATCCTCAGGAGCTCTGAGGATTAGAGCTGATTACAATCCTCAGGAACTCAGGTTGTAGCTTCCTCAGAAGTTATAATCCCACTGACAGAGCAGGGAGGGCACGAGGAGGAGGAGGAGCAGCAGCAAAGCTTCCCTGGATTTTTCAGGCAGGAAAACAGCTCCACTTTCACCAGGAAAATGGATTCTCAGCTCGTTCAGGTCCTTAGGTTTTGTCTCCTTGGAGCTTTATCCTCATGGTTTGGGAGTTGAAACAGAGACATCCAAGAGTGGTCACTCCTTTCTGGTCCTTCCTTGTTGGATTTCCTCTGCCTATTCATTCTAATTCCAGGTTTCCGAATTTTAAATTCATTTTTTGGTGCAGGTTTTAGAAGCATTAAATCTCAGGATGCTACAGAAGGAAAATGATGTTCTGGCCATATTTTGCAGACCAATGGACAAAACCATCAGCACATCCCTTCTTTTATGTGCTGGGTTATTTTTCAAGGTTTTTTCCCTGTCAGCAATTCAGGCTTCTGGGTTTTTTCCCAGTAAAAAAGCAGGCTTGGACTGTCACTGTGCTTCTTATCCTCTAAAAATGTTAACTAAAAGCTGAGCTAGTCTGGCTTTTAACAGGAATTAGAATTGAGCTCAACTTGTAAGGAAAATAGATGGGGGAAAAAAAAAAAGGATACCTGCTCTGAAGTTTTGCACTGCCCAAGATGTCCCTGATGCTGAGAACACGGAGCAATCTCAGCTCCTCACCACTGAAGGCTGAGGAAAATCAGCTCTTCCCTTCTCACATGTTTTGGACAAACAAATTAGGTTTGACCCAAATGTTTTATTTCCTCCAACTGATTTAGCTGCCCCCTGAATGTTTGGAGAAGTCCCATGGAAGCAGTGGATGTTTTTGTACTCCCAGTGGTTCTCACTGCAGATGAAATGGGATTATTGAGGATTTAGCCCTCACCTGGGTCACTGCACTTGTTAATCCATTTTAGGGGTGAAGGTGTCTGTGATTTTCATATCCCAAACCCCAAACTCAGCAGTTCCTTCTCCTTCCTCTGATGGTTTCAGTGCTGTCAGAAACCAACCCTGTGATTAAACACTGCTGCAACACATTCCTCTTATTTTGATTGTGCTGTCTGTCATCCTGATGGAATTAAGGGATGGATTGGGGGATGAACACAGACCTTGGTGTGTCCCATGGATTGAGCTCCTTCCTCTGCCTCATCCTGCTCCAAGTCCTCCTGAGGGCTCTCCAGCCCCTTTTCCCTCCTGTCATTACTGAGGGATACGAGGGAAAAAGACAAAATATTCCTGAAAGCTTTGAAAATTCAGCCCCTTCCAGGAATTTTTCCGTAACTCTGCTGCGCCCTTCAATTCTCAAACCCAGCCAAGTGATTTTTTTCTCCTGTCGATTTCCCCAGGAGTGGGGAAAGGCCAGGGAACGTAAACATTACCAAATGCCAAGGAAATTATTCTGGGTTCTCTGAAATCCAAAGAGATTCACACCATCAACATCTTTTAAGAGTTGCAGGAGATGAATTTTGAGCAATTAAGCTGTGAGTAATCAGATGTGTTTTTCTTCAGGGTCAAGAAGTGTAGGTAAGTGCTGGGAACGAAAGCAGAAGGCAGCATGCAAAACCATGGAATTTCCCTTGGAATTTAGTCCTGAGAAAGGCAGGTGGGCAAGGCAAGCTCTGGGGGTATAAATAAAACCGAGGTGATTTGCATGAGACTTCAGAATTTGCTTTAAAGACACTAATTGTGGGGTTTTTTTGCTAAAAAAACATGAAGTATTTGATTTCTGTAGTCCATCTACTAATCTCTGCTCAACACTCAAGGTTCAGGCTGGCAGGGAGATGATGCTTTGCAGTGGATCTTGGAATTTTCTCTTTTGGTAGGGAATCAGATCCTTCTCAGTGCATAACTTGCTCAAAGTTGCATTTATATATAATGTTTCTATACACAAAAATATAAATAATATATATAATATATATAAAATAAATAAAACAGATGAAAATATTTTATATTTGTATATTTATGTATAAATATATATTCTATATAAAATGCACATTATATAAATTTATATATTATATATACACTATATATTATATATTATATATAATGTATAATATATTATATATTATAAATATATATATTTAATATATTTTTATATATATATTATACTTGTAGATACATTTATATGGTTTTTCCTTAGAAAATCTATCCCCAAGGTGGCAAAAAATATAATTAGAGAACCACCATTCCTTTCAAACTATTGTGCTAAGTATAACCAGTATCTGTGAATATGAAGGGATTTTATTTACCCTTTTCATTTTTATTTTAATTTTATTTTATTCATGTAACATTTGGCTTCTGCTGGGTGTTGATACCCTCAGTTCAATTACTGCAAATACCGGGGGAAGGAGCAATTGTCACACAAGATGAATTTTCAGAGTGGTGAGCGATGGTTTGATGCCTGGAATTTCTGCTCCAGGATGCTCCTTGTTGATTTTTTTCCAGAAAGGAGGCTCTGCATGGAGCCCTGCATTAAAAAACAGCAGCATGGGAATGGAAAAATTAAAAATCTTTTTTATAGATATGTTAACAAACTGTGAATGTGTACATGTGGGGGCAAAGTGAATTTCAACATAAACTGCTCAGCTAAGTAACCACAATTTTAAGCATCAACACAATTGCTCCAAGATCAGATAGGGATTTTTGGAAGAGGGCAGCAGAAAAACCCTGAGATGGAGATGTTTTACCTCAATTCCTTTAGAGAGGCTGGAGGGCAGGAAGAACAGGGAACTTTTGGATAATTCCACCTGGAGATAATGCAGGAGGAAGGAGGGACTGGAAAACATGGCACTTATGGATAGGTACTGTATTTCCCTGAAGGAAAACATTCCACAGCATCCTAAACCCTGTGGCAGAAAAGCCCAACACATTTTACTGAAAGCATAAGTAGAAATGAAATTAAACTGATGAAGAGACTGTTAAATATCACTGAGGAAACTCAGAGCACTCACTGTATATGTAAAAAAATATATATATAGTGCTCTGTATTACCCACTAAAATACAGGGAAGGTTACTATTGATGAGAAAGCCTGGATTGTTATGGGATAATAAAAATAAATCAGGAGTGTTAAAGCCCAGATTTCATTGTAGCTTTGTCAGTGTTTGCTGTAGCTGCTAAGTTACAACTCCATTATCAGTGAGGGTCCCCTTGGAGTGGTGCACACCCATTCTTACATTTACTGGCCATTTTAATACCCAGCCTGGCTGATTTAAAACACACCTGAAGTTAATTAACTAGCTCAGCATTAAGATTATCTCTGAGAGCCAAAAAGTTCCATTTCGGTGTTAATCACGGTGTAACTGCAGCTTTTTAATTTGATTTTTTTTTTGTTTGTGGAGATTCAAGAGCAGTGGAGTGCCCAGTAGTGCAGAGCATTCCCAAATTCTTAATTTAATCCAAACTCATAATTACCTACAATTCATACTGAAGGCTAAATACATAACAAACAATGTGGCTGGATGGGGCTTAAATTGAAAACCAATCCCAAGACAAACATTATTATTTACACTTTAAAATAAAAGCCTGTGTTCAATACCATTATTCTGCTGTTTTCCTGCACTGTAATTTCTCCTGAAAGATTTTTGTGCTCTGTGATTTCGCAGTGTTCATCCTCCTGGTTAGATTTTCCTCCAGATTAACAACACTGAGTTTGGTCTGATTTTTTTGGTTTTTTTTTTTGCTTTGAGTAAATGGAAAGTTCTCTCTGAATCCTGTGGCTGGAGGAGGACATTTGAGAGGTGGATTTCTTTCCTGGATTTAAATCTGGCTCATTGATAATAGTGGGTAATCATCTTTTAATGTGACTGTGAAAAACGAGGTTCACATATTTTTTTATAGAATTTAAAAGTTTAATAAAAAAGACAATTAGGAGATAAAGGAAAGTTTACAGATATGGCTGGGTGTCTGCATTCAGCCAAGAGAGCTCACCTCACTAACAAAGGATTGTGCCTTGAAACTGGAATTCTACCACATATCCATAAATTCTCATACATATTCATCCATTCTTCTCAGGATCTTTGGTGTTCTGTTCAGTTTTCTCTTGCCCCCATCCCAATAGATCAATCTTCTTGGTGCCATCGAAATTTACATTCCCTGATACCAGAAATGCAATAAATTCCTCCCCCAGAGCTCTGGTCACTGCTGTCTTCATCTGGATAAGATAGTTTATGAATACAGGGGGTCTCTAGTTATCTTTTTAGTCTTTGGGTTATACAAACAAAAGTAGTTTTTGTTTTAATACTATGTCATAGCTTAACATATATATATTATAACACTATTTCTAAGTTCCATCAATAACAGAAATAAAGAAAACTATATTAATACAGCTAAATTTTCTTATCTTATACATACAACCTTCATTCCAATATTTGGGAAAAGCCAACAATATAATATGTATCTATGACAGTGACAAAAAACCAGCCAGGAGGTGACCTTGGTGGTGCTGCACTGATCCCACTGCCCTGGGCTGGGCTGAGCAGGGCATCCCACCTGCTGGAATTCCACAGGGATCACCTCCCAGTTAAAAACCAGAGCGTTAGGAGAGGTTTTTGGGAGCAGAACGTTGATTTTGGAGCAGCTGTTTGGGAATCCATGGTTTCAGGGCCATGGGGCAGATCCTCCCTGCACTCACCATCCCAGCAGGGATCTCTGGGGGATTTCGGAATTTCTTCCTGTGGGTTCTTCCTGGAATCAATGCTTTGATTCCCTCCCATGATTTCACACAGTTTGAAGCCCAGCTTATTGTAATCTTGGCTTAACAGCCTCTTCCACACTGGTCAGGTTTCCAGCTAAGCAGCTCTTAGAAACCTCACTTAATGCTTTTTGTCTCAGGGCAAAGCAAAAGATTTTGCCAGCCTTGACTGTGAGATAAATGGCTCAGATATTACTTTATATGAGAGATTTCCCAGGTTTTTCACTTGAATCTTATCACCAAGTCTCCTGCATTTCATTAGTTGGTGTGTTTTATTTTGCTGTGTTGTCTGCTGGACACAATCTCCCCATTTCCTCTTGCTTTTGTTTAATTGTGATTTCACTTCTCTTGTGCCTCCCAGTTCCCTGCTGGGATTTTTTTTTAATCTAATCACAGAAAGATCTGATGGTTTGCAGGAGCACTGCTGCTCTTAAGGAGCAGCCAGGAAGATAACTGGCTTCTGTTTGAATGTGGATTTACCACTTCTGGGGCTGTTATTTTACTGAATAATGATCCAGACTCACCAAGACTTCAGAGCATGGTAAATTACAAACTGCCTGCAGTTTGTGGGCTCCTGTTTAATTCTTTGCAATTTGTTGAGGTATAAAATGCCTAAATACATGAAATCTTTAGGAGAGAACTTGTTTTTCTTCTGCATTTACTCTCCAGAGGCACAGTGGGGTGAAACTCAGCCTTTAATTCTTAGCCTTAAAAAGGAGAGTTTATTATAGACTGGAAAACTTGGTTTTTCCAAAGAATACAGACATTTCCCACTGTGTGATATCAGGCATTTACACATTCCCAGCCTCATGGAAGCTTCACTTTCTGCCTCAGACTTGCAAGCAGCCTTCAAGAAAATCCCTTTTTTTATTAGCTTATCCTCCAACTTTCAACCACAGGGCTGGCTGAAGTTGTGTAGATACCCCAGGAATCAACTCTGCCGATATTTTCAGCCTTCAGAAGTTCAGTTTCTGCTGCTGGGCTCCTTTTCCTTGCCAGTTTGCCCATCCCTGGGACTGAGGAGAACGTCGGAGTGCAGGAGCACGGCAGGAGCACGGCGTGAGGCTCTGTGATAAAACTGAGCAAGATCAAAAATTCCCTTCCCTGGATACCGAATCCTGCAAGCCCAGAACGTGAATCCTAGTTTTTGAGAACAGGCAAACTCTTAAAATTTCTGTAATTATTTATAAACAACTTTCTGGGTGTCAGCTCAGACAGATTCTGCACAAGCTGCTCTTTGTTCTTGCAGCTCCTTCAGGAAAGCCTCAGCATCCTCCCACCCCATCTGGATGTGGAAACTCCTTTTTCTCCCACTTCTGACTACCAAAAACATTTACAAACTGCTGCCCTTCCTGCTAGCCCAGCTAAAATCACCTTGGGGAGGAGATAGGTGTGGCTTTTTGTCTAAACAAGATGTAAAATATTCAGCAGCGGTGTGAAACACGGTGAGCATAAATAGAAACACATTGAAACCAGCACAAGGCCACATTCAGAGAGTGACTCCATTCTGGAAGCTACATTTTACTTTTATTTCCTTTTCCATTTTTCCTGAGCTTGCTGGCACTCTGTGAGCGATAGGCCACACTGATTTAAATTCCCCATCACTGAAATAGGATGGGCAGTGTAAGGAAGGCAGTGATGGTGTTTTGGCAGTTTATTTTGCTTTTTCTCATTCCTCTGGGCTGATGAAAGCAGAAGAGTAGACCCGGTTGATAATCTGCTCCACTGAGCAGATGTAGCTGGATCCTGATTCTTAAAAATGACAGAAATTAGTGAGTAGGTTCTTGGTGTGATTTAAAGAAGCTGAACTGGATTTGTCATAGATTCCACTCAAATTAAATGAGTTAATTTGATCCCAATATCTAAATGTTCCTTAAGAGTTGGGGTGAAGCTGGCACTGCAGCCTGGCTGTATTAATGTCACTTCTCAGGACTTTGGGGGCAATTCTGGGTGTAAAAAGAGATTTTCTTTTCAGCCATGCAGGGAGAACATGGATTGAGGAAAGCAGCACTTCCTCCTCTTCACCAGTAGTTCCATGTGCTCTTGCAAACAGCCTGTGCTTTGGTAAGGAATGTTTTTAGAGGGAGATTTTGGCTCTGCACAGTCTCTTAATGAAGAGGAGCAGTTCCTGGTGAGGGATTCTGTGTTCGTGTGGCCACGTGAGCCTTTACATCCAGCACAATCTGCGTGTTCAGGAAATAATCCTCCCTTTGGACAAACAGAATGGCAGTGGCAGAGGGGTGTTGTCTAGGACAAATGCAGCATTTATTCAAGAACTCTCTCTCTCAATTATCATTTCAGTTTTGTTTGCATGAATTCTGCCTGCCTGCAAATAGGATTTGCAGTCCTGAGCCAGATTTTAATTCAACAGAAATCACAGTGGAGGTAGCCATGGTAGAATCACAGCTTTTTATTTGAGTAGAAAGTGTGGCAGGAGTTTCACAGCCAAGCCAAACCATTTGTTTGCTGTTTTGCAGTCAACATTTTATAGCCTCTTTTTAGTACAGGCTGTTCATTTAAAAGAAGGGAAAAACTGGTCATGGAGTGAATGCCAGAGGTTATCTGCTTCCCTTGAATAGGAAAGTAGCTTTCTCTCCACTAAAAGTTGGAGTAGAAGCCTTCAGGTAGTCTGACAAAATCAGCAGATAATTGAAATTGGAGGCGAAGGAGTCGAGCAATCTGTGCTGTTAGACTGGAGGTTGGTGTGGACGTTGCTCTTCCTCCAGTTGTAGCTTCCTAAAATAATAAGGGAATAAAATGTTTCCTGCAGTGAGACTGCACCGAGCTGCACTGAGTCTGAATGCTGTGGGCATTCACCAGAAATGGGCTCATTTTATAAATTTAGAAATTCATTTCCCAGTCCTGTTGACTCTGAGGAAAAGAAAATCTGTAGTTCAGCTGCTGAAATGTGGGATCACACTTGGGCTGTGATCAGTCCTTCACCCCTGAGGTGAAGACAACGCAGTGTTAAATGAAATAGGAGCAGGTGGAATCACATTTTTTCTATCTTTATAGATTTGCTCTAACAATTCACGAGGATTTGTGCCTCATAACCCCGCCAGGAGGCAGCTGGGCAGGGAGAGGTTGAGACAGATCAGGCACAAAGCAAATGTTTGACCCTTGCTGTTGAGAGGAGGATCTGGGGGCTCCTTGGCTGCAGCCAGAGATTTGGGATCAGTGGTGTGGGTGCCTGGGCTGAGCTGGGTGTTGGAGGCTTTTGGGGATTGATGGGTCTGAGGAGTGGGACCAGCTCTGCTCAGCAGATTGGGTTCTGCCTTCTTTGCCCTTTTGGATGGGAGAGGATTTTAATCGCTAAAATCACAGTGTGGGGGTTGGAATTAGATGATATTTTAGGTCCCCTTCCAAAGCAAAACATTCTGTGATTCTGTGAAATTCAATGGCTCATTTTTATCTTATCAGACTTTCCTTTCCTTTCCTTTCCTTTCCTTTCCTTTCCTTTCCTTTCCTTTCCTTTCCTTTCCTTTCCTTTCCTTTCCTTTCCTTTCCTTTCCTTTCCTTTCCTTTCCTTTCCTTTCCTTTCCTTTCCTTTCCTTTCCTTTCCTTTCCTTTCCTTTCCTTTCCTTTCCTTTCCTTTCCTTTCCTTTCCTTTCCTTTCCTTTCCTTTCCTTTCCTTTCCTTTCCTTTCCTTTCCTTTCCTTTCCTTTCCTTTCCTTTCCTTTCCTTTCCTTTCCTTTCCTTTCCTTTCCTTTCCTTTCCTTTCCTTTCCTTTCCTTTCCTTTCCTTTCCTTTCCTTTCCTTTCCTTTCCCTTCCCTTCCCTTCCCTTCCCTTCCCTTCCCTTCCCTTCCCTTCCCTTCCCTTCCCTTCCCTTCCCTTCCCTTCCCTTCCCTTCCCTTCCCTTCCCTTCCCTTCCCGCACCTTCCCGCACCTTCCCGCACCTTCCCTTCCCTTCCCGCACCTTCCCTTCCCTTCCCGCACCTTCCCTTCCCTTCCCTTCCCTTCCCTTCCCTTCCCTTCCCTTCCCTTCCCTTCCCTTCCCTTCCCTTCCCTTCCCTTCCCTTCCCTTCCCTTCCCTTCCCTTCCCTTCCCTTCCCTTCCCTTCCCTTCCCTTCCCTTCCCTTCCCTTCCCTTCCCTTCCCTTCCCTTCCCTTCCCTTCCCTTCCCTTCCCTTCCCTTCCCTTCCCTTCCCTTCCCTTCCCTTCCCTTCCCTTCCCTTCCCTTCCCTTCCCTTCCCTTCCCTTCCCTTCCCTTCCCTTCCCTTCCCATCCCATCCCATCCCATCCCGCAGATTGTTTTTCTGCAATAAAGTTGTGATTGAATAGGGAAGAGAGGTTAAGGTATGGTTTACCCAGTCCTGGCTGCAAAATGAGGCATAATTATTATTTTTTTGAATCTTCTGCCTTTTATATTCCTGTCAAGATGCCCTTTCAGTGCTTAAAAATCTCTTCCACATTGTAAGATGTCATATTTCTGATGGCCCTCTGTTTACTGTCAAGTTAGCTCTGATTTATCCTGAAATTCTCCAGCATTTTCTTTTATAACATGGCAGGGAGAAAGTCACCAAAAGTCTTGAAAATTCTGCTTTAAAGCCCTGAGCTGCAGTGTGGGCAGAGACTCTCAGATAATCAGAGCAAACATTTTGATGCTTTGTTTTTCCATCTGAACGCGTCTCTAATCTTAATATAATCGACTTTACTGCTTTGGAGTATTGGTTTGGTTTTTATTTTGTTAGTAATTTAGAGTTTGGCATAGCAGAAGTGTTTCAGATTTATGGAAGTGTCCAAAGAAAATTTAAGTTTAGCAGTTTTTACTAACCAGTGAGTGAAGGTGGAGTAGTAAAGCGACATGATTTTGGGTGTTGACTTTCAATTTTCATTTAGCAACTTGCTTACCTGCTAAAATTCTCCTTTTGGGGCCAATTCCAGCGTTATTTACCTGGGTTTTTTTAAACAAAATTACATCTGGAATGACTTCCACCTGCTCCTTCAGATCTGTCTTGAGGGCAGTGTGGGTGGAAATGAAGCAGCAGCAGGGGGAGGGAGGGATTGATGACCATGGAATAAGGAAAAGGAAAGTAAATCCCTCTCTGATTCCTCCTGGGTCTGCTCTGTGTTTTGCTCCCTCACATTTTAATCACACTTAAAACTTGGGGCATCGTTTATTTGTAGCACCTTTGGTCTTCACTGACCAAATAATACAGGATTGACGAATAGACAAGTGGTTTTAGGGGGGGAGATCCAAAATTATCGGATGGTTGGAGAAGAATGTTGAGTTTTACTTGTTGTTATTCACTGCCTTTCACCTAAGCCCCAAAGTTTCAGGAAATTCTGTTTGCAACCAGAGTAAGCCTCAAAAAGGATAATAAAAAAGTATCAGGTGTTGGCAGTCTGTTGAGAAAGCAGGTGGCTGCTCCTAAATCTGATTCCTGGGGTTTTATGGCGTGGCAGTAAAAGAGGAAAGCAACCAGCGTTGTTACCCACAGAGTCAGAATTAAATTCAGATTTGTTTCAGCAGGGCATTAATGGGGTTCCTCAGGGAGAGAATCTCTGGCTTTGAGTTCAGTACTGGGTGGAAAATCATCTGGACAGGGGTTTTTGAGCTGTGACAATATGTTGCAACTGGAATTTTTACTAATTCAATTTATTATGCCCACTAGCTCGTTTCCATATCAGATGTCCCATTGTCTTTTTTGGGGTTTTTTAGGTCTTTTGTAAGAACTAAGGTGGATTTCCTTTGCTTTCCCTTCACATGTCTTCATGGTTCACAACTAATTATTAAATTAATAAGTACAGGTAGCTCTGCTGATTTTATCTTCTGGAAAATCCATTCTGAAAAGATCATTTCCACTTCCTCCCTTCCCTGTAAAGATCTTAAACGTGTTAACCACCAGAATTTTCAGTCAAAAAGACAAATTCACCATTAAAAAAAAAGCCCAGCACGAAGATGTGTCACAACATTCTGAGCTTGTTGCTTAAAAAGTGTTTTAAATTCTTTAGTTATGGGTTTACATAGAGAAAACTCATTTAGGGATGTTCATAATGTTTCCTACAAGTGTAAAAGATTTAAGTGGAACAATACAAGCAGGAATATTCCCTGCTGGTCCTGCCCAGCCCCAAAAGCTCAGGTGTAATTTGTGTTTCTGAGCTCCCTGATTGACCCAAAGGTAATTTCTCACCTTCTGCATATTTTTCTTTTCTTAAATTTCTTTATTTCAATGTATTTTGTAGTTTATCAGGCAGATCCTTCAGCACTTTAGTCAACAAGAAAATAATAAATGTTTGCTCATAGAGCTCCATGAAATTCTTGGTGGATTTCTGATCTTGTGGCTATTTTCCAATTTTTTGGGGGAGAATTGAAGCCAGCAGTGCCCTTCAGAGCTGGGCATTTGTATTTTTAGCTTTGGCCTTCTTTAAGGTGGAATTATTTGAATTGCTCTGGCAATGTCCATTTAATGACATGAGCCTCTCCAATAATTCCTGCATTTTTTGTCCTTGCACTTCCCAATTTTTAAACCTCTGAAAATAGCTCAGGAAAAAGCGTCAGGAGTCAGGAGGGAGTGGGAAAATGGGGAATGTGCTGGAAAATAAATCAATCCTACAGTGACAGGGGTGAGGAGAGTGTAACCCTGCTAAATATTAACCTAGGCAGAAATTGGTCATTTTTAGCTGGCATCCCATTTCAGTCAAGCATTTTAATTTGGTACCTCGAATCCAAAGACTTTGGATGGAAAAAGAAAAGAATGAAAGCTTAATCATAATATTATTTCAGGAAGCAAAATTAGCCTGGATGCAGAGATGTGTGTCCCCACAAGGGCAACTGTCCATGGTAAAATCATTTCTAAATTTAAAATACAGACCAAATGCACACAAACCTGTTACTTTATGCAGACAACTAATTTAAAAAAAGCTGAGTTTTCCTTCTTCATTCCACTGCTCAGTGACTAATTTGGGCCTAAATATGTTTCAAATGAACATTTTTCTGTTTCATTGTTCCAGATTTGTGTGATGGAAGCAAACCCATTTCCTAATCCTAAACCAGGCAAGAGAAGGGAGTGGATTTATCCTCAAAGGCAATGCTTGCCTTTCTGAAAAGATTAATGAATTTTCTGTATCAATATCTCGTAGCAAAGCAGATCCAGAAGATAAAATAGGCTCATACTTTGTTTTATTTTTCCTTTTTCTCTACTACTTTGCTCAAAGTGTGTAAAGTTCAATTAGCAGTAATGCATTATTTATAATTTTTTTAAAAAAACTAATTTAAATTAATTTTTACCTGATGAATAGAATTATGATCTCCTCCCGTTTCAGTTCTAATAAGAACTTTCCCATTCACAGAAATCAGGCATTTATAAATGCATGTTTTGGATGATTTGGAGGAAATGCTTGCCTGGTGTGGTTTCTTCTGCCCTGAACATCTGGCCAGATGTTCATTCCCATGGCTTCTCCAATTCCAGGGTGAATTTCCAACACTTGGAGAGGAGGCAGCTTCATCTGGCTTTTAATGCCCGTCCTGTCAATCCCTGGCCTTGGGTTGTGGGATGATTTGTGGGAGGTGAAAAAACCAGGATTAATCTGAATTTTAAGAGGGTTGATTAGGAAAAATAGGATTAATGGGAGTTTGGGTGTTTTTTAGGGATTGTTTTGCCATTAGAGGGTATGATAGAAGATGACTGTTGTTTGTCCCCGTCCTTTGTGAGTCCCCTCTGGGCGTGTCAGCCCTGCCTGGGATAGCTGAGAACCTCCCAGGGTTTGGATTTTGGGATAAAGGCTCCATCCTGGTGGAGTCAGGGGGGAATTCCTCGCACACACGGCCCCCTGGGTCTGTGCAGCAGCAGCAAAAGGAGTTTCTGGGTGGGAATTGGATCAAGGCTGAGCAGATGGCAGCTCCAACGTGCGATGAACTGATCTGCAGTGATTAAGACAAGTGTAAAATTGGATTTTCAGCGTCTTAAAAAGTGCACGGCTCGCTTACTTGGAATTTCATGCAAAACAAGTGCAAGTTCTGTGACAATTTGTAAATTTGGCTGAGGGGAAAGCCATTAATAATCCTGGTGGCTGTCTCACTTCTGAGGGGCTGCAAATGGTGCAGCCTCCTGTGGTGGCAAAGGCGAGGATTTACCGAAGGGCTTTGGGAAGAGAGCTTTTACCCAGCTGGCAACCATGAACTTTCACACATGTGTTGTCTAAAACTTTACTTTCAGTGTTGCGTGAGAAAATAAATAGTTTAAAACGTTGGTCTTACATGAAAAAGTAATTCCCAGAGTGAGGGTTCGGTCCACATCTTCAGTTTAGAGTTTTAAAGTTAATTAGTTGTATAAATCTGAGTTTCTTGCCTGTATGAAGACTCAGGACGGCCTGGGTGGGTTTGCAGTAGTTAATCAAGTTTGCCTTTTGGTTTCAACGTTACTTTTCTGAAGGACTGGGTGGATTTGCAGCTTTTAATCAAGTTTGCCTTTTGAGTTCAACGTTTTTTTCTATCTGTGGACTCCTGAATTCATTTTCACCACTCTATTGAGAGCATCAGCCGTCTGCGCCCATCAGAACTAAACGTTGCTGCTTAATTAGGGTTGAATTACGTGACACAAACCCCCAAATATCAGCATATTTTGGTCCTTCCAGCCATTGCCATCAGGTACTTTTGGAAAATTCCTGGATGGAGCTGCAGCTCCTGCAGGGAGAACACACCTGGAGCAGCACTTAAAATTCTGCCTCATTTGAGGCAGCAATTGCAAATTCACCCCAGAGCTCCTGCTGGATATTCCTGCTGGATATTTGTGTTGGATATTTGTGCTGGATGTTCATCCTGGATATTCATCCTGGAAATTCATCCTGGATATTCATCCTGGAAATTCGTGCTGGATGTTCCTACTGGATATTGATGCTGGATATTCATCCTGGATATTCATGCTCTCTGAACAAATAATTCCAGCAGATATTCTCAAGGGGAATGCTGAAATAATATTGCAGTCAACACAGATCTTAACTTTACTCTTTTTTTAAAATTTTTGGTTTTTTTCCCCAAACCCTTAAATATAAATGTAGCCAGGCTGCACTTTGGAAAGTAAATTAGGGAAAGCATTAAAAACGTGGGTTGGGACAATTTTTTTTTTTTTATGATAATTTTTTAGTCTAAATAAATTCCTGTAATCCAGACAGGAAATTGCCATCTGCAGGGATCAGTTTCCCAGTTTGGGAATGGGGTTGGGAATGGGACAGCCTGTGCCTGAGGCACGGAGAAAATCAGAAAGGAGCTGCTGGGGGGTGTGGGCTTGGAAATAAAGAGCTGGTGATGAAATTTAACTTCAAAATCCCCCCAGAATTCACTCAGGAAGGATTGAATCTTCATCTGAATTGTTCAGCTGAACCCCCACCATTCTCGCCTTTACAAAGTCTAGAAATTCAGGGTTTTTTTAGTTTTTAGTTGTTTAAATTAAAACAGATAATGGGAATGTCCATGACCTCATCCTGCTCCCTGAACACTTCTTGCACCATCACAAGCTCAGATCTCTGGCAGGTTGAATCTTGGAAACCTCGAGGAATGAGGATGAATTTCCAAGTGGCATTTCTACACTAACCAGCAAAAAAAACCAACCCCAAACCCCAAGAAAAAGTGCCATACAAATGTCTCAGTTAAATCATATTTTCCCTGTGGCCTTAGGAGGAATGGAGTGCAAAGGAAGCTGGAAGGGTTTGGCAGAAATAAATTCATTAAATCTGGTTCTAAAGTTCTGAAGAAACAAAGAGATGAGGAAATCGGTGTAGCCTGACGTGCCAGGAAATGAAATAATGGCAAAATACACATATTTGAGAAAAGTACCTGATTTCTTTGTGCTGCCATCCTAGAAAAGGCAGGATGGAAGGAACAATGATCATTTGGACCCTGTTATTCTGCGTTTTGCTCATGCAAAAACCGTTGACTTCGTGCTACACAACATTTACCTCATTCACAAATGAGAATTTGAATAGAATGGGTTTATTTGGAAATATTTGCATATGCGCTCATCTATTTTTCTTGTGGAAAATAAATTATTCTCTTTAATACACGGGAGAAATGAGCTGATTTCCCACCAGCTTCCGTAGAGATGGAGTTCAAAAAAGTCCTTGTGAAGTCGGAGATTTGCATCTCCACAGAAAACAGGCTGTGATTTTTATTTTTTGCCTTTGTTTAAAGCAGTTCTATTTTTACTTTGATTTTCTCACCTGTAATTTTATTTACTGAGTTTTCAACTAATTTGGTTTCAAAGCAAGAGTGGTAAACAGATGGAAAAAAAAAATAGAGATAGCTTTTGCCACCATGAAGCATCTCTCGCATCCAGGAAATATTTGTGTTCTTAAAGAAGATAACATTGAAAATTTCTCTTTGGAGAGCCAGGAAATGATTCTTAAAAATGAAAAAAACCCCAAGCCCTTTGTAATGAGATGAATCTGTACATGTTGCATGGGATATTAGACAATAATTTATCCAGCCAGAAGTGTGTTCACCTATTTTCAGTTTATGAGCACAGATAGGCTGGGAACAAAGCTCTGCCTTCTGAGAAGATAAGTGCTTTTTAGAGATCTCTGGGCTCTCTGGGGTTTTAATTAGGGATTTTTATAGCTTTTGTATACGAGCTTCTAAGACCTTTTTACTTCAAAATAAAATTCAGATTTTTTTGTGTCCTCTCTTGATCAATTTTAAGGCCAACAGTGAAGGTGGAAAGGGTCTGTTTCCAAATACTAATGAGTGCCTTTCTAAAAGGAGGAGGAACCTTTGGCAGTGTGTGTGGGTAGGTGTTGAGATATCTATAAAAGGCTATTTTTTAGGTACAAAAGCGTTTGTGATTAACAGAATTATTTAATTGTGCTGATTACTTAATTAGGCTTTGGCTGGTGAATGTTGCGTTGTGGGGTCGGTGCTCCCTCAGGATGGGAGCGATCTGTGTGATTAGAAATAAAAAAGAAGCTGTGGTGACCATTTCTTAGCTGAAATCAGCCCAGATCCTCATGGAGGTGGCCCAGGGAGCCTCATCCACGCAGGAATTGGAGATTTCTGGGAGTGAGGAGAAGCTCGGGACCACCCTGCAGTGACGTGGGGACAGCTCTGCGCTGCTCCCAGCCAGCTCCAGAGCAGGGAGCTCCCCATCAGAAGCTCCTCCAGGGATTCAAAAGTTCATTTTTCTCCAGATCCTTCCTGCTCCTTTGGTTGTGCCAGACCTTATCTTCAATAGTGTATAAATCCCAAATCAGTAGCTTCCTCAAACTAAATTAGTTACAAATCATTTGTTGACATAATGAAGTATAAAACATTTAAACCCACCACTGCAAGTGCAGGGCCAGCCAAAATTACCAGTTTTAAAGGCTATCAGCTCATCTTTCTGGTGCACAGAACAACACAGTGTTCTCACTTCTACAATACTTAACCTGAGTTTGAGTTTCACTTAAATTTAGTCTGACAGCTGGTTTAAGAACAGCAACATAGATTAGCTACAAGATTGAAGGGTTTCCAGCTTCAAATACGGGAATGGCAGCACCACAAAAATCCTGGGATGCTAAACTGTGGCTTGAAGCTTAACTGCTCCAGTTGCCATGGCTGTGGTGAGGCGCTGCCTTCAGCTGCTGGCTCTGGCAGAAGCTCTCTGAGTCAGCAAAATGTGAATAAAAACCGGTGGCACCGTGCATAACACATGTTTTATAAATATGATTTATCCCTGGGAGGGAGCACAAGTCAAAGGCATTGCTGGCAGCCTGGATTCAGATTGTTTTTTATTATTTTTATCCAAGTTTTGTGCATCATCTGCCAGAAGAAAGCCCCGGAAGTTTGACTCAGTGTGACGCAAGAGGAAACAGATGGCAAATTCCACCCAAATTCAGGGTTAAGCCATGATGGGTAAAAACTTGTGGGAAAACTTATATTTTGAAATATTAGTGACCTCGTTTTTTAGACTGAGGGGAAAAATTGTTTTTCTTACACATTTGATACATTATTTGATCTAAGTACTTCAAACTAGGAAGTGTGTTCTTCTCTTTAGCTCCTGTATTTGGAATAAAAAGAAAAACGTAGCTCAATAATTTTAATTTCTAAAAATTAAAATCCAGCATTTCTAAAGTTCTTAGGATTATTTTTGTAGGATTTTACAGTAGTTTTTACAGCTCAGGGTAAATATTTGTGTCTTCCCCATTAAAGCCTTGTGTTCATATAGAAATGTATAGGAATGTATACAAATATGACTTAAAGGGTGGGGTTAATGATCCTATAATTTCTATAATTCTGTGATTTTATGATTCTAAATAAAGGCTCTGATATGGCAAAAAAATGGGATAAACAGGGTAAATTTATTATATGAATGGGGAGGAAAAGAAAATAAGGCTTAAATGAATGTTTTTTCCTCCAAAAAGAGTTTTTCACAAAAATATTTCCGGCTGAATGATCTGAAAAGTTGTGAAATCGAGACAAGAGTTATGAGTGGTACTTTCAGCCACAAATACCTGCCAGAAGGGCATGAAAAAAACCCCTCCTGTTATCATGTAATCCAGCAGCCATTAGGTTTATGTGTAAAAATTAATTTAATCCTTTAGAAAACAATGTCTGAATTAGAATCTTTTCAGCTTTCAATAATCACTGAAACATTGTGATCAATTCTAGTCACTGTTTTAAAAAATACCTTCAGTTTTAAGTGTGTTTTTCTGTCCCAGTGGCCAAAGAAATTGGATCTTAATCTCTTTCAGCTGGCCCAAATAATACGTTTTCAATCTTGTTCAACCTGTAGTTTTGGGAGGCTTTTAAAGTTTGTTTTGATTTGCACTGCAAGGAACACTGCCACTGAAATACGGAATTTCTGAAGAATCAATCTCAGAACTGCTGATATTTGGTGTTTTCTCTGACCCTCTGGAGAAAAATGAGAGGATGCTGATGTGGTTGGGAAAAATGGGATCTGTGGGGAAAAGAGAAGGGTGGCAGAAGCACAGGGAAGCTCTGGAGTGACATTTGATGGATAAAAATCACACAAGTGTTGAACACCTGAGAGGGTGAAGTGCAGTGGATGCACTGAGGGATAAACAATTTAAAAAATAACCAAATGGAAAGGTTTTATCAGGTGGGCATGCTGGATAAACATGTGGGTGCATCCCTCAGACTGGGGCAGGCTTGGAGATAAACTGGGGTGGGGTTTAAAGAAGGGGAGATGGGGAATTGATCCATTTATTGGGGTTTAATAAATTGCCTTTCACCAGGTTGGGAATGTGCCCAGGGATTTCCTTCTTGCTGTGCTTGGTTTTGCACAGGGCTGGCTCAGAGTGCCTTGTGTGAGGTGATGAGCCACAAAATCCCTCTCAGACACAAACCCTGGACAATCCCATCCCAACAGACTGTCCAGAGTTTTTAGTTCTGGGATGTAGTTGAGCTCATCCCGTTTTTCATTCCTAACTTTTTTAAATCAACCACCCAGGACCCAAACTAAATGTTTCTTATGTTTTCACCTTTCATTAATCAACCCTTAATCTTACAAAGAGAAACCTCATTAGCTGGGCAATGATCTCATCTTTAGAAACCTGAGTTTGATTGGCGTTAATTACACTTCTTTTAGTTCTGTGCTTAATGAGCTCTGCCTCGGTCGTTCCGTTCCTTGGCCTGGGATCATTGTCAGACTGATAATTATACAATTACTTTGTCATGCTGTTTATCTCTTTTCTGTGTTGACAAAACATCCCATTTCCTTCCTAATCCAGAAAACTCCTGGCTCTTGAAGAGGCATAAAAAGTCAATGATCACAAAAAACTTGCTGGAACCCTACGGAAGGAGCCTCTTTTGACCTTCCTCATTTGTGATGCCTCTACCTAACAGCTGTGCTTGGAATCTTCAATTCCTTTTTGAAAAGAAGGTTGACTCATCATCTCATGAACAGACCAAACCACTCGTTTTTTTTGGCAAAATAACAGGTAAGTGACTAACTTCACAGTGAATTTATTTGGGTTTATTTTTTCCCATTGTTAGCATCCATCCTGTGACATAAAACACGAAACAGAGACAACAGAGAAATTGTTCAAATGCTGTAAATTTTGGATAAAGAAAGATTTTTTGGCAGCTCTGTTCCATGTTTGAAGATTCCAGAATTAGCTGCTCTGCATTCCTGAGCTTTCTGAACTTCAGGAAAGATGGTGTAGCTCTACCTCAAAGGTTTCTTTATAGCAGATGGTGAAAAGCTTCATTCTCTGACCCTTCCCTATCGGTTTTCCACCATTTCCAGCCTCTGCTTCAGCTTCATGACATTGGTTACCAGTTTGCACGGATGCTGTCCAGCTGGTTTTGCTTCCCAAGTCGTTTTTGTAGATTTAGTTGTATTTTTTTTCTGCTGTGGTCGATTTTCTTTATTGCTGGGGACACTGGTAACGAGAGAAAGTGAATCACAGGTGTGGCTTAGGTCCATGAAGCAGAGGCAGAGCCCTGAGTGTGTCCCTGAGCTGCCTTGCTCCATCCAGGTCTGTCCCTGTCCCTTCTGCACAGGAAAGGAAGGAAGTGAAGGGAACAGGACACCTCCAGAGCCACCCACGTGCAGCAGGGCTGCCAAGGAAAAAGAGCCTCTTCCAGGCACTTCTCAGACTCCTTTGTTCATCAGACATGGTTTTGACAAGCTGCAGACTCACTCTCTCCGAGATTCCTGCATCTCCAGGCAGGAGAGGAATGACAAATCAATGACAAATCACTCCAAGTTCAGGCAACAAGTTGATCAAAGGCTCAGCAGTGGGAGCGCTGCGATTCCTGGGGGTGGAGGGAACAATCCCAGCCTCCTCCTCCCAAAAGATCCTGTCAGCTCGGCTTTAGTCAGGCTTTCAACCCCTCCCAAAATCCAGGCAGTCCAAGGGACTGGCAGGGAAAAGAGAAGCCTCAGACATGTTTGACATCAAAGGCTGAGCTCCCACATGTGCCAGGGCACTTTGTGTTTGCCTCCCCCTTGTGCTGCTCCCGCCGCTCTCCGTGTCCCCATGTCTCCCTGCAGCGATGCTCTGACTCACTGCTGCTGACTCTGGAACTTCAAAAAACCCCAAACTTTACAGCTTTTCCAAGTGCTTCTAACTTGGTTTTTAATGCCTGTGTAGAGCCAGATTTGGGCTACGTAAATTCTGGACTCCCAGAGTCACTTGAGTGACGATCTGCATTTAGGAGAAAAGGGCTTTTTTGGCGTCTCTCGGCAATCTTATTTTATGGGGATACTTTGTTCTTTTCTTTTTCCCTCCTGCTTGTGCCCCACAGTGGAGGAGACAGCAGCAATACCCTGGAAAATGGAGAGAGCTTCAGTGATGCTGTGGAACAGGAAAGATTTCCTTGGAAAATCCACATACTAAGGGACACTCAGTGTTTTATTGCTGTAGAGCATGAACTGAAAAAACCCTCACACCGTGTGCCCCAGTGATCACCCAGTGCATTGTGTAAACACAGGATCCCGTAGGTGCAGACTGTTGTTAGCAAATATTTGTGGAGGTTTTTTATAGCAGTGTAAGGAAGCCTTTAAAACCAGCAATTTAGCTGTTAGCTAATAAAGCATTTATCTCCCTGGTTTTTATGGATTCTGCTGGCAGGAGCTGAGATGTGTACTGCTGTCAGTACCAGTTTGGGTTCCTACACCCAGCAATTCAGTTTTTTGTGGGAAATAGCCCTCAAACCATCAGAGTGGGATTTGAATAGCTCTGTTATTTCAGTAAGTTGATTTTAGCGTGGAAAAGTCAAAGTGCATCTTTGTGATTCCAAGGCAAAATGGATATTCATGGGAAAAAACCCTTGGTGTTGATGCTCTGAGCACTGTGAGGTGATGCAGTGTCACATTTTAATGTCCCTTTTGTTGGGGTGCAGGACATGGACTCACACTGGAGACTCTCCCTCTCTTTTCAGTGTTTGCTGTCGCCTTGACTCGGAATCCTCCCGCACCTGGAACTCGGCTGACCCAGCAAACCAGAATAATTCCCTTATTTAAGTGATTATTCCCTTTCCTGGGCAACCCCAATGATTAAATCCTACCTGTGTTTTCCACGTGAAATGGAGGAATAGCCAGTGTCATAAAAATCTGAAGAAAATCAACATCCAAACTGCAACAAGCCACAAAACTCAAATTGTGGACTCCTGCCTGTGTTTCTCTCCTTGACCTTTCAGCAGGCCTAGAAGTGCTGTGTCATGAACTTACCTATTAAAGCAATTTTAAACCACATTAGAACTTAATGAAATCTGCTCAGGCCACTTATTTTTTCATGTTTTTGCTGTGTATCTAATGCCATCTTAATTAATTTTACCCTTAGACTGAAAGGGGAATGCAGTGAAGGGACCAGGAGGTGTGACTTTGTGCCACAGCACAATTCATTTTTGTCTCACTGTTGTTAAAGTTTGATGTGTGGAGGCTCAAATATAGTCCTGGAACTCTCATGCATTGAGGATGAATAGTAAATCCTATTTTTTATGGTGAAACAGATGATCATAACACATAATAGGCACAGTGGTGAATTTGTTATTTTTATAACTTTACAGAATGCCCAAAATTCAGTTCATGGTTTCAGTGGCAGATACAGGAATTTAGTTTGCAGCGCTCAGTTCTTTGCAGATTATTTGTCCAAATATTTATTTATATATATTTATAATAACAAATCATTTCTTAGGGAAGTACAGCCACAACATCCCATCATTTATGAGACTTTAGCCAGCAGTAGCTTAGAATTTAACTCTTTTTGAAGACATCCTGTGTCTGCCTGTCACGTACTTAAAGATGAAAATTCATTAACTGTGTTGTAAACCAGGCTTTGATATTTTCAAGACCCACTCAGGGGATATTTTTTCTGTGCCACAGATTCATTATTTCAGTGTCTTTTTCAGAGCAAACCCGTGCAGTGGTAAATCAGCATTTCCACAGGCAGTTCTTGGTGCTGCTGACTGCATTTGCTGTTTTATCACATGAATCAAAGGTGTGGCAGCGGAACTCCAAGTGACAACTCAGACTCATTCAGCTAAAAACCAATCTGTCGAAGAAAGGGGAGAAATCAAAGAGAAAATGGGGATGAATTGAACTGAAATAGCAGAACTCCATAATGATCAGCCTGGTTTCGTATTTACTGAGCAAACAGGGATCCAACTTAGCAGCTCTAAATGCAGGAGCAGCAAAAACAGAGCACACCAAACACTCCTCATGGAGATGATAATGAAATATTTCTGGGGTTTATCCACAGAGCGCCACTCCTCAGTGATGGAGTGAACATTCTCTGAAGCACAATTCAGTGTATTTCCAGTCAATAGAAAAACCCGACACCTAAAGCAGAGCTAAGGAATTGGAATTGGAATTGTTCACGTCAAAAATTGCTGGCCCCAAAATGCATCAGTGCCGATTTATGCTCCAGACACCTCGTGGTTTGGGACCTGTGGGTGGAATTCAGGGGGTCTGTGGAGATTTTGGGGTTTTGGGGCATAATCTTTCAAACTTCCTGTGGTTGAGGAAGCCTTGGAGCTGAGCCCTCTATTTCCTCACTCCTGCTCCAAGCACTGGCTTGCAGCATGAAATAAGGGATGAGAAGTGGGAGAAGTTGCAACTCTGGGAATCACAGAATGGTTTGGGTTGGAGGGAGGTCTGAACATTTATTTTTGACCCCCTGCCATGGCAGGGATACCTTCCACCATCCCAGGCTGCTCCAAAACCCTGTCCAGCCTGGCCTTGGACGCTTCCAGGGACCCAGGGGCAGCTCTGGGCAATCTTCCACCTCAGCTTCTCTGCTTTCCATCCAGACATTGTCACGGTGCTGGACTCACTGGGTAAGACCAGTGCCAGTGCCCATCTCCAGGAGAACTTTCCGGGTCCCACATTTCCCTTCTGGATATTGAGTTCCTTCACCTGAGAGCAGGGCAGCAGTTCAGACTCTGTCACCTTTCCTGGCTGAACACCCCGTGCAGCCACTCCGTGTTTCCACCTCTCGTTCCTTCTGCTGAAAACCTCACGGATTGCAAAGCTGCTCAGTTTTTAACTCCTCTATGTGCAGAGCAGGGTTGGAATTGAGTGAACAGCACCTGCAGCATCATTTTGTGGCTGCTGACCCTCTTTGCAAAGGTTGGAACTGCAACCAGGCAGACATTGCTGGGCATTCTCTACATCATTTTTATTTAATATATTCCTCTCAGTCTTATTATTCTCTCTCAATGGTCTGCAAGGCCCAAATCTGTCTTTAATTTCCCTGTGTTTTTTTAGGGATTTCTCTTTCCCTTCTCTCTGTATCCATGATGTGTTTTCTTCTTTTGGAAAGGTTCTGTGTCATCTTTCCCTGCTGGGATTTTGGAATGCTTTCCCCACTTACGTTTCTCTCTTTCAGGTCAGTTCCCTTTGTTTGAACAGCAGCTCCCCCCTGTCCAGGCAGGTGAAACAATTTATCATTCTAATAGACTAGCAAAATATTTTCATTTTCTCATGGCAAATTTAAATATTATCAGTTCTAAAAAATACCTCAAGCACTGTGGGAATATACAAGTTTCTAATGGATAATGTTTATGAATTATCCTCAATTTCCTGTGTACTAAGCCAAGTCCAATTTACTTAATTATTGCTTAAATCTTACTCTGGCTGTGCTACATTTCAAGAAATGAAGTCTTTGATTAAACTTCTGTAATAACTAATTGCCAGCCAAAGAGAAGGGAAATTCGGTGTTGGAAAAGTAACAAATTGGATTTTGCTGGGATAGTTTTCTTGTGTGGTGCGTGGTTAATCCTGTGAAATCACTATGAAATTGCCATTATTATTCTTCAATACAGTGCCCAGAAATTCTTTAATACAATCTTTGCAGGTAATTTACTCCAGAGAAAAAGGTGGTGTTAGGACATGATAAAGTGAAATTTCTGCAAAATCCAGTTTCCTCTTTCAGGCCACTCTTGTATTCCCAGGGCTTGGCACAGCAGCTGAGGTTTCTTATTCTTATTTTAAATAAAAGTGCACTTGGCCACAATATCAAGGAAAAATATATAGGAGCAACAATGCAGATGAAATTATCTTAATTTTGCTGGAGCTGCAGCAGATTTTAACTCGCCCTGAAGCTGCTTTTTTGAGGCAGGTAATTTCCATTTAAATAAAGACAGACTACTTCTCATAAAACGCTAAATGTGGAATGACAGTGGGAAAGAAAAGTATCCCAAAAAAAACAGTCAATTGAAGATCTGATCCTGTGAGGAAAGAATGAAAATGCTGGAAAACAGGAGTTTGTTTTGTTTGGAAGGGACCAGCTGGGGCTGCCCCATCCCTGGAAGTGCCCAAGGCCAGGCTGGACGGGGCTTGGAGCAGCCTGGGGTGGTGGAAGGTGTCCCATGGTGGTGATGATCTCTTCCTTCAACCCAAACCACTCCAGAATTTCGTGTTTCTGTGAAAATCAGCCTTTTCAGCACATGTGGAACTCCTGAAACTGCACCTCCATTGCATTCACTTGAAATGTTTGATTGGTGCTATCTGCAGGCCTGCACTAGAAGCTGAATTACATTATTTTTTTATCTGAAAGGATAGTGTCCTCAAAAAAGGAATAATGTCTTTATTTCAAGATAAATAAACCACAAATTTATCCTGATTTTGACACTACGTTGCCAGAATCCTGCTAAAATCAAAGGAATTGCACAGGGCAAAAAAACAAAATAGGGAGACAAGCCCAGAAAGAGGTAAAAATTCCTTAAATAAACTGGAAAAACAAAAATTTGCGGCATAACAGAGCCCAGTGTGATAAATATAAATTATAGAGCTGAAGATGAAATAAGATCAGATCTCTGTTGTTCCCTCAGAACTTCCTCAGAGGGGTTTTCTTGCAGGTGTGTGGGGTTTGGGCTGGTGGAAGGGAATGCTGTTGCCAGGGAAAGCATCTCAGATTCCCGAGGATGAGGAGAAGGGAAAGCTCAGGTGGGTAAATTCGATTTTATTGGCAGGAGATGAAGCTGAGCCCAGCTCATCTATCCCAGTGTGCCCAGTGGGAGTGGGGCAGGGTCTCAGGTGTGTCAGGGAATTCTCCCACATCCAGCTGAGCTTTTTCCCTGCAGCCTTTCCCAGGGGTGCCGGGCAGGGTTGGACGCTCCTTTCCCAACCTCCAGGTGCGTTTGGGGCTGGTGGCACATTCCCAGGAGTCTGGAAACATCCCCTCGGTGCTGTTTGCAGGTTGATAACCTCCTGCTGAGGTTTTTTAAAGGATATTTTCTCCTGGCAGTGAGGCAGGTGCACATTTGGTGGGGTGAAGTTGCTGTAGGAGCACGGAGAGGGAAATCTCCCCACATTCTGTGCTCACGGCAGCACTTGAGGGGTACAGGTTTTATTTTGGATATGAATTCCTAATGCTGGAAAATTCCCAGTGCTGGAAGGGGAAGCAGGGACAGGTTTTCTGCCTGTGCCAGCCCACAGCAGCCATACCCAGCACTGACCTCGTGACCTCTTCCCCACCCAAAAATTGTCCTGGGATTTTAGGTGGGAGCTGGTTCTGGAGCATTCCCTGTGTTTGGTGGTGCTGCTGAAGCTCAGGGAGCAGAGTGAAAATGTGCTTGCCCAGCACCTCCAGCTCTCTTTGCTCTGTGAAATGACAGCTTGCAGACCCTCCATGCAAATGGAATTTTTTGCCGTGTAAATACGGGCAGATAGGGGCGGGTTTTGTCATAAATGAGTTTGGGCAGGTAGCGGTGTCTTCTGCCATAAACACAGGAAAGAAGTGCTGTAAAAACCTCCTTTATCAGGGGATTTTCTTCTGCCAGCTCCCAGCTGTGGGTGTGCACTGTCCCATCCGTGACCCCCCTGCCTTCTCCCAGGAATGTTTTTGGGATGGATGCCCAGCCCTGCCAGGGCCAATGAACTCAGGTGGGAAGGGCTCGGCTTTGGGCAGCGTCTGTCACTGTCACCACCGTCCATCCCCTGTACCTGTGGCTGTGCTCATGAATTATTTACCTGCCTCTAATCCCAGGAATTCCTCATTCTCTGTGATATTTGTGGCTCAGGATGTCACAGGTGTCACCCTGCGTGTACAGAGACACGGATCAGTTCAGCCTTCCTGGCACTGCAGATCCCTTTGGCTTCTCTTCCCCTTCTTCCCTCAATTCCCTCCTCTCCACCCACAGCAGGATTTCACTGAGATGTTCAAGTGCAAGAGGTAGGGTTGAGGACAGGATTCCTCAGAGATCGAGGCACTTTGCCAAGAAAAGAGGGAAGAATGCGTTGCCATTTTCTGCCTTCTTGTGCTCTGTCTTTAATAATTCACCACCAAAACAACCTCAGGTTCTGTTGAAACACCTTTCTTCCTGGAGTGACACAAAAGGGAGGGAAAAGGAACAATAATCCCCATGTGAAAATGAAATAATGGAATTTCTGCAGCTTCAGCAATATTGATAATTCCCTCTCTGGGCCAAGGAGAGGATGAAGCTTAGAAAGCAGCTGAATTTAATTTTACCACGGGCTCCTTTCTGGACAGGAATACTTGGTGTTCCTGCTTCTCTTTTGGTTTGTGGCAGCTGAGTAGCGCTTTTGCAGCGTGAGGATGACATTCCAGCACCCATGAATGTCTCTCCATGTACCTGTTCACCTTAATGCACCCCAGTTTTATCTCTGGGCTGATTTTCATCTGTTAATTGCAGCACTTCCAGATGCAACAACAAATCCACAGGATTTAGACGTGGGGCTGCTTTAAATAAACCCCAGAGCTACCAAGTGTCTGCTACCTTGGAGCAGCCCCCTAAAGTGATCTGTGTTTTCCATATTTGCTCAGAAAAGCTGCGGGGAAGGCAGCAGAAGATTTTATTTCAGTCTTCCTAATGATTCATAATTAACTTTGAGGGAAAACGATATTTTTAACTTCAGATTTGCATCGCACGTCAAAACTGATCGCTTAACTCAAGTTAGAGCTCTGTTACCAAAACTCCAAGAAGAGAGTGGCTGTTTTCAGTCTTTGTTTTTCCATACCTGGCTCCAGAGATGGGAAGAGGGGATGGAAGCAGCAGGGACACTGAGGTGTGTGGAGAGGGACAAAGGAGGACAGTCCAGCGCTGAATTCTGCTTCTTTCGGCAATTGTGTGAACACGAGATATTTTAATTCTCTAATTCTACTTGTACAACAGAATTGGGAGGCAGGTCATTGAGAACCAGCCCCAGCCATAGTCTTGATTCCATTACTGCCATCCAGGAGGGCAGGTTTGGGTGGGTGTCAGGAAAAGGTTCTACCCCTGAGGGTGCTCAGGCTCCACAGGGAATGAGCCCCAAGGCTGCCGGAGCTCCGGGACTGCTTGGACAGGGTGGGATTGTTGGGATGTCCAGGAGCTGAGCTGGATGATCCTTGGGGGTCCCTTCTAGCTCAGGATATTCCAGGATTCTTTGATTCTGCCAGTTTTTTTTCTGCAGATCTGAGGCTCGGAGCCACCATGAGCTCAAGGAGTGCAAGGTGGGTCTCTGGTGTTTGATCACCCAAACCAAAGGTACCACTGCTGTAAAATAACCACAGAAACAGCAGAATGTGTCAGGTTTTGGTGCAGGCACAATCAGTTCCCTCTTTGAAAATGCACTTTCAGGTCAGGAGGAGTTCAAATTCTGTGCTTAGGAGCATGGGAGAGACACAGAGTTAATTTGTCACTTGATTTATTCTGTCCCACTGAAATGAGCAGATCGAGTCCAGAGGAAGAGTGGAATAACATTGGGTTTAATCAAACCATCTCTCATTTCTGCTTGAGCTCACTTCTGATTCTCTTCTTTAATGCTGACTGCAGATTGTCTGCTGAAGTAATAAAGGGTTGTGTTGTTTAGTACAGAATTGTTCAAAAAAATTAAATCCTGTCTGGATCATTGTGCACATTATTATTATTATTATTTTGAATATTACACAAGTGTCTCTCTTGATGCAAACAAATTAAATTGCTTTCATGTATAGAAAACATAATTATACTCCACAAGGGATAGTGGAGCAAACACCATGTTTCAACACTCCATATGCATTTAAACTATTGATTAAAGATGCAGATAATCTATTTTCCATCATTTTATCAGAATCACTTCCCTTCCCAGGAACCTGGGGCTGCTGCACGTGCTCTGAGCTGGTGGCACACCAAGGGATTCCACAGATTAAAATCACAGAAGACAACTGGGGGAGTTATTGAAGTGGATTCTCTGAAATGGAGGCAATTCCCTCACAAAGGATCTCCAAAACTAAAGAAGGAATTTTCTGAAGTTAAAATATTAGGGTAAGTATACTTTTTAAAATAACGTTTTTATTTTGAAAATACCTTTCATGGGGCTAAAATATTTTGTTAAAATCTTATTGTTAAAATCTGGACAACTAGAGTGAAAAAGATGTTTTCTATGTTCTTAAAACACTGTGGTGGAGCTCAGGAGTCATGAGCCAGTGGCTCTCACCTCAGTATTTAGTAAATTAACCGAAAAATAACTCTAGAGTAATAATGAGCATGATATTCTAAGGATAGATTGCAGCAGTCCCAAAAGGAAAATTTTTCTTTCCTCTGGGGTGTCAGCAAAATAACAGATAACTGAGAAGTGATACACATAATTTATTTGGGGTTTTAAAAAGCTCAAGTGCCTATTAAAAAAACTCAGAGTAATCACAGGGTAGGGCATAATGAACATTCATGGCCTGGAAGCTGCTTAAGGAAGGAAACAAAGAATGGAATAAATGGGATTAGCAAGTTAGAAATTGGGCTGAAGACTTAATTCTGCTTTAATGTCTGATGGAGGTTTATGGCTTGGGTGATGTATTGTTATTTTTGCACTCAGGATTCAGATAACTGGGCAGTGAAAGGTCCTTGCTATCAATCAAAATCAACTCCTTGTTTTGTTTTTTAGCAGCTTTACTCAATTACCAATAACTGTCATTCCCAGAAAATCTAAATTGTTGTAGAAGGGGGAAGTTTTTATTACCTGATTGATGGACAATATTTTCGCTGCACTTTACAGTGCTCCAGAGTAAAAAACACACCTTTATTTATTTGATTTTAGTATTAGGATGACAGCTGGTGTAATAACGAATTTACATTTGGATACAAACCTGTAATTAAAAAAAAATCACAGATTTTATGGGGAAGAAAAAAAAAATTATTTATGGCAGATTCTGGAGTTGATGTTCTTGTCCAAACAGAAAATTCTCTTCTTTGTGCATTTTGTGGAGCTCGTAAGTGACAGCATCGAGCATTTAATGAGCTTGGTTCTCCCAAAAACGGGAGATATCGGGAGCTTGGACATACTGGAGCTCTTCAGACCATCTGGAAGGGCAACAATGAAATCTTTTCCTCAGTCTGAACACAAGGAGATGCTTCACATGCCAAGATTTGCTCCCTGTTCCGTCTGCAGGCTGTGAATGCAAGCGTGTGCGAGAGGGGTGCGCGGGGGGCAGCGGGCAGAAGGAGTTTCCTGCCTTGGGTGCACATCCCAAGGGCTGCCACGTCTTGGGGAAGCTGCAGGGCAGCTGTTGGATGGATAAGAATAGGCAGTGAGGTGCAGTGAGGGCGAGGAGCTTTCCAGAAGAAGCGTTTTTGGTGAGTATGGGGGAAGAAAGGCGTCCAGAGCGGAGGGGAATGGTTTTACTGACAGTGGGTAAAGGAGCTGCTCCACCAGAGATTGTCAGAGCCAGGCAAACATCCCCCAGGCAGGAGCAACAGCAGAGCTGGTTCCAGCCAGAGCAGTGCCTCGGAATTTAAGCTCAATTATGTTAATTGGGGAGACAGCTGAGGACAGGGAGCGGTTGGAACTTCGGCTTTGAGGGTTATCAGAAGAGGCAGGTGTGCTCTGTGGGGCAGTGCTACCTGTCTGAATTCCTGCTGTCAGGGCACTCCAGATTTATGAATTTCAGTTCATTAATGAGCTGCTCCGAGTCCTTTTTAAGCCTCAGAGTCTCTTAAAGCCCTCCTTTGTTTACAGACCCGCGCTGTCCCCACTCTGCTCCTCCGTGTGGGTCATTCCAAAGGAATGGTTTGGGCTGGACCTCGCTGGCTCTGTGAAGCTGCAGGTGTTGGTTTTGTCATTAGTATGGAGAGGATTCCTTCACTGTGTTAAACTGCACAAATTATTGATTTTTGTGGTGGCTTTGAAGGAGCTGCTCAGGCTCCTGGATCTTTTCAGGTTTAATGTTGGGCAGGCTGGGTTTGGTGTTGTGTGAAGTTGTGTTTGTGTGCGCCAGGGTTGAACGGGAGGTGAAGATGTTCTATCAGCGCCTCTCAGGATGCTTCTGTTTAATGATGCAAGCTCCTTTTTATTTGATTAGGGACTCGGTGCTATCAAAACAGCCATGCAGCTTTTATTACAGGTGTGCAGGGAGGCTGTTGTTCTGTTCTGTTCCTCGGATGGATGAGTAGTTTTTTACACAAATCTCTCTGAACACCTTTATTCCTCATTATTTTGTGAGGAGGCCACCCAGCGAGCTGTCCCAGCGGAACAAAGAAAAGGTGTTTACACCTGCCTGGGGAGGGTGGGCTGATGTCACAACAATAATTAAATATGCTGATGTGATCTCAGCATCATTTTCACAGGTGGAAACCGAGACTTCTGCTGCTGATGAGATCCTGCTGATGAATAATCAGCTCCATATCTCAGCAAGGTAAACACAGTCTGGGGCTGAATGGATACCAGGGGAAATCCTTCATGTATTTTCATAAGTCTTTGTGCAGGGGTGTTATTCTTAGATCCTTTTCCAGCAGGGTTCTTTCCCCTGCAGCCCACTCCTGAGCAGGGCTTGGGGCTCTCCGTGGGCAGGGCAGGGCCCTGAGAGAGGGGCTGGGCACGCAGCATCCTTGTGGATGGGCACTGGGAACAATCTGGGAGTAATTTGAGTTGGGAGGGACCTCTGGAGATCACCCAGTCCAACCTCTCTGCCAGGGCAGGGTCACCTGTTATCCCTTAGGATTTTATTTTTATCTCTTCCATGCATTTGTAACCCTGCAGTTCTTTCCAGAACTCCAAACTCCACACACAGCGTCAGCTGCTGCTTTCCCATTCTGGGCAGACACAACAATTCCTCCCCAGGCCTGGCAATCAAGGACACCTCAGTGCCCCAGGCCCCAGAAATGGGAACAAAAGGGAGCTGGGGCAGCAAACTTGGGCTGAATGCCTTCATCAGCTGCAGCTGGAATTGCAGGATTGACCCCCAATGTGCAAATGGACCAAACTTGTAAAAGTGTGAAACCCGTGAGCCGTGGGACATTTTGGGTGCAGCCCCTGGGGGGCTTCACCTGTCCTAAATGTGCCTGGAGGGCCCTCAATAAATAGAAATAGAATTGATTTGTATTCCCTTAATTCTGTCTGGCCTCTGTTTTTGGGTAGCCCCAAAAGGCATCACCTGGAGCAGGTGACACAGAAATGAGTCCAGGTGGGTTTGGAATATTCCCAGAGGAGACTCCAGGCCCTCCCTGGGCGGCTGTTCCAGTGCTCTGCCGTGTTCCATGGAAGGCTCTTCTTCACGATGAGGTAAAACTTGCTGTGGTTTAATTTATGGCACCATTCTCTTGACATTCCTTAGAGGTTTTATATGGATTGGTGGGATTCCCTCTCAGCCTCCTCTTCTCCACACTGACCAGACCCAGCTCCTGCAGCCCCTCCTCATCAGAGATGCTCCAGACCCCAAAATCCCTCTGTGGCCTCCTCTGGACCCTCTCCAGCAGCTCCTTGTCTTTCCAGCTCTGGAGCCTGGAATTAAAAGTGATATTCCAGGTGTGCCTCAGCAGGGCAGAGCAAAGAGGGAGCCAGAAACAGCTCGAGACAGGAAGGGGAAGGAGCAGAATCTGACACAAAATGAGAAATAACCACAAAATTTCACAGTAGGGAGAGATCCAGCAAAAAATTATCCCAGCAGGGATCGTGGGGAAGGATCTCTGCCCAGGCTGGCAAGGAACTGATACAAAAATAATGTTTGCAGTGGTGTTTTTAATATTGGGAAAGCCGCATTTTAGAGCTGGGCACTCAGCTGCAACTTTCCATGGGAAAGATGAATGTTTGCAGTGATGCAGGTACAGGTTAAGAACCAAATCATCCCAGTTTTCAGTCCTCCTTCTGGAGAGCTGATAGATGCCTGCTGACACAGCCTTCCATGGGATCTTTTCCATACTAATTATTGCACTAAACATTCAATAAGTAAAGCAATTTATCTCTTTATCTCGCCAATGTGGGCCTGAATTCCATCCCTGATGGGTAATCAATGCAACTCTGTCATTGTAGCATAATGCAATTATGTCTAAATAGGTATTTTCAGGACATGATAAAATCTGCTGGGATGGTGGAAACCATTTATAAAGATCAGCTAATTAGGGAAACTTCCTAAAACTTTTATTTTTCCTCTCTGGTTTCCTTGTCTCTACCTTGTTTTTACCAAGTAGAGCCCTCGCTTCAGTACCTTAAAGGAGATTTGTTAGCTTTAATTCTGAGGTCTTTACTTACAAAGGATGTAAGAGATGCCATGAAATGAGGAAAAAAACCAGACCTAAGAGTATCTTCTTAGTAATGAGTCTGCCCCTCACTGTGATTTTAGCACTGGATTAAGTTCCACTGATGTCCCAGTTAAGTAAAATACAAAGTGTCACAAAGACTTCTTGGTATTTGAGAATCTTCTAAAAAGAATTGTTCTTTTAAGCCATGAGGGGTTTTTTTCAGTTCTAGTGTAGGGATTACTACATAGAGTTACACCAGCTTTGCAGAAGTGCTGGAAAGTAGGGCAGTATTTGAGCCACAAAACGTTGAAAAACTGACAAAAAATTGATGTCACTTTAAGTTTCTGTTTCATCCTACACCTGGTAGTCCTAAGGTGTTTGGGATATTTTTCAGAGCTACTAGTACACAAAAAATTGTGCTCTTTTAGCTCAAATTAATCCTTTTTCCCACTGTGGAAGGACTATGGCATAACAAAAAACAGACAAATCCAAATTCTGAGCTTTTAGTGATGCGAGCTCTCCCTTGGATTCAGGAGTGTTGATTCAAACCAAGATGTTGTGAACAGGAAGTTTTCTTTTTTAATTACATATTTAGCAATAAAAACTTTGCCTGTTGACTTAGTGTGGCAATTTTTGCAGCTCATAATGGCAAGGCAGGAGAAATCTCTGCTGTGCTTTTTATCTGGTTGTTATCACGGTGTTCGGGATGTAAGTAATGAAAATGTTAATGTTTATGGATTTATTTGTTTACTTTTCTTTATCTGCTTGCAATAATATTAGAATTTGACTGTACTGTTCTGCTGCTGTTGCATAACTTTGCCTAGAAATGGAAATAAAAAAAATTGCCTTTATGGGTGTTATAGGATTATTTTTGAGTTTTGCATTAATAACTTTACCTGAAGGTGAGGTTCTACCACTTAAATTGCAAAAGGACAATAGTGGAAGCAAGGACTAGAATTAAGAAGGTGTCAAATGTGTGTTCAGATGGTTCCTGGTGGATAATTAGTGGTGTTTGGGGCCAGCTGGAAGATGCCAGACAGTAAAAAGCAACTTTATTTTTCTTTTTTTTGCCACATTCAGATTTACCAGGATGGGTTTTTTTGGGTAGAGGCCAAATTTTCCAGACCTGGAATAAGCTGAGCTGATGAGACCAGCCTCAAGAGGAAGGGAGATACCAAACAATTCTTCCTTTTGGCTTTGAGTTTCCACTTTTTTGGGGGGGGCAAAACAAAACAGAATCAAACAACAACAACAACAATAAAAATTATGAATGAGAGCTTGTGGAAAATGCAGAATAAGAAGAGTTTCCCACTGGGGGTGGCAGAACCTTCACCAATTCCTTCAGCTCAGCTTTGCTCTGTGCAGCCTCCTCCAGAAGGCAAACTGCACTCAGGGAAGGGTTTTTGTGCTGGCTGCTCACTCCCAGCCTGGGAACAGATGGCACTGGGCTACCTCTGACTAATCCTGTCCTCCTGATACTGGGAGTGAAACAGATTGAAGAATTCCTGGGCAAGGAGCTGAGGAATTCCTGGGGAAGGAGCTGAGGAATTCCTGGGGAAGGAGCTGAGGAATTCCTGGGGAAGGAGCTGCATCGAGCAGAACAGATCTGCAGGCCCCAGAGTAAGAGGTGTGCAGTGAGTTTTCTTATTTTTTGACTGAAATCCATGAGTCTGGCTTGGCTTATCCCTTGATTTTCCCTGGAAGCTCTCCACGATCCTGGGGAATTTCTGGAGGACACCAAAGTTTGCCCAGTCTGCAGCACCCAGGGTTGTTCCCTACAAATCAAAACCACCGACCTCAATGAAATCCATCACCTCCCGTTCCCATAAATCAGGGAACACAACTTTAATCTTTAATTTTTTAATTTGAAGCTGTACTGGCAGCAGTGATGCTCCATCTGCTCTGTGAACCACGTGCTGTTGTGGGGAGAAAAGGAGTTTCTGGGGATGAATTTGGGAGTTTCTGAGGATGAATTTGGGAGTTTCTGGGGATGAATTTGGGAGTTTCTGCGGATGAATTTGGTTTTAATGCCTCTGCAGAGGCACGAGGAGCATTGTTTGGGTGTGGATGATGTCAGGGTGGGGTAGGAACCGAAATCTCCCTGCCTGGAGCTTCTGGTTCAGCTCCACAAATGCCACAGCTGCAAAGAGACAAAAATGAAAGTCCTAAAAATATAAGGTTACCCCAAAACTGCCGTATTTCCTGTATCTTCAGCCAGCAGTAAATTGATGCTTTATTAAAACATACCTATAAAAAACCCTATAGAGATAAATCTTCACCAGTTTGTCCAAAACTTTGAATAGGAAGTGTCCTGCAAAAGAGTGGCTGAGAAAGGAGAATCCAAAACCTCCCATTAAACTGTCCAAGCTTTGTCTTTTGTGCTATTGTTTGTCATCAACTTTGGTGTAAAATGCATAGAGCTGCAATTCCTGTTGTAAAATGTCAATACAATCCTTTTGCCCTCTTTTCCTGGCCTCACTTCGTGTTTCTTTCATCAGCTTTTCTTTAAATTATCCTAGAAAGCAGATTTCTGTGGGGGAAAATTTCGAGTTTGTTTTGCAGAGATGGGTAGAAGGAAATGGAAAATTGTTTTGTTTTATCTTATTTTATTTTATTTTAATTTTATTTTTTTTATTTTTTATTTTTTCTATCCTATTTTTTATCTTTTGTTTATTTTACTTAATTTTTAATTTTTTAAACTATTTTATTTCATTTCATTTTATTTTCCTATTTCATTCTATTCTATTTTTTTTGTTGTTGTTTATTTTATTTAATTTTTAAATTTATAAAATATTTTATTTTTTCTCTTCTTTTTTTTAATTTTATTTTATTTTTATTTTATATTTTATTTTATTTTTTATTTTATATTTTATTTTATTTTTTATTTTATTTTATTTTTTATTTTATTTTATTTTTTATTTTTTATTTTATTTTTTTATTTTATATTTTATTTTATTTTATATTTTATTTTATTTTATATTTTATTTTATTTTAATTTTTATTTTATTTTTTATTTTATTTTTTATTTTATTTTATATTTTATTTTATATTTTATATTTTATTTTATTTTATTTTATTTTATTTTATTTTATTTGTTTTAGCAGCAAGCAAATGGAGACTCCATAAGGACATAAACAGGTTTTTTTCTGGGAAGAGCTGTTCCAACAGGGAGCACTAAGAGAGAAGGGAGGACAGGGAATTCTACCTGCTTTAAGGAGAATTGGCTGGAAAATGGGAAATAAATTAAACCCAACAGATGAGGATCCATCCAGTGGTTGAGATCTTGAATTAGGCAATCTGCTGCCGCTCCTGGAGATATTCCTGGTCATAAACAGTCAAAACTGCTCCCATTTCCTCCTGGAAATACGAAAATAGGGAGCACTTAACTCTTTGCCTCCCAGGCTGGCAGCGATCCTCTGCTGACGGGAGAGGTTTGGTGGTGCTGAGCTCAGCCCCACTGAAGAATCACCTCCTTCATTAAATCCCTTCCCTAAATTAGCCCTTAATCTCAGATTAAAAACCTCCCAGGAAAATCCCTGGCTGCTCTCAGCTCTGGAATGATCCAATTCTGAGTTTTAATTCATTAAATAGTCCTGTGGAAAGGAGAGAGAGCCATCTCTAATAAGCTAAAATTGCTGACACAGTGCCCGTAATAGGTTCTTTCCCAGAGGTTTTTATTGCAGTTATGTAAGAAATCATCGACTTAGGAAGTTCAAAGAAACTTCCAAAATAGGTCTTTTTTTGGGTTATATTTTTGAGCAATGTAGCAGGAGACCATGAAGATATTGCTCATAATAATTAGAGCTGTGAAACCTTAGGAAAACATGCCTAGGGAAAAGGGGAAAAGTGCTTTATTTACAGAAAGTTCGGAGAATATTTTTTTAAAAGGGAGGAATGTTTAAAATCCAAGTAAGATGGCCACTGACTGGGAATCCTGGGAGTTGGATTTGGGGATCTTCCCCAGAGCTCTCACACCAGTTGTACAAATTTCCCTCTCCAATTCAGAGCTGTCAGACCAGGATGGCCGTAAGGGGATGCATGGGATGTTGAGATTTATATTCCATCTAAACTGGGGCATTGGACAGTGGAATAATTGTAATCCTTCCCCCAGAAAATTCCTGAGGTGCATAAAAATAACAAACCATGGGTTCTGCAAAGGGAGTGTGAGGTTTTGGGAGCCTGGAGGGTGTGTGAGGTGTCCTCTGGAGCAGAATTCCAAAGGTTTTCACCATCCCTCCTGATCTGGAGTGATGCCTCCCTGAAAATTCAACCCCAAAATCCCTGCAGCACACGTTAATGTGTTCTTCTGGCTGCGTGTTTTTCATGAGAGATATTTTAGGAATACTGAAACTATTAAAATCTACTTCAGGTACTTGTGCTAAATATGTTTAACGAGCTCTGCTTGTTAAAATTAATTTATGACAGAGATGGGGAGGAAGAAAGGAAAAGGATCTGTTAATTCTGTAGCACTGTTTAAAAAATGAACATTTTTTTACTAGAGATTTTCTTAATTGCTGAGAAGAATGTCAATATCAGTGTTTTAAAAAAGGTTTGGCAGAACACACAAGAATTATTGAAAAGTGAAGTGGATTTTCTGTATAAATTGAGATGGTTTGGGTGGAAGGACTGGTGAGTGTCCCATCTTTTACTTGGTGACAAATATTAACAGAAGAACCTGCTAAAGGCAGAATATTTTATTTTCCACTGAATATTCTTACGCTGGAGTGTGGCTGTTTCTGTGAGCAGAGCAACCCCCAAATTGTGGAGATCCTCATGGGCAGCAGGGCCTGGATCCAGGTGGAGAAATTGCTGTGTGAACTCTGCCAGCATCAACCACCCTGAAATCTCTCCCTGTAATAGAGGTCAGGACACCCTGACAAAATTGCTTTATCATAATTTTTCTTGCCCACTTTGCAGTCTTGACAGGAGAGAGAATTAGATGGCTGCATCTGAGGGATTATAAAATAGAGATGTCACTGTGTGAGGCCTGCCTCGTGTAGTCTTTGTGCAGGTGTGCAGTGACAATATTAATGCAAATTATAGTCCAGGCCAGCAGTTAAATTTCATTTAAGCACCGTCTATTTATGCTAAAAAATGTGGATTCCAATAGGAATGTGTGGAGGGATGGGGAGAGGAGCAGTTGTCCCTGAGCTTTGGGCTCCGAGGGTGGGGTGTAGTGACAGCAGATGTCACTGAGGCCTCTCCTGTCCAGGAGGAACTTTGTGGATCATCCTCCAGGTGGATTTGGGCTCCTGGGATCCTGCCCAGGATTCTCCTCTGCAGCCTGAGGACAGGAATTGAGGAGAGGCCTGGAGCAGCTCAGTGAAATTGTAACATCACAGCCAGGAATGGCTCTCTGGAAAAATGAAAATAACGTCACAGCACTCAGTATTCCATTTTTGCACTTCACCTGCATCAGCTGTGTGGATTCGAGGAGTTACTCCAGTAAACCCAGCTCTGCTAACTCAGACTTCAGCTCACACTTGGATCTGGAAGTCAGAACTCGTTCTGGTGCCCTGTCACCCGTAATAAATGTTCTGCAGCCCCTGGCTCACACCTTGCGTGGCCTCGTTGCCTTGAGAGGGGTCATCAGGGGTAATTAATTCACTCTGGACTTGCTTAATGATGCAGGAGCAGGAAGAGATTAAAGCTCAGTCTCGTAACTGCTTTGCCTCTGAAATCTCTGTAGCAGGATTAAAGCACCATTAAAAAAATCCAGGGAGTTCTGTGAGCAGCAGAGCTGCTGAAGCCAGGATTCCTCTGGATTTGTGTCTTGTGCTTGATTGACTATTTAACTGATTTATGAGGTGATTATGTGATCTCTTCACATACCTATAATCCCCTTCCTGCTGCATATTTTTGGCAGTTCTGTGCTGCTTGCTGCAGAAACTCCCCAGTAGGATCAATAGTTATTAGGACAAAATTGTTCAAAACCTGCTTTCTCTTTGACCTCATCCCCTGGCTTTAGAAAATGGAAACAGTCCAGGTTTTTCTTTACATCTTTCTCTGCTGCCTCTGGATGGGAAAAAGCACGGGGGCGTGGTTGTGAGCTTGATAAACCCCGAGAGCGTAAAATGAGATCAAAACCAAGTGAAATAAAGAGGAGGCTCTTGAGAATAATTCACAGGCCCGTGGGGATAAAAAGAAACAATCACAGAGCAATCTTGCAAACTGCTGAAAGGAGAACAGTGTTAGGAGGAAAATGTTTATGGCTAAGATACGATTGGTGGGAGTCAGATCAAGGATTTGGGTGAGAGAGCCGCACTTTTGGTTTTACACAACCTGTTATTTTATAACCCTCTGGGAAATAGTTGTGCTTAAGTAGGATCTGAGGTCACTTGGCTCATGAATAGGGGATGAGTTTAGGTGCCCTCTTTTTTCTCTGAGCTCCCCAATGGTGACAGGGAAAGATTGCTGGATTTTATGGAGCTCTCCCAGCCCAAACCATTCCCTGACTTTGTGCCTCCAGGTCACGGCCTCGGTGTTGGAGATGCTTTATTTTGAGTACTTCATTTCTTCAGCAGAAGGATTTTGATTGATTTCTCATGCATAATCAGTCAGCTAATTGTGTTTGAAGTGTGCAGAATTCTGTGTGTGTCACAAGGGAATGTCACCAAAACCTGTAGGTCCTAGAAAAGGCACTGATAACCTGGCTGAGCTCTAAGCCAGGGTGGCAGAAACTCCATTCAGCCTTTGTGAAAGCAATGCATGTGCCATTCAGGAATGTCATAAATCATAGTTTAAATGCCATGTCCACTCATTAAGCTTTAGAAAACTCAAAGTAGTTAAAAAAAAAATTATGAAAACCATGAAATGGGGAATTCAGGAATAGTCAAGCTCCTGGGAATGAAATTAATATGTCTCATTTCACAGAGACAGGAAAAGCAATAGCATTTGTGTGTTTGTTCTTAAGTTCTTTACAGCCTTTCATAGAATTCTATATTATGAATTTTTCATAGAATTCTATGTTATGAATTCTATGTTATTAATTCTATGTTATAAATTCTATGTTATGAGTTCCATATTATAAATTCTATGTTATGAATTCTATCTTATGAATTCTATGTTATGAATTCTATGTTACGAATTCTATGTTATGAATTCTATATTATGACCTTTTCCTGTGTTAATAACTTGTGGGGGTTCTGAGTTTTTTCCAATTCTTGACCTAATCTTAAGCACCACTTTCCAAATCTTGAGAATGCCAGGTCCTGCCTATGTCATAACTCACTAAAATCACTCTCCAGGTTTATCCATAACTGCAAGGTTCATAATTTGAAACAATATTCTGATTTACTTTATTGTGCATGGCGTGGATTTTGCTGTAACAGCAATGCCTACATTCAAAGTAGGGAAAAATAATTTAGGAAAAACATGATTTTTGCAACTGTGAGAAATAGAACAGAGCTTGTTAAATTCAGAGTTATTTGTGCATTTTGCTGCTTCTGATTCTGCACTACAGGAGGAGTTCGGGTTGTACAAATGTGCTTTTTGTTCAGCTGCAGGAAAATTCATTACAGACAAAGTCAATAAAAATGGGTCATTTTAATCAAGTTGATGTATTTCTCCTCAGTTACACTCTTACAAATCAATGGGAGCAAATCCATAGGTAAGAGTGTAACTTGCATAAGGTTTCAGTGACTTCTCCAGTGGCTGGAGCAAAATGCAGAGAAGGAATAATCAAAGTTTAATGTCTGAATCCTTCTAATGAGGAGATAATTTCTGTTTCTTGTCAAAACCTGTGATTAATCCATTAGTTATCTATAGAACTTTTTGCTTTAAACCCTCAGTGTGATGAATTTATTTGTTCCTCCCTGCTGGAATTCTCTGCTCCTGTTTTGAGCAGCTTTTCCACAGATGATTTCCTTCTGGAGTGGCAGAATTTGGGGAATTAGGGTGGAAGATGAAGTGTTTGGGGATGGGGGTTGATGTCCTTTAATTCCTCTGCTTTGGGAAGTTTTCCTTTAGGAAACTCAGGAAAACAATGGGTGTCCCAGCCAGCCAGAGGAGGATTTGAAAGCATCTTTCAAGATAAATGTAAATATGCAAAATGGAATAATTTGTTTTATCTACACGAGATGATTTCTGAGAGAACAGCTTGAGAGCATTTGTTTGGCTGATGGAAAGGATGAAACCTGAGGTGAAGCTGAGAGAACAGAACTTGACTAAAACACATCTCTTACAGAGAATTTCCCGAATTAAATTGAAAAGTTGGCACCTTTGTCAGTCTTGAGCATGGAAAAGAGAATAATTTATGACTCGTGGAAATCCCTGTTTAACGGTACAAGGCTCAGCTGAAGCATTCCCTGCACATTTTGACATCAGATCTTCAGAACTAAGACCTGGAGTTCCAGGAACACAAAGTTATTTTAAGGTTGGCAGCTTTCAGTGAGGAAGATCAGGACAGTTCCATTCCATTGGTGTCTCTGCCCAGGAGGCACTCAGTGAGTTGGATTTGTTGTTTATTGCTCAACTCTTCCTGTGTAAGCTTATAAAATAATTCCATTATTTTATATTCCCATTTATCCCAAAAGTGTAGGAGAGGAAGATTTCATGTGTTTTAGGTATGAATCTTTAACACTAATTGTGTAAAATTGAACATCCCCTAGTTTAATTCATGGACTGACTTTATTGAGGATGCAGAATGCACTTGGATTTGGGAGATAAGAGGTTCTTCAGGATTTTTTTCCTGAAGAAAAAACTCCTTCGTACTGAATGCCACAAGAATCAGTTTCTGGATTGATTTTGGAGTAAAATCCAAAAAATTCCTGTACATTGGTAGTAATTTGCTGTTTTTCTAATGAACAGCCTCATTCCAGAGTCAGAAATTACTGCAGATTGTTAAAAATAGACAAAGAAACATTGTGGGGAGGAAAAAAGGCACAAAAAATTTGAAATTGAATCAGTTAGAAAATTGTAGGCACCATGAATTTGGTGGCATTGTTTTATCTGTCTCAGTTGTGAGACAGCAAAGATCCTCTCCAATACTGAGATGAGACACTTGTTTTTCATTAGCTGGCCAATATTTATCATTGAGATCAAGATTTTTTTCTTCTTGTAATTGGGAAAAATCTTAGGATCAAGATTTTTCAAATTGGAAGAGGGGAAGATCTTAAGAGTCACATTTTACCTCTCTTCTTCACCACTTGAAAAATTTAATCAGGACTTGATTAAATTTAACTTAAGAAGTTTTGTCTGACTCAGTACAAGGAGTCAGATTTAAGACCTGGAAATATTTCTTGGCATTCAGCAGAGAAAGGAGCAGGTTTGGTCATTATTTGTTTTCCTGAATATTGCCAAAACCTCACTTGCAGTATGAAATACGTCCCAGAGCAGGACCTGTCGCTCCACAGCTGGAAGAGTCACCAGTGCTGGGTGAGTGCCAGGTTCCTGGGGGTTATTCCTGAAACTATTCCCATTCCTGAGGGATCAGAGGACATCCCCAGCGTTCCTGCAGCCCTTCAGTCGAGGAGGAGCTGAGACAGGGAATGTTTCCATCCTGGTAAATGGTGTGTGGAAATGTGGAGCTCCCCAGTTTATCAGCAGGGTTCAGTGGGAGTGAAAATGGGGAGTTCATCCAAGTCCAAGTGAGAACCAGCAGGGGTTGGTGGCAATATTTCACTGGGGCTTTGGGACAGTCCTGCAGCTCGAGTGGCAGTGATTTCTACAAGGTTTTAATGAGGGGACAGCTGGGGCTGCAGCTTCAGCAGAGTTCATGTCCTTTATGGCATCAATAATTCATGGTTGTTCAACGGGGACCTGCAGATATAAACCGGTCCTGGTGGAAGATGACTTTACTGAAAACATCTTCTGGGGCTGAGGAGACTTTGAAGTGTCTGGTTTGAGTGGAACTCGTCAGTAATGTTGCACTTCAAAAGAAAACCTTGTTCAACAGTCTTTTTGTGGAGGCAGTTGTTACATTTCACTTGCTTTTGTGTGTAGAGAATGATTGCTCATCTCTGGTCTGCTCCTGAAAAATTCCCAGTGTGAATTGACCAGAAAAGCATTTAATAATTTACATAATATCTCTTTTAAAACATGTGCCTAAAGAAGAGCTGATGTGTTGCTCAGATAGGGTTCAGTAAAAATGCACAGGCCCAGTTCAAATTTTACTCAAATCCTCCACCCTCCTAAAAGCAGAATAATTCTGATTTTAATCAGATTAACTGTGCAGGACCAAAGTTGTCACATCACCCGTGATTCCTGAAGGATCAATAACCATTCTCTCCACCCCTGTGTGAACTCCCAGCCTTCCCCAGTTTGGAATCTCTTTATCAAGGTGGTTCCAAAGAGAGATGGGAGGGATCATTATTGCTAAAAATGAAAACCCAGAGAGAGGAGTGAACTCTGCAAACCCCAGAAAGGTTTGGGTTAGAAAGGACCTTAGTGGAATCCTCACATGCCTCCCTCTTCCATGGGCAGGGACACCTTCCACTGTCCCAGGCTGCTCCAAGCTTCATCCAGCCTGGCCTTGGACATTCCCAGGGATCCAGGGATCCACAGCTGCTCTGGAAAACAGGCCCTGTTACAAATCCCACTGTGCTGTGTTCAGCCCTGGTGTTCATCAGATGGTCCAGATGGGAATCACCCTCAGACAAACGCTTGGAAATCAGTTTGTGTTGTTTCTGCTCTTCGTGCATCTCCTGGCTTTAGGATTCTCCTAAAACAACTTGTTTTATTTAAACAAAGAGTAATGTGGGAAAACAAATAATGAGCAAAAAATCTTCTGTACTCACGTTATCCTTATGATCCTTTATCCTTACTGTTTGACACATATTCTGTTCTATTTTAGATCTTCCTCCTCAGCTTTGGCAATAATTCAGTTTTTCTCTAGACCCTGCAGCTTTCCAGGAGGCTTTTTTTGGTGTTAATTCCCTCTGAGTTTGGCTAGGGAATTCTGAAGGTTAGAAACCCATTTCCAGTCTCCTGGAAATCTTTCCATTCCCACTGTTGTTGCAAAGCTTTTTCTACATCCCCATTACATAAGTTAAATTAAGAACATAGGTCTAGTCGTAGTCATAATCAATTTTCTGATTATGTAGAGAAGGAAAAAGTGCTGGAGCATTAACAATTTTTAAAAGTACATTTAAACCATTATTCATTTATGGGGTTGCATTAATTTCTGAATAATGCAGCGCTGGAGATGGATGATTCACAGCAGTGTAAAGTCTTTTGTAGTCGTTTAGAGCCTCATTATTCGAATCTATCACTCACTGTTCCCACCCACAGACGCTTCTTGAAGTGATGAGGCAAAATCATTATGGGTGCAGATAAAAGGGAGAGCCTGGCAAAACAAATACAACAACAATTTTAATTAGGCTGATGTTCCAGAATTCCCACAAGGTTAGCAGAGTACACTGGCAGCTTTTCCAAACAGCTGGAGCAGGGCTCAGCTCTTCCCAGCCCCAACGGGGCCTTGCATCCCAGCACCAGGCAGGGACCACAGGGGTTCCCAAAAAACAAATGGGGCTGTGGCTCTCCAGCTGCAGGGAAAACGGAATTTCCAGGTTGATGGAAGAATTTGCTGAGTTGCCACATCTGGCACCAAAGTGAACCCAACCCAAAGCAGTGAGGAGAGGAAGAGTAAAAAGCCAGAAAGGGAGGAGGGAGGTTGGCTCCAAAGTGCTGACTCAGGCATTGCTTCACTTTATTCCTTCTTGATTTGCAAAAAAAGGTGTTTTGTTTTTTTCCTATTTATTTCCCCAGATAGTGACACCTCTGCATTGTTGTTTTTTTTTTTCTCTCTCTTTTTTTCTTTGTTTTCTCTTTTGAAAATGTGATCTTTTGTTAGAGGTAGGGCTGAGTTATTAATGGAAATGTGAGCCTGGTGGGGGAGGCTGAGGTGCTTCATCAACCCCAAACAATGAGTTTGGTTTCATTTCACTCCCCACGGAGAGCATGAGAGAGATGAGCAAGTTCAGGTGAAGTACAACCAAGGGCTTTGATGAAAAGAAAGAAAGGAAAAAAAATCTGCTAAATTTAATATGAAGATTTTTTTTTTTTCAGATCTTTAGGAGTTATTTCAGGAGACGTCTTTTAACTCAGTAACTTGCATGCAGTTATCAGTTTTCATGTAGAAACTATAGGAAGTAGGAATCCCTGTGCAAATAGCTTTGTGGGCAGTCCTTGAAGTTTTAAGAAAGTTTAAAGAAAGTTTTATTTTTCAGACAGAGATTTGTTTTTCTACCTGTATTCATTATCTTTAAAGATGATGGATTTTATTCTTTAATTTTTGACTTAACAGTTCATTCACCTGCCATGGGCAGGGACACTTCCCACCATCCCAGGCTGCTCCAAGCCTGGCCTTGGGCACTTCCAGGGATCCAGGGGCAGCCACAGCTTCTCTGGGAATTCCATCCCATGGCCTCATCACCCTCCCAGCACAGACTTTGTCAGTGAGAGGATTTGCAATGCCAGTGGTGTTTAGAGGGACAAAACTCCTGGAGCTTCTTCTCCTGGAGCCCTTGAAACTCCTGGAGCTGCTTCTTGCTGAGCTTTGAAGATGAGAGGAGCTGGAGGCACCTGTGTGGCTGTGGGATGTGCAAAAGCAGCTCAGACTCCCTGGAAATAGCAATTGAGACATTTGTTCTTACACAGAGGGTTCAGGCTGTTGATTTATTTATTTGCTTTCGGTACTTGGGCAGAAATACGAAGGAAATGCAAAGTACAGCTGAGTTTTAATGCCTGACACTCTGTAGTGTTTGCTGAGATCAGCACCCCGTGTATTAATCCAAAGGTTCTCACAAATAAATTTCCTCCCTGTTTATCATTTTCCCAGGAAGTTGGATTCCTTCAGAAAGACACATTTTTGGCAGCTGGGCTGAAATGAATCCAGCTTGGCCTGTGCATTCAGGAGAAGCATTGAAGGCTTTGTGGGATGCTGGGCAGAGCCTTTTCTTCCTTCCCACAGCAGGAACCCCAGGGGATCATTTTGGATCACAAAAAACAAGAGGATAAAATAGGAAAAAATAGGACTCTAGAGCCTAAAGCTGGCAGCCTGTCCTGCTGTCCAGAGGATGTGGGATATTTGCTACAGCAGCAGGATTTCCCCCACTCAAGGGACCAGCAGGTGCTTTGCTGAGTGATGATGATGACAGAAAACCTCTCTGCTGATAATTCCTGTTCATAATTCTCCATCTCTGCCCCATTTCCACTCCTGAGCAGGAGGGGACAAGCCCAGGGACCTCGTGCATGCCCGGGAGCAGGCCAGCTCCTCATGTGTTACCCCAAAATGGTCACGGAGTGCTTCAGCCCATGGAGAACAGGGAATTCAGAGCAATTTCCCATCAAATGGAGCTTTTCAAGAGGTTTTCTGAGTGGTTTCTGAGCTGAACTGGGTTTGCACAAGTCTCCTGCTGTTATTCCTGGCCATTGGAAACCAGGTGGTTCCTGCTCCTCTGGAATAAAGAGTGCACAGGAAGCCAGCCATGGATGTGTAAATGATGCAGAAAGGGTTAATATCAGATAAATTCTGCAGCTTGGTGCTTTCTGTGCCTCTCCAAACAGAGCCAGCAGATTGGTTTCCCCAAGGAAAGGCAGGGTATGGAGAAGTTATATTTCTATTAGCCAGCATTTGCATAGAAATGATTCTTCCTGTGGGGCTGGAGGTGGTGAGAGAGGGGGGAAAAAAGAGGGCATGCAATGGTAAAACACCATGATACCCTGATTATTTCTTAAAGATGGAAAGGAGGACTTGTTATATATGCTTGTGGTGGTGATGATGGGGTCGTTAAAGGTGTAATCACCTTGGAGCAAGGAGGGTTATTTATCTGCCTCTTGCCAAAAACTGGTAATGGTTTGTGATAGAATTTAAAAAACAGAAAAAAAAAACCCACAAGAAAACTCCAAACCAAAACACCCCCCAAAAAAATCTATTTTCTTGTGGTTAGAAAAAGCCAGACTTGCTCTGAAATCCTTGATGGGAGGCGCAGTAGAGGAGCCAGGAGCGGAGTCAGGCGCTTTCACACTCCCGAGCGCGTTTGAGGGAACGCTGGGAGGGTTAAAAATGCTGCTTTTCACAGGGAATGAAAATCACCAGGCACGTTCCTAACAAGGGTTGTCAAGTCCTGAAGTGCCAGCTGGGGCTCTGGAAGTCCTTGCTGGAGCTCGGGGAAGGGAGCAGGGAGAGCCTTTGGGGTGGGCAGTGGTGGCAGGACGGAGCCAGCAGAGCCCTGCTCCCTGCACAGCCCATCTGTGCTGCTCGGGAAGGGATGGGGCTGAGCCCTGGGATCGCCTTCCAAGGGGTTTTGGAGTGTTCCAGAGTTAAAATAACACCGTGTGCATCTCCTGGTCTCGCTAGAGATTTAATGGGGGGTTGAAGGGTCATTGTTGAAGCAGGCGTGTTTAGCTCTTATTTGTAATTATTCCTGTGTCTTTCCTGGTTGCTCCTCGCCCGCTGGAGAGCTGGGATGCTCTGCAGACCCAGTGGGAGTCAGGAGCTGTGGCTCAGGGCGGTTGTAAGCCAGGCCAGAGCTCTCAGCATCCTTTTTGGAATGGGAAAAGGACGAATCAGTGGATCACTGATTCCTGAGCTGTGTAATGCGCAAACAGGAGCCGAGTCCTTCGTGGTCCTGGCACAGAAACATCTTTCCCCTGGCTGAAGAGACTTAGAGGAGAACATTCTCATTACAGTTTTTGTCGAGAGGACAGATTGCTGTCTCTCGCCGCATTCTCATTAAAGCCTCTCTCAAGAAGCAGCCGCTTGGAATTTTAATGCTTTAAATTTCTTGTAATTCGCGATGTTTGGGCTGTAAGAATCTGACCTTTCCGCTGCTCTGTGGTTTGACTGACTGATTACTTCTCCCTCAAGTTACCACCCGTTTTTTGCCCATTTTTTCACAAAGAGAGGTAATTAAGGAGGATTTGCATGTCTGCTCATCATCCCTTTCAGGGGTGCAGGTCAGACGTGTCCTATTGTTGCCGTGAAGTTGAGGCATTCATCACCTCGGCTGAACCTACAGAGCATCCCTTCCTTTTTTTTTTTTTGGTGTTCATTGTTCTCAGGTGTGCTAAATGAGGAGAAAATATGCAAGACTACCTCTCAGGCATGAAAATTAATGCTCCAGCCAGAAATTCTCTGTAGCAGAGGCTTTGCATGGAGCCTGAGCGTTGTCTGGGATTTCAAAGTAGCTGTTTCCAACAACTCCAACAGCAGATTCCCTCACTCTGCTGAGTAACTCACAGGGAAATTTAATGCATTTGATGAACACCTTCTAACAGAGTTTTCAGTTGATGAAAGCTGCTTTGGGTGGTTCCACAGGCACTGTAGTGGCATTGAGGAAATATCTCCCATGACATATTGTCCTAACCTTTGAATGTTGCTCAGGTGAAATCCTCTCCCTCCCCGACATTTCAATTAAGGCGTTTGCAGCATGCATTCCTGAGGAGAAATCCTGGATAAAATCCATTCCTCTTTGGCCACCCAGCTTTGGAAACCTCAGCCTGCTAACAAAGACACAACTCCAGAAAGGAGATTAAAGTGTACAGGCACCTATTTTTGAGCTTAGCACGTGTGTTAGATCTGAGTGCTCTGAGTTAATGTGAAGCACTGCAAACATTCTGTGTGGACAGAGATTTTATTCATGCAGGGGAAAAAAATCTGTTGTGAAGTTTAGTTCATCTTGCATTTGTGTGATGCATCCTCTGTTCAGTGCTTTTTGTTTGGTAGGAAAACACTCATATAAAAGAGATTCTGCCTTGTTTGAACAACCTGATTTCCTCTTTTGCTGGCCCAAAGGCATTTTAGCTGTTTCTTTACAAAATAATGATTCTGGTAATGTTTTGGTGCTAACATATCTGTATGAGAATAATAGAAATTACTTTTATCAGAATAGCAGCACCTCTGGCTTTGGAGGGGGGGAGAGCCCTGAGTGAGAGACCAAGATTTCCTGGTTGTTTTGTAGGAAATTTTGGGGTGTTGCCCTGGTAAAATTCAATGTTTGAAGCCATCTCTGGATGGCTTCACAGACTCACTCGTGAAGCACCACCAAACTCTGCTTCACCGGGGTTTTTGGTGGAAATGGCTCATTCCAGCTCCAGCCTCTTCCAGCCTCACATCTGCCAGGATCCCATCACAGAGCTGCTTTTGCTCCTCTCACCAGTTTTAAGCCTTGGTGGAGAGGTAGATGAAGTTGGTTTTTTTTAGGCTGATTGGATCCTGTCCTGCTCTGCCTGCAGCATTTGAAAACTGAATTTGTTCACATTTAGAGAAGCAATTTTCTCCATCATTCCTGCTCCATCTTTTCCCAGATTTCTCTGAGGGATCCCTTGAGGTGCTGCTGTCCAGGTTTCTGTCAGTGAACAACCTGTGCATTGCTCTGTGCCTTCACCTGATGCAGAGATCACCTGTGGATGGGGACCACTGCTGGTCCCAACATTTTACTGCTGAGAAACTCTAGAAAAGCACTCACTTGACCAGAAGAATTAACTGGATAATGGTTAAAGTTCATGGAGTGAATTCCTGAATGTGCTCAGGGGATCAGGGCAGAAGCAGTTCCTAACTCCTGCCGTGTCACCTTCCCTCTCCAGAGAGGTGGGGACTCACCCTCAGCAACACAGAACCACATTTCCAGCCACCTGCTTGCCCTCTGAGGCCAAAAAAATCTCAATTTAACTCTTCCTGTGGATAAAAGGAAGGAGCAGAGTTGCTCAGGCATTTAATGTGGGTGTGAAATGCTTTGGAAATTCAAATAATGGATGTCATTTCATGTCACTTGGGCCTTGCTGTGCTCTGCAAAGTACGAGTCCTGGCACTTCAGCTCCTATATAATGGTTTAGAGTTACAGAAACAGATGAAGTTTTGTAATTTGGTCTTAAATCTGAACATTTCTAATTTAAACCACTTCATCGTTTGCATTTATTTGCCCTATAACTTCTCTTCAAAATTCAGTGATGAAGTTCTGAGACAGATAACAAAAATAATCAATCAGCTTGTCAGGCTGGTGATGAAAATGCTGATTAGAAAGTGAAATATAGAGGAGAACAAATAAGGAATTACTCAACAAACTCATGGACTTTTGTTACTGAAATTAAAAAGCTCTGAGGGACCTTTCACACAATTGGTTGTGAAAGTTTCTTGGAGTTCCTCTCTGGCTGGAAAAGATAGGAAAAAACAGAATTAAAAGACCCTTTTGGATAAGACATTGACTCAGGTCAGAGATTTGTGTTGCCATCTGAGCCACCTCCTAAAGGTGAAAATCTGGGAATACCTCAGAACGTGCTTCCAATCCAAGTTTAGTTTGTTTAATTCATCTTTTTCTCTCTGGTTGTTGCAGAAACTCCTCTTTGTGTTGTCCCAGCAAGGATGAAATTCTTCTGGGAAAAATCTGGACCACGGTGTGGCCTGAAAGCTGGCAAGGAATTCAGAGAAGTGAGATTTTTCTGAGAGTGAGATCTGCTTTTGTTCAGGAAATTCCCACTGAGACCCGGCTGGGGCAGCTTTGTCACCTGCACGTGCTCTGAACCTTCCTGGTGGTTTGAGGAGCAGCAAGAGACACTTGGCTCCAGGTGGGGATTTGTCACTTCCATGTCACTGTCCTGGGCACCTGAGGAGGTCAAATCGTGGGGAGATTAACTCAGATTAACTCAGATTAAACTGCAGGGGGAAAACTCTGCTGCAGGCAAGGGGAGAGCATGAAATAGCACCTGGAGAGGTGAATCTCTGGGCAGGTGGAGTTTCAGACACTCACAGCCCTGAGATCAACTTTTTTGTAAAATCAAGCACAATGTGTGTTATTTAATCCCTGCTGGGGTGCAGCAGCTTCCTGAAAAAACAGGGTGAAATTTAGTGTTTCATTGGTTCACTTACAAATTTAAAGCAATTTATTGTTTAAACGGCTGTAGCAAACATCTCTTGTCCCCTGGCTGATATAATTTCCTCAAATTGCTGGCTGTTTATGGGAGCCTCTGTCTTTACATTTTGCTTTCCAGTTTGATATTTCAAACAGCAGATAACCCATTTTTTCCCTGCAACTTGCAAATTCGCTGTGTCTGGATTCCTGTGAGCCCAGCAAAGGTCTTTTCCCATTTTAAATGAATGAGAAAAGTGAGCAGATGGGGGATTTATTTCTGCTGCCCCATTTTTTCTTATTTATTCCTGACTTCCTGCCCGTTTGCCACGAGCTCCTTGACGTTTCAGGAGCAGCCAGTCTCCTGTGAGAACAAATTGTGCTGTTTCCTCCTGTCCTCAGAGGTTTGCTGGGTGAAATGTCCAGAACTGGTGCTGAGTATTCCCAGCTGGAGAAATCCATCTCAGGGAAATTGTTCTCAGCTAAAATCAGGGGATGTTGTGGAAATTTGGGCTGATTTTTATTCTGTTCTTTGTCTTTCTGTGGCATCAGAGCCTGTGGGGAGGAGAAGCACGGCCTGGGCACGGCTGTGCAAATGGTTTGCTGCTTTTGGGGGGAAAAAACGGCAAATGGGTTTTTATTTCATTTTTCAAATGTGATGTTCATGCATATTTTCCCTCTTTCTTTAAGAGGAGATGACTCTGATTGGAACCAAGAGGGAAACAACAAATTTCAAAAGGAAAAAAACCACAACAGAGTTGTTTGAATTTGCAAATACATCTGTGCTGTCAAAAATCTTCGCTCCCTGGTTTGGTCCCAAGCCCCAGTCCCCACACTTCTCTGATAATATTTGTGATGTTCCAGGGCTTGGTTTGTTTCAAAGTAAATAAAACCCAGGATTTTTTTTTTTTTTCCCTGTTATCTTATTGGCTGGCTTTGCCCAGCACTCCAGGGCTGTGCTGGCATTCCATGGGGATGGAATGTAGGGACGGTGGTGTCACAACCCGAAATGTGTCACTGGGGTTATTTCACTGCTCTTGCTTTAAATAGGGAGGAATCATGGAGTTGCTAAGGTTGGAGAACACCTCCAAGATTATCCAATCCAACTTCTAACTGAACCCCACCCTGCCCACAAAACCAATATCCCAAAGGGACACCTGGACTGGTTTTTGGGCACCCCAGGCTGGTGGATCCACCCCTGCCCTGCCTTCCCCAGTGCTTGGTCACTCCCCAAGGGAAGAGATCTTCCCTGATATCCCCCCCGACCCTCTCCTGGCACAGCTGGAGCCCATTTCCCACTGGATAATAAAGGAATGATGTGGCAGGAATCCTGAAGGTGTGGGGCTTACCTCAGCCCAGGAATGCGGGGACTGGGGGCATGGGTGGAATCCTGGAAATTCCAGTTCTTTAAAAACCTCCTCAGGGATCTCCAGGCCTTTGAGATGGAGCTTTTGGTGTATTGAACATGACTGGTGGTGTCTCCCAAATGCTCTTTCCCTACATTTCTTTGCACATTACATAATTCCATGGGACACTGGTGACACTCCCTGGCATCAGCTGAATCCTGATGAGAAATTTCCCAATTCCTGGTTATTTTTCAAATTGTAGGAATACATCGTGGGTGACTGTGGCTGTAAAGACATTTCCTTCAGACAATTTCTGTCTGTTTCTCTCTTCTTTTGCTTTCCAAGAGGAATAACCTGTGTGGTAAATACAATTCTGTGCTTTCCCCTGAGCAGATACCCCCTTAAGCCTAATGTGGACAGCCTGGATTTGAGGACAACCCAAGGAAATTCATTTCCTAAATCCATATAGGCTTCTGAACAAGTTGTGGTATCACCCTGCATCTCTGAGAGAAGTTTAAAAGTTGAGGGGCTGAGTTTTTGAAGTAAAAAAGAAAAAAAATTCAGCTGGCTTTCCTGGTGGGTGTTGAAGAAGTAAAAATTCCTTGTATTTCTGCAGGAGTGAGATTTACTGCCAGGCCAGCTGAGCAGAGCCTTCAGGAAATGATCTCTGTGCAATCCGTGGTCCACGTTTTCATTACCAGCCTTGAAGAAAGCTACAGAAAACATAAAAAGCACAAATTCAAATTAATTCTTGAGATTTCCGTAACTGCCTAAGTCGGAAGAGTTCCCTGCATCAGATGCTCCACTTTTCCCTCAACATTTAAAAAAGAAAAGGGTTGAGAAGTAGCAAACCTGGAGTCTTTTAATTAACGTTGTGAACTGTAATTATTTTTGTTCTCACAGCATTTGGGAGAGAGCTGAAGTGTGATGTTTCTGTGTACACACGTGTTTCTGCATGCACACTGCACTCTGTACAATCCAGCCTCTTTAATCCTTTATTTTTTGGCTTTCAGCTCTCTCATCTGCACAAAATGGTCCCACAGCAATTTACAAAACGATCTTTGTGAGATCCTCAACGAAATCTGTCCCAGTGAGTTGAGATATTGAATCAGAGCAGCATCAAAATGCGGAGATTCTGGTGTGGAATGGGGATTGTGAGCTCTTGCAGGATTTGTGCTGTTGCCTGGGGAAGTTGGTGGCTCCCTGGAAACTCATCCTGAAGGAGAAGTCTCCTGCTGGCATGTTTTTCCTTCTCAGTGCAAATACAGTTGAGAAATGGAGTTTTATTTCCTCTCTGTTAGGTTTGGAGTGCTGCTTCTCCCCGTGAGCTTTAAGGAACTCTCCATACCTGAAGTTTAGTTTGAGTCTTTGTCCTGCTGTAAAATCCCAGTTCCTTTTTAGGGTCTAATTCCCATGTCAGACTGACTCTCACAGACTTTGTTCTTTCCTTTTTCTTCTGGAGTGCAGTCTGTAAAGTTTTTTATTTCATTTTAGGCTTTCAAAGCAATCCTACCACCCTGGAATTTGCTCCATCCCTCTGATATCTCGGTGCCTCCTCTGGGTTTGCTCCAGGTCCTTCCCCTGCTGGGCCCCAGGGACAGAATTCCCAAATATTCCTGGGTTTGTGTGGTTAAGAGCAGGGATTGCTGGGCTTTGTGCCTCCAAGGAAGGTGTTGAGGAGTGATGTTCCCTGTGAGTTTTCTGGCTGAGAACAGCAGCTGTGATCAAGCTGCCTTTGTTCCAGGCAGACAGGCAGGCAGCTCCTTCCCCACAAACAGCAAATTCCTGAGCAAATAGGTCATGGAATCCTAAAGGGAAAAAAAGATCTCGAAAGGAAAAGGGAAAAGAAAGAAAAAAACACATTTCAAGTCTCCCAAACTCTGCCACGTCCATCTGTGTGGCCAAGGAAGAGAAGTGACTTCAAAACCTCAGATTTCCTCTCCACACTTCATGCTGTTCTGTAAAGATGTTGGTGTGAAATGTCTGTAGTTAGACACAAATAAATATGAATAGCAAATATGAATTAAAACGTTTAGCATGAGTATAGAAAATAAAAGGCACGTTATAAATATTTAAATAAAAAAAAATATATAAATACATATAATTTTAATACTCATGCCTAATATGAGAACCTGAAATGTCAGCACAGACCAGCAGGTGTTTGCTTGGATTCCTGTTATTTGATATTAACTCCGTAAAAATGAAGAAAATTAAAAGAAAACTTTATTAAAATATAATTTGAGGACAGGCATCACTCACATTCTAATAATTTATGACCATTTGAGTGTATTTTACTTATTTTACATTACTGTCAAGTGATGTGCTTTATTTTTTCATATTTTTATAATTTCAGTTGACTTGGGAAGTTCTGAAATAAATCACTAAACACTGCTTGCTTTGCCAGGTGAGCCCAAAATGCCTGAGACAGCTCCTGGCTTGTTTTCTGTCAGTCTAAACTATTTTCATTAGCTCCTGTAACAAAACAAAAATCTTCCAAATGTCTTCGTGTTTTACTCTTTAAGAAAGGAGTACTTTGAAATGAAACATGGGAAGTAAAAAATAGCAACAATTTCGCTTTGAAATGTTGAAACAACAAAAAAAGCCCTTTGATGTCCGCTCAAAACTCTTTTTTTCCCTCAGATGAGACAATCTTGTGAATTAGATATAAATAGTTCTGGTGACCTGAATCTGCATTTTTCCACAAAATCTGTTTTTACACCTGCATTTTGTCCGTGGTCTGCAGGGTTAAAAATCCCATCCTGCCCGGAGGGAATGGCACAGAGGTTGATGAGATTACAAATATTGCTGTTAATGGAGCAGATCTTAAATATGCATTTGCTTTATCTAAATATATCTAAAACACTGAATCTTGGTGCTCACTGCTCGTGAATTGGGTTTCCTACTGGGTTTAAATTCGTTTTGGCTTTAAATTTGAAGTTTTTTTGGGTGAGATCTCTGAAAATTTTTGAATGTGAAAAAAAATTCTCTTCATTCCCATTGTCAGTGTGGGAGGTGATAGTGTTTTTACAATAAAAAAATTAAAATCTGTATTAAAATTATTTATAAAAATTAAAGTATATATTTTATATATACTATATATTAATGATATATTAATAAACTATATTAATAATATAATGTATATCTATAAAATATATTTATATAAAAGTACATATTTATTTAAACCTGCTGTATTTCCAAAAATCTCTAATTATTTTCCAGGGTAGTTTGTGCCCAAATTTTCCCTTTGCTGGGGATTTCCCTCCTGAGAGGTTGCAGTTCTGAAATCAATTGCTGTAGCAATTCCTCTGTCTGTCTGTCCTTCCTTTCTCTCCCTTTCCCTTCTGGAATTCCCATGGAGATGAGTCCAGGATGTTCAGTTTGTGCCTGAGTTTTCCCTGGACAAAACCAACCAGTTCCATGGATAATGAGGATGGGAATGTACCAGGGGGTATAAATCTACCCAGATGGTAAAAAATTATTCCACTTTGGTGCTGCACTAAGTGCAAACAGGCTTCAAAATTATTTATAGTAGAATAAATGAATTTACAGGAGAAAAGAAAAATAAATCACCATCTAGAGAAGATACTTATTCTAAATGATCTCTCCATTAAATACTCAGTGCAGGATTGATTGATTTTTTTGATTTTTTAATTGGTTTTTAAGAACAGCAGGTATGAGTAAGGAACAAACATTTGTTCTGCAGCAGGAATTGCTGCACCCAGGGGTTTTGTGCACCCATCCAGATGTACTTTGTGATCTGTATTGACGCCTCCTGTGTAGTGTCTGGAAATTCCTGTACATCCAGCTCTAATTAAGGCTACACATGCCAGGATAAAAGACTCATTTGTATTTATGTATATGAAAGCAAATCTCTCCTTTCAAAGCAAGAGATTTGCTGGCTTTCTGTTTTTTGGTTTATTTATTTTTCTTCTATTTTTAAGGCTCTTTTTGGCTTTATGTAATGTATGTATCTGACAAGAATCCCTGGCTGAGGCTAATTTAGTGGGAAAGGCAGACATCTTTATTTTTAGAGGCTTGATCTGAGTAAATGTTGAAAAACGCCTGATAAGCCAACGTTTTCTTTTCTCTTGCAGCATTTCTATTCCTGTGCTCCTCCAGAAGGTTTTGCCTTCCCTTGCTCATTGTGAAGCCAACACACCTTGACACCTTGACAACTGGCAGGGTTTTATTGTTGAGGGGGACACCAAATGACAAAAATGGATGTGTCCCCCAGGCACTCCTGATGAACCTCACAGAGAATGTTTTTTAATCTGTCCTTGATTGCATTGTGTGATTCTGATCTGCTGGAATCAAAATTCCATGTGTTCTTTCCCATTTATGCAGAATTCTGTCGGAAAGAGATTCATCAGAACGTCCCCAGCCGTGCAGAGCCACACATGAGAATGCTGATCTGAAGCGACAAAAGGCGAGGGATGCTCCAGATGTGCACATTTTGTAGCACATCTGTTTCTGCAGCATCACACATTTCTGACCCCACAACACCTGTCCTAAATTGGAGATGGATAAGGTGGAGTCACAGTGCTGGGACAATGCCAAGGAGCAGAATTTTGGAATTTGAGACCACAATTTTGAGGAGTCACCTTTTCTGGAATTGAACTGTCTCCAAATGGTAGTTATTTTAAAATAATATTTAGAAATATTTCAAAAGAGAGTTATTAAAAAAAAAAAGTCTCTCTTAAAATATTTTCCTTTACAGCTTCCTTTGTGCTTCCAGGGTCCTCAGCAAAGCCCATCCCATTTTTTTCTGTGTGTAGAAGTGGAGAGGACAGAGAGGGAGCACATTGTTCATATTATTTAATCTTTGCTGTTTGCAAAAAAGTTATTTCAAAGTGAGTAGTAGGGAGTGGAGAAGCATTTTGCTGCTTTATCCACTTTGTTTGGTGATTTTGGCAGCCATAGCCAGTGTCTTCTATTATTTTATTCTTTTTCACAATTGATAATAGAAAATAAATTTTAAATCCCATTGGGGCAATGCCAGTGTGAGCTACTCAGAATTTAGTGCAGGAGTAAAGGGGAAGAGAATAAATAGGATTCTTTGTCTTACTCCTTTTCCATGTGGGTTTTTTAATATAATTTTGTTCAGGATATTTTGAAAAGTTCAGGAAATTGCACCTGGGTTGGATCCGCTCCATGCCAGAGCTGCTGGAATGGGATGGATCTGAGGGATGGGGAGAAGCCACCAGCAGGGAGAGGGGGGCTCTGTCTTGGGTTTAGCCACTGATTAGTTCTAGATTTTAAAATTCCCATCCTACATGCACACCCACACATCTGTAAGATAATCCTCTTCCCTCTTATTTACTTTTATTTGTACAGTTTTAGGTTACATGAATTAAATAACATTTTCACGTATTTAAATGACCTGTCAAATCCCAGCGTTCAGTATTTCAAACCTGCTGCCTTAGGTTTTTAATTTCCTTGAAATGTCCTTTTTTTATTCCCTTTCTTTCCCTCCCAACAGCAAGAATGTGCTAAAATTTTATCAAGCCTTGCTCTTTTCCCTGAGAAACTCCAAGGATAATTACATTTCATAATTATCCACCGCTGCCTGGAAGAGCTGTGTTCACCCTCTGGACCTGTTGTTCTGTTGCTGTTCTATCTCGTGCAGCTAAATTCTCCTCAGCTCCCTTAAACAACATTAATCCCATCAGAAGTGGCTCAGATAATGTCATCAGCTCTGACACCGCGTTCTCAGAATTCCCTGCCTCTGCTGAGGTGTAATGTCCTCTTAGGTGTAATTAAATTATGACAAGAGGATTTTCTTGGTGGGAATAGAACGGGAACATTTAGGTACAAGGCTGTTTCATTTCAGCCTGAGCCTCAGCTGCTGTTGGCTGGTTGTTTATCTCCCCCTCGTTGTTGTGGGAGCTCATCCCTGTCCGAACTGAATCCCAAAATGGTTTGGGTTGGAAGGGATCTCAAGGATCCTCCGGTCCCATGGGCAGGGGCACCTTCCATGAGCCCAGGCTGCTCCAAGCCCCATCCAGCCTGGCCTGGGACACTTGGAATAATGAATCTGCAACTTCTGGGCAACCCTTCTGCTTCCCTTCTGCTCCTGAGATGCTTCCCCAAATCAGGAGAAATGGGTTTTGCTCCAGTGCTCTCAATGCTCTAATTCCAGCTGCTTTCTTGCAGCTGGAGGAGCTGGGGAGGTTTGTTCAGCTGTGTGAGCAGCTAGAAGGAGGTGAGGGGAACCCCAGAGTGGGTTGTTCCAACAGAAACAGAGTGGAATCGTTGAGTCCTTGGGGCTGACGTGGGTCAGGCCAGGGAGAAGTGCCTGGAGCCATCTCCTGCGGGCTGGAGCTGTGCAGGGAGAAGGAAGCTCCTGTGGGACCTGCTCTGGGAGCACTTGATTCACAATTCCTAAAGATGACCTCCTCCTACCCACAGAACATAATTTCAACTCATATTTGGCTCCACTATTCCAAACTTTTCTGTTGCCTCACTCCTGGGAGCGACCCCCCCAACTTGATGGGGAGAACATGACCAGTGAGTAAAAGCTCCGGAATTCGGTCATCTGTTAACTTTATTAGCACAGTAAATCCTGCTGCTCTGAGCTGTAATTTATGGAGCCCTGAGCACAGTAACTGCTGGATCTATTGCCTCTGGTTGCTTCATTATCTATTTAAGATGCAAAGCAAACCATTATGTTTGTTGCATTATCTTTGTCAGACTTTATTGCTCCCGTCGCTGGCGAGAGCTGGAACTCTGCTCTGCCATGTCTGTGTGAGCAGTGATTCTCCACAGGTTTTTTCCCAGCCACCTACTCCTTTTTTGGGAGTGCTGTGGAAGCCTGATAGCAGCAGTTCTTGTACTCATTAAATCATTAATTTGATCTAAAATGTTACGGAAGGAACGGCTCCGTTTTTAAGGGAGCTGTTGTATTTGCTTTCCTGCAGTCAGCTCTTGTTTAAAAGCCTTTCAGGAAGGAAATGCACGTTTCTGAGGAATTTGAGCCATTTGAACTTTGTTCTGGTTGCCTTCAGGTGCATCCAAAAAAAGGAAAGAGGTGATGAGGTCTAGAGGTGACACAGAGTTGTCCCCAGAATTCCAGGCTGATCTGGAGGCCGAGTTCCTCCCTACCCACATTGTGAAATCAGTCTGTACCTGAAGTGTTCAAAGTCAATAATTCCTGCCAAAAGAGCAAAATTTTGAACTTGCAGAGAAGGCAAACGAGTTCCTGGTGAATGATGGGCTCTGCCCATCTCCTTTTTGAAAGACAGGGTTTCATTCACCTCATTTATTTGAGATCTACGTGAACTTCTGTGGGTGGCGTTTCAAAACAATGTGCTCAGACCTCAAGGCAGCTTTCATTCCTGTTACTTGCCTCCCACAGAACCCCCAAAATGGGTGAAAGGGTAAAAAAATGCCTGAAGTGCTCTGGTATTTAGGGAAATACAAGGATATACAAGGTGCATTTGTACCTGGAGAGCCCCAATGTTCTTCTTAATTTGTCTGGATTTGCTCTCTGTTGTGATTTTCAGAACTGGGACTCATTTTTTGCAATGTTTTCACCACCTCAGACACTCCATAATTCTTTCTTTTCGGAACAGTTTATTAGAATGATGGAAAACAGTCAAACACTTCCCATCTTCTGACTCTGCATAGGGAAGAACTATTAATATTTGATGCTAATCTTTTTTCAGGAGATCAAACATAATTCTCTGCAAAGTGAAACAAAATACAGCATGGCAGAACCTGGAGAGGAAATGCCCAGAATTTGGTGTGCAATTGTCATTATTTTTAATAATTTGCTAAATTGCATGATCACTATTCCAAATAACAAACCCGAATGCTCTATACATTATTTTTTGATGCAAAATATAAAAATCTGGCCTTTTTCCTTAAAATTTCTCATCATTCTCATGGCAAAATCATCCAAACTGCTCGGGCCAGCCTTTGGAGATTCAGAGATAAAAAGGAAGTGTCAGCTTCTGAACAAGGCAGATTTTATTGCCCCTCTAACCAAGCCACGAGGTTGGGTTGTAGCATGAAACTCGGCACTAAAATCTCCATCAGTGCATTTTGTTTTCTGTTAATGGCCTCACTGGTGGTAAGTTCATGGAGGATTGGTTTTTATGTGAGAGAGAAATAAAAATGGGGGGGGAAAATCCACTGGAGCAGTGTTCTTGCATGTAAAGGTAGAATTTTAAGAGCCCTCTTGGTACAGATAGACACAAGATTATTGCTAAATAAAAGGAAAAGAAAAAAGCAGCAGAGCATCTAATCTGGATGGTGTAGGATCTCTGATTTTAATAAAAAATGTCTTTTAAGAGACTGCTAAAACCTAAATTTCTTTTCATGGGATTTGTAATCATTTCAGCTGAAATTTCCAGTATAAAACTTAAGGCTGGCTCATGATTGCATAGAGAATGATTTTAAAAAGGGTTAATAAAATGCTCAGTATTTTTCAGATCTTTTTCACAAGACAAAAATAGTCTGTAATAGTGGGATTTATATATATAAATCTATATAATATATAGATTAATATATTTAATATAGAGAGAGCTCTAGAGCAAGCATGTCAAGTAATTACTGATCTCAGAACTGTGAGAAAAAGGAAAATCCCCATTTTTAGGAAAAAATTTAGGATTTATTACCAAAAACAATTCAGGATTTATTGGAAACCAATGAGTCAGCAGAATCACAGGATCATGGAATGTTTTGGGCTGGAAAGGGACCTTGAAGCTCCTCTCGCTCACCCCTGCCATGGACAGGGACTCTTCCCTCAGCCCAGGCTGCTCACACCTCCATCCAGCCTGGCCTTGAACACTTCTTTAGCCAAAATTCCTGCATTTTTCTCCAAGCAGAACTCCTGGATGTGATTCACTCTCCCGAGTGATGCCTCCAGCATCTCCCAACTTCCCACCCTGGAGTCATTCCCCGCTTGGCTGTCACGGATGCGACCCTGCCGCGCCATTAAACCACAGCACACTAAAAATACTGAAAATTCTGCCTTTTCAGCCTCCTTGGCTGCTCCTCACGGGCTCTCAGACACACCTGGGTTGCCTCTCTCAGCTCTTTGTGCTGCCAGCCCTCGCAGGCAGATCCCTTCTGCTCCCCCTCAACCCTACGCGCTGCCGGAGATCAAACCCAAGCTGATCCCAGCTCCCGACAGGCTCCAGGCACCGGAGGAACAGCAGAACGTGTCTCTTTTTGTGGCTTTGTTTCCCCAAGTTGTCAATTAGCAGGAGGGAAAGTGTCACTCTCCAGCAGCTTTAGTTCCCTGCCCAGATTTTTCCATTTTTTTTTTTGGTTGTTTTTTTTTTCTTTGGGAGCGTCGTTTGTCAAAGTGTCGCTTGTGGAAGCTTGCTGGGGGTTTTTATGTCCCTGGAAATATTCTTAAAAGATGTTCTTTCATTATCTGGTGTTCGTTTAGACCAAGTGCTTTTGAAGTGATGTTGTTAGGCTGTGGAAATTTCTGAAGTTGACAACGATAAAGAAGACTGGGAAGTTGAAATTCTTTGGTTTCAACAACAATGTTCTTTCTCCCCCCCTACCCCTTGTTGTTAAAATCTGTGACTTAGCATTTTAAAAAAGATGAAAAAAAAAAGAAAGACAGGAGAAGTTTTAAGTTTTCCCAGTTTTTCTATTTTTCACATACTACAAGCAAACTTTTTTCCCCCTCGTTTGCAGCTCTTGGTGCTGCTGCCCTGCTCGTGGCCTTGGGGATGCACTCCCTGCCTCACCCCTCCCACCCTGCTGAGGGATTCAGGGATGCAGAGTTTGGGATTTTGGGAGGCTCCACCTGGGCTGTCCCTCCTTATCTCTCTCCTCATGCTGGAGGATATCCAGGGAAGGGAATGGGGCTGGGAAAGGGGCTCAGCCTGGAGAAAAGGGGGATCAGGGGGAATTTCTGGCTCTGCACAGCTCCCTGCCAGGAGGGGACAGCTGGGTTTGGGATCTTATCCCAGGGAACAGCGACAGGAGGAGAGGGAACGGCCTCAGGCTGGGCCAGGGGAGGTTTAGATTGGATATTTAGGAAAATTCCTTCATGGGAAGGGTTGCAAAGCTTCGGAAGGGGCTGCTCAGGGCGGTGGTGGAGTCCCCGTGCTGGAATTGTTGAATCCCCATGCTGGAATTGTTGAGTCCCCATGCTGGAATTGTTGTGTCCCCGTGCTGGAATTGTTGTGTCCCCATGCTGGAATTGTTGAATCCCCATGCTGGAATTGTTGTGTCCCCATGCTGGAATTGTTGAATCCCCATGCTGGAATTGTTGTGTCCCCGTGCTGGAATTGTTGTGTCCCCATGCTGGAATTGTTGAGTCCCCATGCTGGAATTGTTGAATCCCCATGCTGGAATTGTTGAGTCCCCATGCTGGAATTGTTGAATCCCCATGCTGGAATTGTTGAATCCCCGTGCTGGAATTGTTCAGGAAATCCATGGATGTGGTGCCCAAGGACAGGGTTCAGCAGGATGTGGTGGTAGTGCCGTGTCATGGTTGGACCTGATGATTTTAGAAGTCTTTTCCAACATTACCAAGTCTAGAATTCCACGTTTTCCTGTCCCTGCTCTTCCAGGAGGACAGCAATAAACCTTTAAGTGAAACCCCTGGGTCGTGTTCCGTGGGCCCTGCTCCAATTAAATATTTAAAGTAAATATAATATTTATAAAGTAAATAAGAACAGGAGTGTGATCCTTGCAGGAGAGGGACTGAGGGACTTTCCTGTCCATGTGAAACATTCCTCACTGCTGCTTGCTTGGAAAATTCTCTGGATTTGCTGCAGCACCATCACGTTTGCCGCTGCAGCAGATACTCAGAGCTACCTCTGGTGAGCACCTGGGGATGTTCTCTCACTCATTTTGGAATAAGAACATTTCTGAGGTGTTCTCATACTCATTTTGGAATAAGTCCACGGCTGCCACTTTTGCTTTTCCAGGATACTGAAAACAACAGAGGGTTTTTAGGGTTTTTTTATATTAAAAAAGATTTTAAAAGTGCTTAAAAATTAAAAAAAAAATCACACTGCTGAAAAATAAGCATTTATTTTGTCCTCATTCTTGAATGGAATTGCCCAGATATTCAGAATGTAGCATTTTTAACCTTGCTACTGCACATGTGCTACTTATATTTATTTTATTTTTATTTATTTTATTTTTTATTTAATTTCATTTTTATTTAATTTTTTACTTTTATTTAATTATTTTATTTAATATTTAATTTAATTTTATTAAATTATTTTACTTTTATTTAATTATTTTATATTTAATTTAATTAAATTATTTTACTTTTATTAATTATTTTATTTTATATTTAATTTCATTTTAATTTTTATTTAATTATTTTATTTTAATTTTTATTTCATTTTAGTTATTTTATTTTATTTTATTTTATTTTATTTTATTTTATTTTATTTTATTTTATTTTTAGATGCAGACTTATATGCTGCTTTATTTAGGGATTTCCATTATTATTTAAAGCTATCTCCAAAAAATTAAGGAAGCAGACTGCCTATATCCATCCTACACAGGGAAGATACGTGAATACAGGGCATGTAGATGAAGCATAAATATAAATAAATTAAATATAAACAAAACCAAGTCTGAATAAAAACAACCACTGAACATGTGGACTTTTTACAGAGTCTCCATAGTGTGAAGATTACATCCTTCAAAGATGCAGGAATTAATATTAAAATATATTACATTTTATACAATTTTATATAATGTGCATTATTTTTTTTTTTCATTTACAAATAAAATAAATGAGAGAAAAGAAAGAGGAGACAGAAATGAAAAGGATTTTTTGCCAAGTGCCCAAATATTTTCCTTTGACATAATCAGTTCTGCAGGATATGGATATTTATGTCTGCACATGTAAATATTTATCATAACAAACACATCTATAGGGTGATGCTCCAGATGAGTGTGAAAGCCACATTTCCTGCAGCTGAAAATATTTCCTCTCTCAGCTGCTCTTCCTCCACCAGAACAAAACAGAACAAAACAAAAAAGTTCTGATTCATTCCCCAGTATGGAACTTTGAATGTTGGAAATACATAACTGAAATTGGACACTTTCACTGCGTTGTCATTATTTTGAAAGCTTCTTTTAGTTTTGCTCCCCCTTTATTTAAGGGGGGAAAAAAAATCATTTTAACCCATATATGCATTTGTATTCTGATAAATCTGCTTTATGGCATGGTGGGAAGTGAGTCTGGCATCTAGAAGGAATAAATACAAAAATCTCACAGGAGTTATGTCACAGGGTGTGGAGAATTCCAGCTTTTCTTATTCCCTTGCAAGGAAATACTGAATAAAAGGAAAATCTGTGGAGCTCTAATGGAAGAGTCAATAAGAAGTGCATTAAAATGCATTATGAGAGGTAAAAAGCCTGACCCAAAATTATTCTCATAAGATATTAATGAGTGGTTTCTATTTCCTTGGTACTGAGGATTTAAATCATGGAATATCTGAATTTGGAAGGGATTCAGGCTCTGCTGCATGGGACACTGCACTTCTTGAATGGCAGGAAAGCATAAAAAAAAGGTGAAGAAATAGCCAAAATTCCAGTTTGTGGGAAGTCAGCCCAAGAAGGGCTGGAGTGACGTCCAGGAATGGGAATTTGGGCTGAACAAAGTTTTTGGGGTACAGAGAAACAGCACAATCTCTTGCTGGAAATGAAAAGGAAATTGTCCTCTGATGGGTTTATTTGTGTAATTCCAGAGATTTCAGTGAAATTCTGGGAAAATCCAGGCCCAAGGAATGCTGAGGAAATGCAAAGGAGCTGCTGTGGCTGAGTGTAGGATTTGCTGTTTGCTGGTCTTTGTAAAAACCAGTTTTATTTCTTTGTGTCCCTAGGTAAGAAAATATTTACTTTCCATCTGGGATATGACAGTGAAAGAAGTGGGGTGGGATGTGGGATGAAAGGATATTTCCAAAGAAAAAGGAAAAAAAGAAAGGGGAAAACCACCTTTGGACATGCCTCAAGCCTGGAAGTGGCATGGGATTTATAAATCACTTAGATCTGGGTAGTTGAAATGATTTGGGGACAAGGGGATCGATGGCAGTTTGTTTATCTGTGCACTCTGAGTACAGAAATTCACTTTGGAAATCATTTAGAAACAAATATCAATAAGGAAGATTTTTACCTGCATCACTTTCAAGCAAGAAATCATTTAATGCAAGCACTTGAAATGAGGTAATTGCATAATTTAGATCATTCTAAGTCATACTAAAAAAAAAAAAAAACGAGGAAAATTCAGACCATGACAGGATTTTTAATGTTGCTTTATAAATTGATGCTGAGTTTTGAGTTTTTCTTTAATTTTTATTGCTTGTGCAACCACACATTCCCCCAGTGTTGGATTTAAAACTGTACAAACATCTCCATTATTGTGGTCCAGATCTCTGTGGCATTTACATTAAAAAACAAAAGAACAAAGTCAAGCAATCCCTCTGGAAAAAAACAAAAAAGAAAAAGTTATTTCAGCAAAAGGAAAGAATTTTATTTTGATTCCTGAGGTTATGCAAGAGCTCCAGGAGAAGTGGGACAAGGATAACAAGGAGAGGATCGATATCCAGAGTTCAAAGGTAGGCAGCTGATCAAAGGTTAAATACAAGAAAAGAAATTATTCCATTCAAGTTAAATATAGGACATCGTAACCCAAATAGGTGCTTGGCTTCAATTAAAACTCTTGGAAAAGGCTTTTGTGTGAGGGGAAGTTCTCAAAGTCAGGCAAACTTTGTTTTTATTGCTTGGAAAGATCTGTGGGAAGGGCTTAGGCTCTCCAAAGGATGGGATATTTCCATTTCCACTCCAAAACATTTCCGGTTCTAAAGGGCAGAACCAACGCGATCCATTGAGGATTGCCGAGGAAATATTTCCTGGTTTAAAGCAGAGATGGAACAGCAGAGCCTGGAAAAGCATTTTCTCCAGGCTGGTGACAGCTGAGAGCACTGAACAGAGGCAAAGGTGGCAGGAAAATGGGACAGGGAGAGCTGAGGGGGACAGGAGGGAGCGGGACAGGGATCCATGAAAGGAGCTGGAATATTGCGGAGGAAGCAGGAGCTGCCTGGATGGAAAAGAGCAAAATTCCCTCCCCAGCATCCCTGCCCTGGAACATGGGTGGGAATATTGGATTGCACAGAGTAATTGGAGAGGTTGTGGATGCAGGAAATTGTTTTCCTTCATTACCAAACACGAGGGAAACGTGGGAAGGACGGTGGGGATCAAAGGAGAGAGGAGATTCGTGGCTGTTGTCTTCAAGGGATGTCCAGGGTTGTGCTGTTCTGAGGAGAAAAAGTGTCACTACATTTATTAAATATTCATCTGACAGCATAAACACTGATAAGAATTGATTTTAATTTCTCATTAATCTGTTAATAACCAATGGAATTAAATCTATTAGTGAAGGCAATAACAAGAGGCTGGGCTTGAAGCAGAGCCCAGTTCTTTGCAGGTTTCCCTTTGCTGAGTTTATTCAAACACATCCCAGTTTGTTGCTCTCCAGAACATCCAGATTCAGGAGAAAATAACACAAACCTGCCAAGTTCTGTCATTTTCAGGCAGCAGCTCTTTTGGTTTCATCCCAAGTCCAAAACTCCTCAGTCCTAGATTTTTACCCAATTATCAAAGCCACGATCCCAAGGCCAGGTTGGACGGGGCTTGGAGAACCCTGGGATAATGGAAGGTGGAACAAAATGAGCTTTAAAGTTCCCCCCCAACCCAAACCATTCCATGATTGTACAAAAACCGGCTACAAGGACATTTTTATCCATGGATTCATGGTTACAGGAATTCCTGGGTACACCTGGTCTAATTCCAGCTCCTGTGGCTGTGTCCTGATGAGGTGATCTGGAGTTTTGAATATTTTCTCTTCAATACAGAAGATTCTTCTGGTTGTTCCCGAATCCCATGAATCTGGAGGGATCCTCTTGATCAGATTCTTTGCTCTCCTCCAACCCTGTGGTACTTTCAAGACTCAGTTAATGGCAAATAATGTTCTTAACAGATATTTTTGGATTTTCTGCTTTAATGTTTTTGTTGGGGTTTTTTTGCCTTCCCTGCACTGACTATTCAATGCAAATTTTATCCATTTTTAAAAAGAGCTGGAATATTTCAGTATCAGCTCCTTTCTGGGCTGACCCTGAGTGTGGGGTTTATATCAGGGGGAGGAAATGGGGCGCTACATCCACCTGAAAGGTCTCCTGAAGTTCCTAAAAAGGACCCACTGGTCAGGGAGCATTTCTGAATCTCTTATTCCATAATTATTATAATGTGCATAATGCCTCATGTGCATTAAACATTCAACTGGAATGACCCTGAATGTGACAGCAACCATATAATAAAGGAAAAAAACCCCTTATTTTACATAATAGAATTTAAAATATTAGTAATATAAATAATATACATAGAGTATGCTTAAGTGTGCACGCTTAACCATGCAGTTATGAATTATTTATATACATACATACACCAAATGTGTATTTAAACACTTAAACTTTGCACATGGGTTCATTTGAAGTGCATTATTGCATTGGATTAATTTGTAACATTTTACTTGCAAATAATCATCATTCAAAAATTCAGATTGCAGTGTATCTGTATTGGTAATCAAAAACACCACCAAGCTTGTCTGAATCCTTGGAACTCACAGGAGATTGGCATTTCCAGGAAATGTAAAGAGGAACTTGCAGCTCTGCATCATTTATCAAAGATTTCCTGGTTTGGCTGAAAAAAAAACCCAGAAGTTCCTCAGCTGAGAGGACAAAAATCACAAAAATTATTTTTTTGGAAAGGAAAAGGGAAAGGAAATGGGAAAGGGAAGTCCCCAAAGGTGCCAAAACCCTCTCTCTCCCCATCCCACCACGCTCCAGCTGTGCTGCCAGATGTTGCCATCCAGCTGCTCCTTCCAGCTCCAAGGAAAAATCCAATTATCTGTGCATGTGTGGCAGTTTGATTAGAGCAAGCACAGCCAAGTGTGACACGGTTTTATCTTTTCCATGAGTGGAATCGTAATTCCGGGGCCAGCCGTGTCTGTTTAGTGCAGCACTCTCTGCTCCTGTTCCACCCCACCCCGTCACTCCCAAAGTCTGGGTCCAGGAGGAGCCTTTTCAGTGCAGGGATCATTTGGGAACCCTTTGGAATGGCACTGATGGAATGAGAGAAGATTTTCCATCATTTCCTTTCCCTCTGAGCTGCCATGGTTGGGCGTTTCTCTTCAGCTGCTGTCAAACCACAAGAGTTCCAACAAAATTCCAAGAGTTCCAACAAAATCCCAAGAGTCCCAACAAAATTCCAAGAGTCCCAACAAAATTCCAAGAGTCCCAACAAAACTGAGCTCAGAAAAAAGGTTTGGAATGCAGAACTTTACGGCTCTCAGGGAAGACTTTTTGCCTTCAGTAGGGATTTTCTGGTGGGATGCACACAGCAGGATTGTTTCAAACCTCTGGGTGTTGTTTTTCACAAGTGCTGGAAAGTCAAACCACGAGGAGAGCGAATTAAAAAATCCCATTTCAGCACGAGCAGGGTGTTTAATTAATAATTAATAATTGGAAATTAATAATTGGAAACTTCCCCACTGCTCAGAATGAGGGATTTTCATGGGATTTCCTGTGGTGGGGCTGGATCCAGGGTGTCTGAGAGAATGTGGGGTGGGACAGACCCCAAGGGAGCAACCCCAGGGGTGGCCAAAGTGAGTTTTGAAGCTGGGATTTCTCAGCCTGGGTGAGTTCCTTAGGAATTATTATCCTGGGAACTCAGTAAAACCTTCCCCAGGGGCTGAAACATGGGATTCAGGATGATGTGCTGGGACTCTCAATGCAGAAAACAACAAGAATCAGGTTCCCCAAATAAATAAGGAGAAATGGGGTTTCTTGGAAGGGTCTCAAAACTGAAGAAAAATCTGATAGCAATTTGTTTCCCCAAATAAATATTGGAAAATTGTTTTTTTTGGAAGCCTTTGGCTGTCCCTAGTGTTTCCAGTGTCAGAGGGGAGGGTGCAAATGGTGGGACAAAGTGAGAGGGAGTGGGTTGAAGGTTCTGTACCCCCTCACCCCTGTCTGCATCTTCAGCAGCTGGACACTGCCAGCTCTGGAGAAACAGGCAACTTTTACTTGTCAGAATATAAAACATAAAATTACCCCTAAATGATCATTATCTTTGCCAGCTTCATTATCATTTCACAGTGAAATTTCAGGAAATTTCTAATTGCACCCATGAGATGCTGGCTATTGAGTTTTGTACCCCAACATTTTAAAGCAAAGAACAATCATTGAAATAAATGTAAAACACTGGAGCTTGCCCCCACCTCCTGCAGCACTTTGTTCCCATCAACTTTAATTGTAAATATGTTTTCCCCCATCTCTTTAGTTCAAATGCTGCACTCTTAGGATAAAAAGAGGCTTTAACATGAATTATTATTACAGTAAACACACAACAACAACATTTCCTTCAGTGAAATAAACAGAGACCAACATTCATTAATTAACCTTAAAATTTCAGGTTTAATTTTACAACTTGAGGTTAAAACATAGGAAACGCAAATGTGGCTGAAGTCATATAACCCCCTCCCAAACTTCAAATTCTTTTTTCAAGTATCTGGATATTTTATAGATAAACAGCTTGAAACATTATTTCGTGCTAAATTGGTCATCTGGAAACATTTGCTTCTGCTTTATCCTGCCTTAAATTCTTCTCCAGAATAATGGCTTGCATGGGTGTAATTAAAATTAAGATGGAAGTTAAATATAGGGAAAATTACTTCAAAATAGGCTTCAAATCTACTTCAGTAACATCAGCTGCATCTTTTTTACAAAATTTTATCAGATATGAAATCAGACAGGAATTTTGCTCTGAAAAAAACAGAGTTTTTCCCTTCAGCTCTCAGCTTTGAAAAACCAACTTATCCTAAAATGCCACAGCAGGCTCATGACTGCTTTGTACACAAAATTCCTGGCTATGAACTGACTCTGCTGCTGTGCTTGTGAGGGAAAGAGTATTCCAAGATGACAAAAAATGCCCTTTGAGAATTGAAAAGTAGGTTTAAAAATGCGGGAGAACGCAGCGGTGTGGCCGATGTCATTTCCCATTTCAGCTCCATTGCAGGGTGTAGTTCTGGCCCAGTTTCAGCTGGAGGTTGGTGATGGTCAGGAGCTGGGGATAAAACACAAAATGCACATTTAGCAGCCGAGACCTAAAGATCCACGGTGTTTTCTGTGATCCAGGGAGAAACTGGTTTATTTTAAACTGCAAGAATTTATTCCTTTTTTGTTTTTTTTTCTTTTACATTTGTGTTTCTATCACTACAAACACAGTTTAATCATTTAACCAGCACAGATTTGGGAGTCTGACCACGGCTCTCTGACCCCTTCCTTCATCCACTGGCTCTTTTAGAGCCGAGGTTCCTTTTATTTTAAAAATAAAGGGATTTTTAAAAGGCAGCAAAATTTGGAATACACTGCAATTCAACAGTGCATTTGAATTTTTTCCCCCCATCAGAAGATCAACAGCAGAATCTCAGAGATGCTTTTCCTCCTGTCACAGCTCCCAGGTTGCAGGGAAACTTTTAGAGAACAAAATCCACTGCCAGAAATGTCATTAAATGCTATTAAAGAATCATTACCCGATGGCAGATTGTACATCTTTCTGAAATATGGTATATTTTAAATATGGTAGACAGATAAATATTTAAATATGGCAAATATTTTAAATATGGTAAGTATACAAATAATTCAAATATTCTCATATAAAAAATTTAAAGTGCTAATTGTATATAATTGTGTAGATATTTTAAATATGGTAAATATCCAAATATTTCAAAAGTTCCAAGTAAAAATATTTTAAATATGGTAAATACATAAATATTTAAATATGGTAAATATACTAATAATTTAAATATCATAATATAAAACTTTAAAGCATTCTAATTACACAGATATTTTAAATACGGTAATTATACAAATAATTAAAATATCCTAATATAAAAATTCTAAAGGTTCTAATTACACAGATATTTTAAATATAAATATACACATAATTTAAATATTCTCATATAAAAATTTTGAGGGTTCTAATTACACAGATATTTTAAATACAGTAAATATACAAATAATTAAAATATCCTAATATAAAAATTTTAAAGGTTCTAATTACATAGACATTTTAAATATGGTAAATATACAAATAATTAAAATATTCTAATATAAAAATTTTAAAGGTTCTAATTACACAGATATTTTAAATATAAATATACAAATAATTTAAATATTCTCATATAAAAATTTTAAGGGTTCTAATTACACAGATATTTTAAATATGGTAACTATACAAATAATTTAGATACCCTAATATAAAATTTTTAAATGTTCTAATGACACAGATATTTTAAATACGGTAAATATACAAATAATTAAAATATCCTAATATAAAAATTTTAAAGGTTCTAATTACATAGATATTTTAAATATGGTAAATATACAAATAATTAAAATATTCTAATATAAAAAAATAAATATGCTAATTTTATAGCTATTTTAGATATGGTAAATACACAGCCATTTCAAATATGGTAAATATATAAATATTTTAAATACGCTAAATATATCATTATTTTAAATATGGTATCACAGCTGAATCTCTGCAGTTTTAAGGGCAGAAATGCAGGTGGGAAATCATGTTTTTAACCCTTCAAGCAGCATCTCACCTTCTTGTTCCTGTCGTAGGCCACGGTGGGGTTTGCTGGGAGGGTCCCCCCGTTCTGTGTCACCGTCACCCGAGTGGCCTCGCTGGGCACCCCCAGCACCTTGATTTCGGTGAACATCAGGTTGTTTGGGTCGGTGTAATTCTGGTGTGGAACTGTGATCTCCAAAATGGTCTGAAAGGAAGAGGAGAAGACAAATCCCAGAGATTGGGATTAGGCTGGTGCGAGCCCAGAGCAGCCGTGGCTGTCCCTGGGTCCCTGGCAGTGTCCAAGGTTGGACAGACCTTGGAGCAGCCTGGGACAGTGGAAGGTGTCCCTGCCCAAACTGAGGTGACTTTTACTGTCCCTCCCAACCCAAACCGCTCTGTAATCCTGTGAAGTCCACTTGAGCTTTCATTTGCTGTCTTCAGGTTCTTTTTCTGATTTTTTTTCCCCAATACCTGTGTGTTGTTCTTTATTTTTCAAATACTGAAAGCTTAAAATATTCTAACATAAAATATTAGTGTTAACCTGGCCAAACCCTGGGCTCTGCTGTGCTTTCACTGCCACTCAGCTGATTGATGTGAGGAGTGAAGCAACAAGAAATTCTCCACCCCTGGCTGGGCAGCGAGAGCTGCAGGACAAACCCTTTCTTCCCTGCCCCAGTCTCACCTTCCAGCTGCTGTGGGAGCTGCTCCAGGCTCTTCTCCTCCTGCTTTTTGCCCTCCCAGAGCAGCTCCTGCCTGCCCATCCCCTCCCTCAGCACTCACAGGCCCCCTCTCCTTCACTTATTGTCATTTTAAGTCGATTTTGGATTCCCTTAGGATGCGCCCAGATCCCCCCACAAATGTGCTGTGACATAATTCCGTGTATTTAGTGCTCAGAGGGTGAGTGTTTCATTTTTGGTTGATTCAAGACCTCTGTAATTAGGCTTTTCCTTAACGAGTTTTTGTAAGAGCAGGGAAAGGTGCTTTTATTTTATAATCTCCTTACAACTGCAAATATTGAGTGTTAGCAAAACAAACTCCCTTCCACAGCAATTAACACTCTTATTTGACAAAGACAGAATTAAATGAGAAGAAAGAACAGTGTGGATAAAATTAGGAGACATTGTGGCACACTGGAAAATAATGAAATAAGAAAGTGTGTTTTCTCCTACAACAGAAAGGGCTTTTCTTTTAAGCCAAAAGTCCCTATAATTAGAGCCTAATTTATTTCCACATATTCCAGTGGTTATGGTAAGAAGTGAAATCTGACAATTGTACTTAACAATACTCTTCAGATTCACTCCTCAATTCATTCTTAACAGAGTTTAATCACATTTCTTGTACCCTAATCATCTGTGAGCACGATTTAATGTAAGGTTGGGATATGTAGACATTAAGAAGACCCAAATTAAAATACCCATAGTTAAAAATACAAAAAAAAAAAAAAACCTGAAGTGACTATTAAATAAATATGAGCTAATGAGATTACCTGGTTAGCAGTAAATGATGTCAGCAGGTAAACACCGTCTTCATATGCATCTATTAAAAAGAATGAAAGAAATTTAATAAAATATCTTTGCTGTCCTCCTTATTTAACACATTATCAAAATATCTGCTCAAGGATTGTGCCCATAGACACCTTACAAATATAAGGGATGAATTTATATGTAAATAAGGAGAAGTTTTGCATTTTCAGAAGATGAATGCAATCAGATATAAAATACTTTCAGTGTGTATAAAGTTGAAATGGAGGTGAAAGGAGAACATTTTAGGGTTAAGATATAAAAGCAGGCAAAGAAGTTGCACTAGGAAGATCAGGGGAGTTTAGATGAGGAGAAAAATGTTTCTGTTTCTTGCTGAAGAGCCATTTCCCGCTTGCCCCTGCATTCCCTGTGCAATTCCAGGTGACACCTGACGGTGCTGGTGGCTGCTGCCTTTCTGAAATCACTGTTGGCATTTCCCAGCCCTGTAAATTCAGCTGTGGCTGCCCTCAGAGCCGTGCTGATCTCTGGTTTTGGAGCTCCTGCCATCCCACTCCTGCCAGTGTCACCCTGCGAGATGCTGCTCTCCATCCCTGCAAATTCCATTTATCATCAGATTTCCCCAAGCGTGGCCAGCAGTTCTGGATTCCGGAGCTGCCGGTGGGTGTGGAGCACCTCCAGATCCACCTCCAGCCTCTGCACACTGCCCCCTCCACGAGGGTCTCCATGCAAGGCACATTTCCTGCGTTCCTGATGGGAATCTGGGGCCAGAACTCGTGGTTGTTACAAGGGTGGGGAGGAGAAGCGACAGCTCCGCGTCTCTTGTCTGCAGACGGTTTAAATTTAGCCATGCTGAGGAGATCAGTGAGAGCTCTCACATGATCCATGGTTATGGCTCCCACAGGTTTGAGGAGGAATCTTTGTTATCTGCCTTGCCTCAGGCCCAGGGCACAATTTCATTGGTACAACATATTAATTCTATAAATCACGGCGTGGTGTGGCTTCAATCAGGAAGAGTCGTGTTGCTGCAACGCTGCTCTGCAGGTTCCATTTCAGTTCTGCCTCTGAAGGAGAGTTCAGATCTGCCACCCAGAAATGGGGTGCCTTTGGCACTAGTCCATCCCTTCCCTCTGCTCCTCCTCGGACACCCCAGAGTTTGGTCCATCTCTTCTCAATTCACATCCTTGGGTTTGGTTTTATCTGCTTGAATTTGGGTTTTGAATATCCCCAGGGATGGAGCCTCACTTGGCAGTATCCAACCATCCTCACAGCAAAGAAAAAAGGGTTTTAAGAAGGGAAGAAGCCCTGGACGTACCAATGCGAACCCCATCATCCCAATAAAGGTGTCCTTCTGCAAACAGAGCGTCATCCAGGGCCACCGTGAGTCCCATCGGGTTTTTCCGGCTGTGGAAAACACAATTTTCTCTCAATTTCCTCAGCTAATCGCGTTCCATATTCCCCAAACGTTAATTTCTTTACAGAAAAGTTGTGCGCCACCCAACTGGCCTCCCACAGCCATCTTCCCATCCCCTACTGCTGAAGACCACTAGGAAAAAAAAGCCCAAAAAACCCCCAAAAAACCAAATGAAATCTAAAATTTTCACTTCTTCCTACCTGTAAGCAGTTGTATTGGCAGGTCTTTGCCAAGGCAGGATGTATCCACCTCGGATGTGCAGGTTGATGTGCTCCAGAGGAGCTGCTAAATTTTGGAGCTGTCCCCTAAAGCCAGTATCTGTGTCCTATGTACAAAAAAAAAAAGGAATTTTTACCCGGTTTTCCTCCAGAATGAAATGATAATATTCCTCTAGACAGGTTAATTAGGTGTTACTGCAGGAGTAACTGTTAATAAGAGGAACCCTGAAATTTTGGCTCTGTAAAAGCCTGGCCTGCCCATGGGTGATGGCAGCTGAACCAGAGGGGCCAAGTGGATGAAACACAAACCTGTGATTAATGAAGGCAGTTTTGAACCTGCTCTTCCTGTTTCCAAATCTTTTTCTGGGAAAAATTACGCAGCTAAAACCCATTTTTTTTTCTTTCTTTATTAGAGCATTCCATTACAAAAACCTTCTGTGTATCATTTGAGGGTTACAAAAAGTGAAAAGAACTCTAAATTAAAGGTATTACTTCACCTTTTCATTTATCATAACTCTGGTCATGTTATTATACATTATTATAAAGGAATCGAGGATTTTTATTATTTCTTTAATCAGCTGAGTAGATTTTATGTTTCTAAGAACTTATATTAAATGCAAATTAGGCAGGAGAGTGTTCCCACCTCTCTGCCACACTCAGCACTGGGAAAAGACAGAAAATACAAGTGTTAAAATACAATTTTTTTGGGATGACTTACCGTGTGGTAATCATACCAGCGGGCATTGGGGAAATACGCGTTCACACTCCGATCACCCTGCAATTAAACACACAAATTTTAGGCACCTCAAATCAAAAAGTGGAGCTAAACCAAACTGATTTTAGGAGTAAATGCTTGAAAGCTCACTTGTTTCATCACAGGGCTGATGAGCAGGGCAGGACCCCAGAGGAACTGCTCGTCGATGTCCCACGTTTTCCTGTCCTCCACAAACCTGTCGGGATGAGACAGCCAGAGCTGAACTTTCCCAAAAAGTTCCTCCTTGAAGACCCTTCTGTCAGTAATTTCACCTATTTCTTCTAGTATCTGTTTCCTTGTTGTTGCTATTAATGACTCAGATCAATTAATATTGCACAAAGATCCAGGCACTCGTTAGAGAAACGCAAATTAGTGCTTAGCTTTGGGGTTTTTTGTCCATTTCTTTGCTTTTGCTTTTCAGTACATTGGGACAACAAAACTCTGAAGGTCTTATGCTTATTATTTACAATAGTAGAATCTCGGACAGACTTTTTAATTTGAGCCACTGTTTTCTGAGTTTCTTCGAAAAAAACAAATCAACACACGCAAAAAACTCCGTTTTTCCCCAGCCAAGACTTGTTTGGTTTTTTGTTTGTTTGGTTTTTTGTTTTGTTTTTGTTTGTTTTTTTATTGAAGGGGGAAATGCTGTAACAAAGAGAGGACTCTGTTGTTAGGGGGACACAACCAGAGGAGTTTTAATGGGAATTCTTTCGGAGGGGAGCAGGGGAATTGCACTTACTCATGGAGAACGGGGCGGATCACGGTGCTGCCGTGGGCGTGGGCGTCGTGCAGCAAGGTGTAG